>NW_017731729.1:940434-973367 GCF_001890085.2 Hipposideros armiger
TGTGTGTGTGTGTTTGGAAGGAGAGAAAGTGGAAAGAAAGTATAGGAAGAGAGTGACAGAAAGAGACAGAAAGAAGAAAACAAATTGAAACTGAAGTCACTTTTTTATGATATAACCTTTATATAAAATGTATTCATTTGTCTTTATATCATAGTAAATTTAGGAGGAAACACAACTGTTCAAAAAGTGATGATGAAATCGCAGCACTTTGATTTGACAAGTGAAATGAGACAATTAAATGAGTTCATTTTTCCAGGAATAATACCTTGAAGACTTGAATTTATATTTTGCTTTATACATTTAGCTCCCTTTTGATTTTTATCTCTAGAATAACCCCATAGAATAATATAATTAGCACAGAACCTGACATACTGTAAAAGTTCAGTAAAGCATTGGTAGAAACAGGATGATGATAGGGGAACCAAATTGGGAAGGGTCTGAGAAATTAAAGAGATACACAATTGGTACTTCACAGACCCTTGAGAGTCACTGAAGACAATTGTAGGACTATCATCAACGAGGTAAATCTAAATGTGAATTATGGAGGGAAGTCATGTGTAAGATTGCTCAAGGATAGTGGAACGAGATATTCTTACCTCCAAAAGCTGAGAATAGAAACCATTCTCTCCTAGCAGGAATACAGTTTTCATGGTTAGAAATTGCACAGTGAAAAGGAGAGATTGATTAACTGTATTGCCTCCCACCCTAGCCACCCACAATTTATCATTTCTAGCTACTGTGAGTATTTTGCATGCTGCACAAAGATGGCAATCTGGCAGGTTTGTGAGCCTTGAGACTCTAACAGATTGAGGCTGAATTCTTTTTTGTTTGTCAAGGCAACAGAGCATGCTCCCGTCAGTCAATATGCCTTTTCTTGCCTTGTTGAAACCATTTCTACGCTATGCCAGTGTCAGTTGCTTTTCTCAGATATGGCTCCAAAATATTGTAACAAAAGTTGCTATTTAATTTGAAGTTGTTTTGGCAGGTGAGCTCTGCTGTTGTAAATTGTGATTCTAAATCAATAATTTACAGAGGAACAAGCCCTTGCTGAAATATGAATGTTATTTAACTTCTAAAAAGAAGTAAAAAGCGATGCAGTCAGTCATTTAATCAGTCTGGTGACAATATTTCTTCAGTACCTATTAGACACTGAAATTATAACTTGTGCTTTGGAGAAATATAGAAGATAAATGTTGGTTCATCCCTCCAGGGAATGTCTCCATTTGGGAGGCAGAATATATTAAAAAAATTAAGGACATTTTCAGCATTAACTGATTTTTATAAGAGAAGAAAAACAGTGAATACAAAATACCAGAATGTGGTTCATTCTTTCAAAAAATAACATAACTGGGCAGGCCGAGTGGCACATTGGTTAAGAGCTGGCTTAGGACGCCAGAGGGCCCCGATTTGGATCCCACATATGATGGCCAGTGACACTGCCCTCTACAGCTAAGATGCTGAACAACAGCTCAACCTGGGGAGTTGGGCTGCCATGAGTCGCTGGCGACGGGTAGGCTGCAGCCCCTGTGGCAGTGGGTTGCCATGGGCTACTGTGTGTACTCAGCAGCCAGCGTGAGCGGCCAGCAGCCGCCGTGAGCGGCTGTCCAGAAGCCGGCGACTGATCTGCCTCGCCTGGGAAGAGCACAATGATGGTGCCAACTTGGGCCAGTGAAGCAACGCCCTCCACAACTATACTGAAGAACAAAAGGACAGCAACTTGTCTGTTCGCCTTCCCCCAATTCCCCAGTGCTGTTCCTGTCCTCCAATTCCCCAATTAGAAATCTTTAAAAATAAATAAATAAATAAATAATGTAACTTGGTGAGTTAAGGTCAAGAACATTTGTGCAGTGACCAGTGTTTACTACTCTGTTTCCATGTTATATGACACAACTTAGGAGATTTCAAATACTAAGAGCAAAATGGGTATTAGCAAATACACGCTCCTCTTACAATGGAATAAAGCTGTATCTATTCCAAGTAGTGACTGTCCTTAAACACCTAAACATTTCTTTGGCTAAGTAAGCATGTGACTACCAGGATGCCTGGCTGTATACACTAGTTGGTGTAGAGAGAAAGAGGAGAGATGTGAAAGTTCCCAGCAAAGTAAAGATCCTCTTACAGTGATGGGGCAACAGTGAGGACATGGCGGCTTGCCACTGTGCTCACATCCCTCCAGAACGTTGACCGTAATTTGTTTCCCGAAAGAACCTTTCTAACTTGTGTCCACTTATATCTTTGTTTCCCTATCTTTCTGGCTTTCCATTACAACTCTTCCTGCTTCCTGCTTATTCATTCATTATCCTTGGTTAAATCTTGAAAGAGGTTGAATCTTCTGTTTTCTGAAATTATGGTTTAAAACTGGTGGTTCCTAGAAGGAGGTGATATCAAATGTCAACTGGAATCAACAGAGGGCGACTCTAGGCTGAGAGGGAGGACATATCTGGGACCCTCAGGCAAATCAATCTTGCTTGGCCCTGTTTGAAAATGCCAGGGCTTCGGAGAAGGTTCAACATGTAATATTATTAGCAGGTATACAATGGAAATTGAGCCTGATTTAAGAATTCTTCACTGTAGTTGGGACCATGAGAGGACCATATGTGTTTGAGCACTGTTAAGATTCTAGCATTTTGTCTTCAGCGTTTCCTCTTTGATGCTTATGTGGTAGGTGATGTGTTTAATAATTATGTCTTAAATTAATATATACATTTCCATTTAGAAAGTGCTATCAGGTGCATAATTTCCTGTTGATTTTCTTTCTTATCACATGAAAATTGGTAAGGTAGGCATTATCATCCTTACATGATAAATACAGGATATTAGCTTCAGAGCAGTTAAGTGGCTAGGTTGGTTATGTGCAAAATCATATTTAATTATTGTCCACCGAGCATCTAGTAAGTATTGTATTAACTTTCTGTTATTGTTCATAACAATCCAGTGGAATTGGTGGTATTACTTGCATCGACCTGATACGTTTGACAGCATGTACACCCCTGTTGAGAATCATGCAGATCTTAAGGAATAGAGCTGAGATTTAAGCTCAGGGATGGTGAATTTGAGTCCACTGCCTATGGTGTTGGACTGTGGTGTAGCATTTGGGTCACAAAACCAATCATTCAAATCCAGTCCTATTTTTACTGATTTCCTCTTAGATCCATGTCCTAAAATTCTTTTCTCATCATGCAAGCCAGGCAGCAGGAAGCAGCAATGGGCATGATGATTGTGTTAAGAATAATAATAATAATAATAAAAGCTAACATTTCCTGGACATCTACCAGGTACACTGCGCTAAAATCTTTATATGCCTTTGTATAGGGTCTGGCCGCATTTTTGATGTTTGATTGCTGACAGCTTTCAAACCCCAGCAATCTCCTTTACCCTTCTGCCCATATCTGGCAAGCTGTTAAGAAAACCCGACCGTTCCCTGCTTTGGCACCAGCAGTAGATTCAAACCATGCACTCCCTGGCCTGTGTAAGGGAACCCTCACCCCAACCCCACTCCCTAACCATGAGAAAATCCTAAGCCAATTGCTCCTCTCTCTGCTCTCAAGATAATTTTGGATGTGCTTAAGAGCCTTCCCTGCTCTCACCAGAGAGCCTCATTATGTGAACAGTAAACCTTTTTATACTTCCTTAGTGTGTGTGGCATCATCAGTCTTATCACCCAAATTAAATTTAGGGTGAGAGGTTCATCCTACTTCTGTGGGGTCCTCAACAATACATTACGTCTGTTCCTGCAACCGTGCAGTTAGGAGTATTTATTTACAGATGAGGGTCCTGAAACACAAATGAAAAACTAATGCTCCATTCTGTGTGTGTGTGTGTGTGTGTGTGTGTGTGTGTGTGTACAGAGTGCTAGAAGTTGGCTAGATGGCTAAAGAAGAAATTAGAAAAGAATTTATTTTTACAAGCTTAAGAAAATCCCTCTTAGCCTTCCTTGAGACACAGCGACTTGCAATATCAAATGACTAATGGTTGAGACAGATAATGTTGTATAAAGCTTTATAAGGTCCTTGGTAGGTGTTCCTAAGACAAGTATAATGAAAATTGATATTTCATAAATTCCTGCCCATTCATAACCAGATTTTGTCCTTCATATATATATAAAAGCTTACCCTCCAAACAGTTTTTAAGTATGTCCCCTGAAGAGATAGATTGGAAGATAAAATGCTAGCTAAATTATTTCTCCTTGCTGGTTTGGAGAAAGCATAATTAAAATGTATTACCTTTTAAAATCTCTCATCAGAGTTTCAGTGAAACTAGAATGGTATATCTAGAGTCTTTCCTTTCCTCACCTTTCCTCCTTTTCCTAATTCCAATGCCCTATCAACAGAGCTCTACTGAACTACTGTTGTCACTAATAACTCTGATTCCACTGTTTATCTGGCAGAAGCATGCACAGTGAGAGCTTCATGCTTTAGAAGCAGGGAAGATTCCCACTCATTACCAATATGAGAGCATCTGCTGAGTATTTGGGCCCTAACAAGTCAGAGCGATCTGACATGTAGAGCATGAAGACATCAGCTTTAAGAGATATTCCTGAGAACTTAAGGAAGAATTCATGAAATGGTACCTACTTTTCAAAATGTTTCATTAAAAATGATTTCACGGGTGTTTTGGTAAAAGATCATGATACATCTTTCTAATTTATAACTTATTTTATTGTATACTATTTGAAATTTGCTACTCTTAAGACAGCTTCATTTTCTCGAATGTCTTCAATTTCATTCTAAAGTATTAAATTCTTTTGGTAATGTATATTTCTTTACAATAGTTTTCGTATACAAACATGATTTGCCACATTCATAGATATTTTTTTACCTTAATTATAGAAAACTTACCTCCTCTAGCTTTTGAACTTATCTGCACTTTTGTATTATACACATTCATTTCCAACATATCTTTTCTTTTTATATGCTCTTCATGCTCTTAACATCTAGTACAAGGGAGTCTTTCTTGGGCATCTGTTATTTGTAAACACTAGAGATGTGTACAGTGGATATTGGCCTGTAGCTGTTAAGAGAAGATGGAAGACAGACTGGAAAAGCTACTTCCTTAAACATATTAGCTTCAGCTTCAAATGATGTGAAAATGGAAATGACTAATAAAAGCCACATTATTACATTAGTTAGTGCCAAAGTAAATCATTACACTTGTAGTTGTCTACCTGCAGTATTTACTGTTACTCAAGATTGCTGTGCACTCACTGCGGTGAGCAGGCATTGTTACCTGTCGGTACCCACAGTGAACTACACGTAGAAGAATTACTGCCAATGAGGTGGAAGACAGAGCATGGTCTCTTAACAACCAAGAAAGCATCTATTGAGAACTTATTCTCGGCAAGCCCTGGAGACTTTAGAGGATAATTATTGGTACCCTGCTAGTGACTTGAGAAAGCTCTTTAAAAAGACCATGTGACAGTGAGTTTGGGAATAGTTCTAGGACTTTATATCCAAGTATTTTTAAGTTCCTTTTTATCAAATATAGGACAAGGAACTTCCATTCGTCTACTCTCTAGCACATTGCACGTTGTGTATGGACATCTGGGTGCATAATCAGAGTTGAAATCAGGATTATTTGGATTCATAGACCTCTTTACTTAGTCTTTGCATAGCTAAGCAAATCATTTAATTCCTCTGAACCACAATTTCCTCATCTGTCAAATGGGGACATTATAGCCTATCTCATAGGAGCAATGTAAGAATTGAGTAGGATAATGCTTTGAGACTGTCAACTCTACACAAATGTTAATCATTATTTTTGTCTCCCAGTCTAGACTATTAGAAATAGAAACAACTTCCTATAATTTGGGTGGTCACTTTTGAGTACATACAGGTGTTTGTCTGTTTATTTGACTTGATGGCTGTGAGGGTGTTATTGGAAATTATGGTGTGTTAAAGTACGCTGTTTATGAAATTCAACTAAACAGCTAAATGTTCCCTTTCTCACCTCGTTTTCTGAGCTATGTTACAGTGTGGACTAGAATGGATCACAGAGACAAATGCCACGAACCAAAATAGGGAAAATTAATTCTAAGCAGCAGGCTTTAATGTAAACCAGAATGCACCATTTTATAAAGTTGTGCCAGAATTAATTAAAGCAAAATTTAATTAACTGAAAAATACTTTATGCCCTGTGGACATAAACATGAAACATCTAGCCCCAAGCTAGTATTTAGAATGTGCTAAAGATCTTAGAATTATTATAAAAAATTGGTGCACTTCCAAATATGCCATAGAAGTACTTAGCTTTAAAAAATGAGGATAGTGGGGATAAGGTCAAGTGGAGAAAGGGGATACTTATACCAGCTCTCATATCACAATGAAAACTTAAACACTTTCACAAATCAAATTTTTGACATTTGGAATCAAAGTGTTATGGATTCAAATCAGCTTTCCTTTAAACCAAATAGCTCAACCAGAAAAAAAATGATCAATCAATTAATTAATTAAACTCAGAAAAGTGGGTTGATAAAGTTCATGGAGTGTACTCTAGGGAGGAACCGAAAACATACTTCATAAGTGTCAGATAAACGTGTCTTTTTCCAGGCAGAGTGAGATATAAAACTCCTAGTCTTCATTCCTTTATCTAAGTTAGCCTCAGATCTCAGGTACGTGACATATTATTATCCACCTGGTGGATGAAGGAATAATGTCTAGAGATGTGAAGTGGCTTCGCCAGCAGGTATAGCTACAAGCTCCAGATCCAATGGTTGGAATTCAAGTTTGCTCACTCTGAGTAAAGTTGTTCCTTTTTACATTGGCACATTTTTAAAGAACCAGGTATATAGCTGCTTTTCTTGACTAATTTTTAGCAATAGGCTTCTCAGAAAACTAGGGACATACATTCCTGGGAAATTTCAGTTTATTTATCCCACAGGATAATGAGGCATTTGCCTGATGACCTGCACTTGTGACCTGGTGAGGAATAAATGCAGCTCTCTCCATGTGTAGGACTTGCCCTTTGCCTGGTGATTTTCCATCCACGAAATACACCTCAGAGTGTCAAGCCCTGCTTTCAAAATGCCTGTGGGTCAAGTCCCAATGGATGACCTGCAGTAATTCCCAAGGCTGCCTGGGTAGACTAGAGATACTTACATAGATGTGTAGTCTTCACACAACCTCACTCTGAAAAAAATTCCGAGAAATAATTTTAGTACTATGATCTTTATTGTTAAACATATTGTTTTGCATAAAAGTATTTTAACACAACTTCTGTGTATTTAACTCTGGAACTACACTCTTTATTGTACCTCTGTAGATCCCACACCAATGTGTATAGTATAACACACCTATGTTGTTTTTTTTCTTTATGAAAAATATTAGATTTACTCTTGTAATACCATCTTTTGAGAAACCAAGTGGGTCATTCTGAAATTCAACTGATTTCTTTATTGAAACAGATGAAAAAGTAATAATTTATCACAAAAATATTCTGTTATAAAGGAATGTGAAAAACAAATAAGAAACATAAAATTACATATAAAATGTTGGCCTATAAAAAATGGACATCTGCTCTTTAGTTAATAAATTGATTAAGCAAGAAAACCTTGCCCTGTCACATACTTGAATTGAGTAATAGACTTCCAAATACAACTTCATAAGTTCCAAGTTTTCATCTTCTACTTTGCTCTTTTCCTTTTTTTGAGTGTTTGTACTCATCTCCTAGAGAAGGCTATGGATGCTAAGTAAGACCAACAGCCCAGTTTTGGGTAAAAAATGTAGCCTTCATATTTCTTCAAGTGGCTGTTAACACAGGGTAAAGGAACGGACAAGCACAATCACTAAGAGAATAGACTTAATGGTACCCTGAGTCACTCTCCCCTATGAGGGAGATACATATTGTGAGGAAAACAAAAATTAATTTCACTGCCAAAGAAAACTGGATTTTATTTAAATTAGTGTGTCTGCCAACTTAAATATTTGTATTGTGTTATTTATTTATTTTTTTACCTTTTCAAATTACAGGTGACATACGCTATTATATTAGTATTGCATGTGAGAACATATATTTGTAGTCTGAACAGTCTGTGCAGCATTCCGTGTCGGTTAAGAAGCGTTACAGAACTCCCGGCATACTTAACGGTATGGTGCTTTGCTCTGTTGAGCTTCACAGATGTTTTGTGTTTTATAAACTGAAGGCAAGACCCTCCACCAGCAAAAGGTTGTCAGTGTGCTATATTGTGGTGATCGCTTTATTGTGGTGGTCTGGAACAGCGCCATAAGCGCCAATAGAAATAGCCCCAAAGGCAGGTGGGGCGAGTGGCATAATAGCGTAGTAAAGGGACAAGCTTTGGGGCTTGAATGAGCTGAGATCATATGGTGACTGTAGTGCTTTCTAGTTGACCAGTCTTGAGCTCATGTTTATTAATCTCTCAGAGGTTTGGTTTCCTCATCTATAAATAGGGCCAATAATGTTATTTTTCTGATTAATTATTATGGCTAAGTGGTACTTGACTTAAATATTCAGTACCCATGCAATATGACTATTCATAAGTCTAGGGCTCGGTCTTCCTTATAAAACTATAACATTAAAAATCACCTCCAACAAATACCACAGGAGGAGAATACATCCATCCATCACTCTCTCTTTTGGAATGTATGGACTGAACACCTCCCCTAAATACAGCTTTTTAGGGTAAATTGTCCAAATCAAGCGATGCATGCCTTTACATAGCAGTTCTGTTCTTCTTTTATATGAAAACAGCAATGCCTAGGTTTAATTATTTTGCAAACTGCCATTCTAAATACCACTAATTCACATACCAGGGCAAGTCATGATCCAAAATTTGTTCAGTCTTGATGTGGGTACTTGTGGCACATAGAGACAAATACTACACTGTGATGTCTCCAACACAAAACCCCCTAAATTTTGAGCTCTCTCTCCAAATTGTGCTAGGATGCGTAGTCCCAAGCCAAAATTTGCTTTTTTCATTTAAAATGGCCTGGACAAACCCTGTCTAATAGAGGTCAGACCCAAGAAGCCTCCTGAGAAGGCGCGGACAGGCTTTCTACCCTCCGGTCCCTGTTTCCTCCGCCTCTCTCTCTCTCTCTCTCCCTCTCTCCTCTCTCCTCTCTCCCTCTCTCTGTCACTCAGGTACCTGACTGAAGCATCTTGCCACTTGGAATTTAGAGTAAAAGTGGTGGCTATGTAAAGAGGGCAATAAACGTAAATGATACCTTTGGGTAATAGGTTTGAAATTACTGTGTTCCTTGGTAACTGGATATAATTACAAGTACCCTGGATTCCACAGGGCTACGAGGCAATTATCACTCTCATTTCCAGAATAAAAGAGAAGGATTACAACAGTGTTGCCACAATTCAGTAACGTGAGAAAAAGGATCTTATGAGAAAAAAAAATATATATATATCAGTAGTTCTGCATAGTTTTCTCAGTGCTCACTTCACATTGGGAGCCTGTGTATGTATAAGTTTAAAAGCATACAAATCTTTGTGATTAAATCTGTGGACATTACAATGCATCACCATTGTAGTAAGGCTACTGCAGGGTTCCTTGTAAGTTAAAAAAATTAAAAATAAATAAATAAATAAATAAATAAATAAATAAATAAATAAATAAATGTGGGAAAGTAATGAGTGATATGCAGTGTAGCAGTGGGCAGGTTACAATATATTTTGAAAGTAATTAAAGACAATTGAGTGATCCTTCCCAGTCTAATGAGTGATTCTGCCAAAGCCTCGCAGCAGGGAGACAGACCCCTGTGTGTTACTGTGCATTTCCATAGTATTTACTGGGGTAATGAGTGTTATTGCTGCGGTGTAACAGCAGGGTGCACTGCTCGCTGTTTCCCAAGAGCTCTGTCGTGATTAGAAGGCAAATTTGTGATTGCTGTTTTGCTAGACACCAATCATGATCTATTCCTATACTGTTGCGTAGTAATTGCCAAATGACATACTGCTATTTCCCAGGGTATTTACTTTGGAAAAAAACAAGAACAATTTTTAAAAATTAATTTAATTTTTCTGTTGCTTTTGTTTTTTGCTATTTTGGCTTAATGACATCCTTTCTAATTTGGTTATAGAATGTATAATTGTGAAATTGTTGCTATTTGTAATCACTGACTCATATATCGTGTTTGCCGTTGCTTCTTCTGGGCCTTGGAAAGTGGGGTTGCCATTGCGTTGGTGGCATTGTTGGAGCTTCACAGTTCAGGCGGGAGGAAAGGAATAGCAGGAAGAAGGAAAGATAGGCCGGTCACACATGGTCCTCCTGTATACTTCCACGGTAATATTCGAATATTCTGCATCTACATGCCCCTCCTTAAATTCTAAGAATAGTGCCAGTATATCCATCAAGAGGACACAAACAAAACAAAGCCTCAAATCAGCCAATATTGTGATTTGACCTTACGTGATGTAAGTACAAAGAACTGTCTTGGTTTAAAACATTTTGACATTGTGTGGGTGCAAAAAATAATGTCTTCCCACCTTCCTAAGTTCTTCTGGTGGGGCTAATAATCAAAATGACTTGAAACAGATTAACAGGAGAAAATAAACAAATTATGTGTGTGCATGCAGGGGTGCCCTCAGACCCAAGGACAGATCGAGTAGTTGAGGCTTACGTGCCATCTTGAGCTACGGAGAAAGGAGAGGTTGTGGTTTGGGACTTCAAAGGAGGAAGGCAATACACATGGAGATGGAAAAGCAAATGTTTCATAAACAAATGTTTGCTGGGCCAGCTTTAATAGCGGGACGCAGAGAGGACATTGAACAGATGGACCTTGCTGGGTTTCTCCCTGTCTTTCACATGTAGCTCATATCAAATTATAGTTCTCTGCGATGGGATGATGAGATCTTCTTTCTTGGGGCAGGTCCTGTATCTAAAGTCCTTCTAGGCAATTAGAGGGAAGAATCCAAGTTTCTTTCTGACTCTTTCTTTTCTTAAAAATAGCTACCTTAAAGTAATATCCCACAAGACATATTTTGGGGTGACAAACCCTGCTTCCCTTCACCTTACTATCCACACAGTGCCTAAAATATCTCAATGAGCCTGAAGTTTTCAGTTTGGAATCTGTCACTGTCTTAACCGTTAAATTTCATTTGGGGACATATGACCCAGGTAAGTGCAGAAGTGCTTTGGGTAAGCAGGTCAGTGTGTGTGATTCTGGCCTTCCTCTACCCGTATAGAGATTACACCTAACCATGGAGAGTGATGGTAAAGGATATGTGCCTTGGAGGCTGCCTGCCTGAGTTCATGTCCCAACTTTACCACTTACGAGTGGGGGCTCCATGGGCAAATATCTCCATTTCTCTGAGCCTCAGTTTTCTCACTTGAAAAAGGGGAAAATAATAGTGTCTGCTTATAATGATAAGATTTCATGAGAGAATTTCATCAAATGTTTATCAAAATGCCTGTACAGAGTAAGTTCTCACTGAATGTTAGCTATGATTATTATTCAACTTGTTGAGTCTTCATCAGAAAGTGTTATTTGCTCCTTTAGGTTCCTTTCATCTCCTCAAATCTTGCATTTAGTGGTATTTTGTCTTTGCAGATATGTCACAGTCAGAAAACAGACACACATACACACACACACATAAAATTAGAGCTACTTCCTTACCTGAAATACCTTGTTTTCACAGTTCTCTACATCACACACTAAGCAGTCAAAAAAATCTGAATTCTGACTTCTAACTGTGGTAGAAACAAGAGAGGCAAGAACCCCACCTGATTAAATAGGGAGTTAGGAAAGTCCAGCCACCACTAACACTGGTATTTGCAACACTTTATGCAGAACTGCACTCAGAAGTGGAAGCCAAATGAGAGAAAGCTGTTATGAGGTCAAATCAGCGAGGTATACAAAATGGGGTAAGAGTCCGTGTGAGGAGTGCTGAGATTTCTCCCACTTTTAAGACTTCTCTAAAGACAGGATTTTAAGCTGAACAACACTCATCTATCCATGTTCACCCATGTACTATTTAGTTTCCCAGTAAACTTCTTCAACTTGAAATTGCTTTTCACCATCAAAGATCCTGTGGCTCAAAGAATTTCTCCCATTGCTGTATAGCACAGAGAGACTTAGAAAGTGACCCTCTCAACAGAGAGGCTAGAGCTCTAGTTAGTTCCTGGGAATAAACTTCTGTAGTTAGTATTGTGGAAAGTAAGAATAAGAGAGTGAGCCTTCTGTATGAATGGTTCTGTGCAATGCTAGACCTTAGGCATTTGACGGAGACTTGACACTCTTGTAGAACTGGGGTGCTTGAAGAACGACTCTGAATTCCCTACAGTTAGTGTTAAAACTACCTAGATACTGAAGCCCATGCTGACAACAAAACAGCACAAAAGTGAATATCAAGGGCTCTGCCAGTGACATAAACTGGATAGATCAGAAAGTTAGCAAGATCCACACATTTTAACTTCAAGCCACGTATCTATGGGCTTCACCAGCCCATACTGTGTAGTATCAGTGTTTGCTATTTAATAACATGCATATTAATTGCTTAGTAAATCAGATGCATTTAAATTTCCAGTGAGTGGCGTGGGCGAGCGTCTACGTCCACGCTGGTGGCATATTTGGTGGGTCTGAGATAGTTATCCGGGTGGTTGACCTAGACGCCGCAGGATGCCCGACAATTTGAGAAACTACTAGAAATTCGTGGGTAGGAGACTCGAACTTGCAGAAAAGTCGCGCCAACTTTAAAAACTAGAGGGTGTGGGGGTTGATGTAAATAAAACCAAACTGGGGGCCAGACTCCCACCCACTCAAGGCTGCAGTGTTGCTGCGGGGCGGGGGGTGCCTCAGGCACCTAGCAAGGGCCTGGGGGGGTCACCCAGTGGCGGGAGCCCCAGCAGCCGTAGCGCACAGTGGCCCGGGCATCACTGTCCATGCGAACCGTCGCTTTAACCATTTGTGTAAGTAACATGTGAGCTCAGCTGTGTGTGTTTTGGGGTGGGGGGTGGGGGGTCATTAAAACAGTTTTCGCTGGGATTCCACCCCTCAGCAGAACACGCGAGGACGCCCAGGTGTGTGCTTACAAGGAAAAACACAAGCCCAGAGCAAGGTCTCCACTTCTAACATCCCAGGAGGTATGCACACAGCACTGGAGGGACCCTAAGTCTGAGCTCACAACTCCTGATTGCCACTCAGGCAGGGCTCAGGCTCTTGGCTACTGGGGGCAGAAGAATGACCCATTTTTGGGAACTGAGTCATGGAATTCCACAGCAAGCCTGGCTGACCCCCACCCCTCCACCCCCTTGCCCCAGCCATGACAGGACATTGACCTTCGGAAATGGGGTGGTTTCAGCTTTTTGTGCCCCATCGGCATCTTATCCCTTTCTCAGACCCTCCCATGAACATTGATGCAGAGGTCAGAAGGCAGGACTGGGGGCTGGGTTCAGTTGGGAGAGACCCTGAGCCCTCCCTTTCTTTGCCCCTGACCCAGGCCTGTCAGAGGGAAGAGAAGGGGCTTAGATGGCCAGGTTGGGTGGTAAAGGCAATGGAGGGAGGACCCCCTGGGGCCGGTTGCTACATTGCCTTTCTTGCATAACCATCTTCACAAGGCTTCTTCACTCCAGCCTGGCCACCAAAGGCCAGTTCTCAATTTCTCAGTGTCACCACTTGGTGGGGAGGCCCTATTGTCTCAGCTGGGCCTCCTCACTTCTCAGGAAACCATCCCTGCACTTTCAACCCCTAGCAGCACTGGGTGTTGGGCCACAGTGGCCAGTCTGTCTAGCCCTTGGGAAGAAAAATAAATAAGTTAATTAATTAATTTCCAGTGAGTGGGTTCTTAGAGTGTTAATCTTTTTATTGTTTTTGTTAAGACCTCAGATAGAAAAGTAAATGGGATAGCCTAATTTAAAATTTGCAGATAAGGAGGCTCATATGCAGAGATGTCAGGCTTGGTGGGTGGCTCCCCTGCAGAATTGTTCCTCCACGTGGCTTATTTCTTGTCTAGGTAGGCCACCAGGCACATGGGGCCCTGCAAATCTATTCCCTGCTAATGCTGTGTCCTCTATCATTTCACCACGGCATGCCCGTCCATCTTTGTGAGCGCCATTTTTTATTAATCAGCGAAACGTTTGGGCCTTTGAAATTGAAATGGATTTCAGTCTTCTTTATATATTAATTATTGATAAATGGAGCCTGGGAGACAAGGAAGAAGCCTGGCATGATTAAAGACAGATAGTTTTTAATTTTATGTCTCTTGCAGTGACAGAGAAATTTAGTTTAATAGGAGTAATTTTTCAAAGGAGATGAAATCATGAGGGAGGGTGTACAGAAAATGGGCAAAGCATACTAAAAAGGAAAGAACTTGTGGAAGACATTGACTGATTCCATTGATTACCTAAAACTTTCCTAGAAGGCATTATCCAGAAGTAGGGATAGAAATCTCTTGAAAGTACTTTTGAGGATATGAACTGTAACCCAAGAATCAGATTCTATTATATTACTTTGAAAGGCCTATATTTTCAACTACGGCAATTCCGTATGTTTACATGATTTCAGTCTGTACTAAAGTATACAAAGTCTCAAACACCCTTAAATATGTAACATCCCAAACATAATAAAAAAGTGCCATAAGGCATAGTAGAAAAACTATCAGGCAAACGGGATTGCTGAGTTTCAGCCTCATGCCATCATTTACTAACTTTCCTTGAGGCAGTCACTTTACCTTCTAGAGTCTCAGTTTCTCCAGATGGAAAATAGAGATACCATCCCTTCCACCAGGTCCATAGGTAGTTTTAAAATATCAAATAAAGAAATTGCCATGAACAGTTCCTGTGGCTCTTCTTATGACAAGAAATCTAAGATTTTCTGATAAAAGATAAATAAATCTTTTCATGGGTCCCTCAGTTACTAATTAATCCATGTGAACATATTTCTTTTTAATTCTCCATATAAACAACTAATTGATTTGAGCACCATAAATATATTCAAGCCCTGTGATGATGCTCCAAGGTCTATCCTGGAATCTGGAGATTTAAAAAAAGAAGAAGAAAGAAAGAATCATAGTCTGCACCCCTAAGGATTTCTCTTTCTTCAGAACTCATTTCTGGTGGAAGCATCTGCATTTCTACGGGGTCCTATAACATTGACAGGACCCTCACACACACCAATGCCTCCCTCTCCCCCTCCACTGCCAGTTTAGCACAGTGAGCACTCCGCTGTTGTATTTAGACGAGTCAACCAGGAAGGGAAAAGCCTTACCCTCGGATGGGTAACCCAGGAAGAAGGAAGTAGAGAGAAAGAAGAGGAGGCAGATTTGCTTTTGTTCAGAAGTGTGAGAACAGCACTGGGTCTAGGCTCAGCTTCAAGGTTGCATACTCCAGGCTTGGCTGTCTGATCGACAGGGGACACAAGTCCCTAGGTAGTGCCCTGCCTTGCTTATGTTAGTGACTATCTCTTAACTGGCCTTTCATATTAATCTTCCTAGAACCTTTCATTATGTTCTCACCCTGCTCAGAAACCTTCGGTGGCTCTCACTGGCACTGCACTAAATCCATCTTTCTTTATTTCTTTCCTCCTTCCAATCCCTTTCCCTCTGGTTGTGTCTTATATCTCCTCAATAATATTGCCAGCTCCCTTAGAGTGTGAAGCCCATCGTACACAGTGACTCCCCCGTAACCTGCATAGAGTCAGAAATCAATAAATGCGTCAGGATTCACTGGAACTCTGTAATTTAGCACTTGCTTTTATACGTATATATTTCATTCTCATTTTTGTGAGCGTGGCTTTTCACACTGGATTATATATTTTTTAAGTAATAATGTGTTGAACACCTGAACGATCTATCAGCATTTGGTTTTAAAGAGGTTTTTGATAGTTGATATTAAGAGGTAAGTTTTCTGGCAATAAAACCATTTTTCTTTTAGCGAACTTTACAGGAATCATTGTCATAGGACGTTGTTTCATGGTCGACCCCCTGTCTTTCTACTGGAGTCTCAGCATACACATGAACACCTAAGGCCACCGAAGCCCAGCCAGGAATAATAATTGTTAAGGCTGCATTCTGTAGAAGGTGTCACAGCCCCAACTTTTCTGCTCTGAGTACCAGGGTTTCTACTGCCATTGACAGAGGTACACCAAGCACAGGTATCTGTCTATAGCACCTGAATGCATACTGTAAGTAAGGATTTTATGACAACAACAAATATACTAGTTGAGAAAGACTAAACCTACACATGTAATGAGAAGTGTGTGCACTTTATCACACAGAAAGCTTAAATATACTACTAGTTACAGACACTGTTTAACATTCGTAGATATGGGCCAAGAGATGAGTTGCCCCTCGGGTCCATTCTGCATCCCACTGTCTCTTGTTTAAGTTCAGCATCATTTCGTTGCTATGGTCCACCTTTTTCTTATCCCCTCCCATGCCTGCTGAGATTGGCCAGGTCTTTGTATTGAGGTCTTATTACCATTTTCAGAAAATTCTAATTTATTATCACTGCTTCGCCAAAGGAGGCTTTGCTTCTCTCCAATAAGCTTTGCATAATGCTGGCTGCCTGCCTTACTTATTAGGCCAGAAAGCACTGTGCTTTGCCCCAGCTCACCCTCTTTCTAATCTGAGGATTCTGGATTCTAGCCAACCACATCTAGGCGCTGCTTCCGTTTTTTTCACCTCTTGAGTTATATTGCGGTTAGTTAGAATATGAGCTGAAAACACATTCTACCACTAGATAGACACAAACACACTCCCCCCTGTCAAGGTAGTAAACAACGTCTCTGCTGCAAGTGTGTGTGTGTGTGTGTGTGTGTGNGAGAGAGAGAGAGAGAGAGAGAGAGAGAGAGAGAGAGAGAGAGGAGAGGAAAGATACTGTGTAATTATTGCTTGTGGTATCAGGCGCCCATGTGTTGAAAGTAAGCTCTCTGTGAATTACCAAGGTCAGCCAGTTTCCAAGGACTCTCAGTCTTCGAATATAGACAAAGCACTTCTCATTACACTGAATACTACCCCTGAGGCTGAATGAAGAATCGCAGACCAAAAGAAACTCAAATTTACAAGGAATGTAGGGCATTTGGCTCATTGGTAGTCACAGGTTCAGTTTTAAAATGCAGATGAAAGATACCCCAGGTCCAAACACACTTTATAAGCTAAACCACAGTACAAATTATGAACTGTATCATTCAGTAGCACATTAACCTATATATAATGCAACATTTGTAAGAGCCCAGTGAATAATTGGATCTGACTCAGTAATTTCAAATACAATTGGCTTCTTTCATTCTTTAATTATCCTCACCAATTTCAAGAATTAACTTTAAATTATGAAGTTTTCCTCTTTTGGATTTGTGTGACAATTGTAGGCTTATCTAAGGGTTAGATGGTAGGGGGTTTTGTTTTGCTTTGTTTTGTTCTTCTCTTTTCGCTGAATACAGGTATTTGTTCTTACTTATTATCCTCATAATGACCCTGCCAAAAAAATAATATTAGAGGCCGAGAGGGTCTCCAACCAGGTTATTGTGGGACCCCTGATGCCAGAGTTAGATTGCCTGACCGAAAATCATATCTCAATATAATTGGCTACAGTGACAAAAAGAGAGAATGAGAAAGAAAGAAAACGTCAGCTGGTCTGATAGGGAGGTTGCAGGCATTTATAACTAAATGCTCTCCAAATATGCCATTTTGCTCCTAATGACACAGGATTAGGAAGGGAATAAAATGAGGTTTTGTCAAATATTCAAATAAATTGCCTGGCCACCCGTTTTTCTTCCTTATATAAATGTAAGCATAATAACTTTAAGGGTTAAGAAAGGCAAATTTAACAGAAGGCTGGATAGATGTGTTTTTTATTTTTTATTTTTTTTCCCACCCGTCTCTGATGATACAGTAATTAACCTTTTGAATAATCTCCCTTGCAATACTGGTTACACTACTCTTCTTTTTCCCATTGCTCACTGTTCTGATGCCAGAGTTTGACCAAGCATCTTGACAAAGAATGAGAGATTTCTGGGAACTGTGCACATTTATCTGGGGCACATCAATGTCCTTTTAAGGTGAGACCGCAATATCTGAGTGTGGCACATGGGGACACATGAACATGTACAGTCGAGTTTCAAGGGCGGGCCCTCAAGTACTTGCTTCGCCCGCTCCCTTGTCTTCACTAGCCAGACTCTGTCATCCCCCTTCTCGGCTGTGCCGTTTCCAGCCAAATACCCTATTTAGTCTTCTACAACTTACCTTCTCTTCACTGCCTTTACTTCTCCCTTCTCCGCACCTCTCAGTCCCTCCAGGTACATCCTCCTTGGCTTTCCAGCTCATAGGGCATCAAGGACCTGATCTCACAGGCCCTTCAAGGGGCAGAACGGCAATTTCCAGGCATGTGTTTCAGTAAGTGAAGTTAATAAATCTTCCTCGCCTGAACATAATCTGATTATTTGGTAATGGCAGATAAAATAAATAATTTCTTTCTTCATTCTATAGATGCACTTTGAACACACACACACACACACACACACACACACACACACACAGAGCCAGTATGCGTAAGGAATTCTGCTAGATGCCATGGCAATTAGAAAGGTAAATTCGACATGTCCCCTTTTCCCACAGTTATAATTTAGTAGTTTCTTGCACCATCTGCATAAAAGTGATTGTTAGAGCCATAGAGTAGATAATCTCCTAGTGAGAGTGTAATATGAAAAGAGCAGAAGGCAGAGGTTGAAGCCACAGGGGTCAGTCTATGTTTAAAATGCAAAATAAGAGGATAAAGCAGATGAGAGAGATGGACAAAAATTGGCTGCTGTGACACAAAGGGGACCACAATAAGATAGTATCAGGTAGATCTGAGAAGAAGAGAGTTTCAAGAAAGAGGTGGGCATAACAGATTCAGAGAGGCAGGAGGAAACCACACCAAGCAAAGGCCACTGCATTTGGTAATTAGGCATATGCCGGTGTCTTTAAACAAATTGTTCTTTAGAGACAGTAGTAGTGCTACTGAGAGCTGAGTTGTATGGCATTGAGCAGTGAGTGCTTGGTGAGGAACTAGGCCTGGCAAGTAGATTCTTTTGAGAAGTTTGATGTTACGGGGAAAAAATACAGAAGAAGAAACCGTATGATAAAGTAATATGTATGCTATGCTGTGTAGTGTGGTGTGTGTGGGTGGGTGGTAGGAGTGTAGTATAAATATGATTTGAGGACAGGACAGGGATATACTGTGTGTGTGAGAGATTAAAAAGGAAGGATGGGAGGAGTAGAGGAGAGAGAGAGAGAGAGAGAGAGAGAGAGAGAGAAAGAAAGAAAATGAATACAAAGGATGATGAAATGGTCAATGGAGTCAGATCCTGAAAGAAGCAGAGAAATATGGACTGAAGTGGGGAGATATTTACATATTTAGAATATTAGCTTGGGAGTGAAATAGAAAATTGTTTTCATTTTGAGAAAGAAAAGATTGTGAAAGGACAGTGACATTCAGGGAGACAGGACAGTGACAGCAAGGTAGCCAGCCAGAGATACCCTGGACCTCCTCAGGTGATAGGTTTGAATCATTCCCTGAACGTCTCGGGCTTGAGTGCACACAGTGTTTGAAATCCCTGTGGTATGAATGGCAATAGGCAATCCACAGATAAATCCAAGGTTAATGCCTTGTTCTAAGGACTGTGTTGAAGTTCTAAAGTAAGAATGTTCAGTCCACCAGCTCAGCACAGCGTTATTCCTGTTTCTCCCCTAATGACAGGTAACCAGTAGTGGTACATTCACAACCAGGAGGATGAACATTTCTGGAGCTCCATCTTATTTAATAAATAAGTATTCTGAGTACCAACCATGTATCCCAGACACTGTATTAGGCTCTGTTAAATACAGATTTTCTTATGGCAGCCACATGACAGAACATTAATCCTGCTTGATCAATGGGAAACTTGCTCTCAAGAAGTAAAAATAACTTGGCTCAGATTACACAACTGATAGTGGAGGCAGAATAGCATACAAGTTTAAACGATGGAGTCTGATTACTTGGGTTTGAATCCCAGTTTTGCTATTTAAATTTGGACAAATTCCTTAATGTCTCAAAATTTTAGCTACTATATCTGTAGAATGCAGCTGATGCTATTTTTTACATTATTTACTTTATATAAGACAAATGTGTAAATTCATGTAGATCACTTACAACAGTACTTGGCTTATTTTAATATTAGTTGCTAATACTATCATGATTATCATCATTCTGATTTTCAAAATTGAATATCAGTATTTTTTTTAAGTTTGCCACAATTTCCCAAACTGTGCCCTACAAAACATAAATTACAGAAGGTGTTATCAGGCAAAAGATACCATGGCTATAAAAATTTGGGAAATAGATGTTAGACCAAATTCCTCAAGCATTTTTACTGCAAATGACTTAGAAGCTCTAATAGGTTAATATATATGAAGAACTTCTAATACTGGAATATAAAAATAATTGCTACTTAGCTAAAATCTATACAAAACTTATTTTTCCTTCAAAACACCTATTGACGTTTTGAGGCTTATTATTTTTCTGTGGAACATATTTGCAGAAAAATATTATTCTGTACTTGGCTACTGAAGAGAACAATTTTGAAAAGACTGATTCATGCCTGGCACAGTTAGGATTTACGAAAGCAAAGTCAGAGAAAGGGGCTGATGAGCTTCTGAGGATCATCAGGATTTCACAGAGTCAGGCTCACAAGGAGGTCAGGAAGTAGATGCAAGAGATGGGAAAGAGTAGACGAGGGAGGTGAGAAGGTGGGAAAAGAGATAAAACTGTAATGTCAAGAGACTGAAGCTAGACTCATTCTTCATCATGACAAGTCCCATTAGATGAGGTATTGCGTGTTTCTGAATTGTCAAGGAAGTAAAAGTCACCAGAGTTTAAAAAGCTAAGAAGGTATGAGATCACAGTCTCAGATAGTTCATCATATGGATATTGATGCATGATGTACAACAATTGTTATATACTTTCGTAAAAAGGGAATTGGATGAGAGAGAAATAAAGAGAAGCAGAAAGGGGGTTGGCTTGTACAAACTTAACAAAAACCGAAAACAGCATTTGAATGTTGTTCATCATTATAACCAAAATATAAAACATCCTTCTCTTTTTTGCAACTTTTCCTTTTCTTTAAGCAGTTGCTTTCTTTGTTTTTGATTCTAAGGTTACTTTTTAAATAGAAGAACTGTATTTAGAAACACTTGGTGCCAATAATCAAATTAAATTGTTTTGTTATTTGTATGGTGCTGCATGGTACAAAATGAAGGTGTCGATAGTTATGTGGGGAGTTTGGAAAGTAGATATAGAAATTAAAACATTCTCAATTATTTGACATTGTTTTAACAAGTAAGGGATGAAACTGAAAGGAGTTACCTTATTTTTATGGTTAATCTACTATAAACATAGAAAGGGTATGTGAGGCAGAGACAAACAGGACAACTTTATATTATGCCTTAATCACCAAAAACTGCACAGACTCTAGAAACCTTTCAGAAGGCTTGAGATAGTTCAGCTTTGACCTGTTTTGATAGCTGTGTCTATTGGCCAAATTTGCCATTAATGTATTTAGTAGGAAAATAAATAATCAAGCATTGAGTGTAATCCCCAAAAGCTATAGAATTTAGAGATGACAGGTATTTATTGAAAAATATCAGAAGTGAAAGTCAATTAGCCATAATCATCATGCCTTTCTTTCTTTTCTTCCAATAATCTGCTTCTTTTATATTAACTCTCTGTTATGCACAGGCTGGACATTATAGGTTGACAGATGAATAAGATGTAGCTTCTGCTTTTAAGGAACTCAAAACCCAATGGAGATTTAAATCTGATTTAATTCTCTCTACATTTATTAAACGACCTCTATGCATCAGACAATGTTCTAGGAATCTGAGATGTTAGTACCAGCATTTATTATCAAATATTAGGAAGGTTAAATTTGAGGTGCCAAAGGCTAAAGGCGAATAGAGAACCAGTGCCTACAATTAACCTTGGGAAATCAGAAACCCTTACTTTTAGAGTGACAAAAAGGGTGTAAATAAAAATACAACAATGTCAAAGAGCAAGGTATATTTTGAAAACTCCGGGTGGTTCTGTGAACCTGGAACAGAGAAGCGATGATGGGATGTGGCAGGAGATGAAGATGAAGTGGTGAGAGTGGAGGAGGGCTGACCTGTGCTGGGGCTGGCCAAAGCCCAGCATCTTTAGAGAAGGGTAAGGAAGAGTGGAATTCCAAAGGAATCAAAGGGGTGCAGAAAGGCTGAGGGGAAGGGGAATGTGTAGAGAATGACTTGAGAACAGCGGAGCTGTGGGAATGGGTTGGTTACATAAGTGAGAAAATTAAGCTGTGTGGAACAGGGGTGGGGGGCCTAGAGCAGACACATGGGAGGGATGGGTGCATTGAATTTTAATCAACCATGACAGAGATGGGTCTGGAAATGCAGAGTAGAGGTTTTACTTCTGGAAGTTGGTGATAAGGCACAGTCAGTGTTGTGAGAAGAGGCACAATGGCCCTGAAGTGGCGCACTCTATGAGCTACCTAGAGTCTTCCTGAGAGCAGGCAGCTTCAGGCGGGAACCTAACTGATACCTATGGAAGTGGAAAGATCAGATAGAACTCAAGCCATCTGCCTAACCTGCTCCCTTGGGTAAGCACAAATAAACCCCAGGGACTGAGGTTGTTATTTAAATAACAGTGACATTGGCTTGTCAATTAATTAGGAAAATTAATGAGTAATTAAGTTGCCCACTCTTAAACACTTGTTTATTTATGATGATCAGTATGTTGTGCTCTGTGGTGTATCAAAAGAGTGACTATTTAGCACTAAAACATTCAGGACAGCAGTATCCAGACAAATTTTCCACCATAAGACTAACATCTGGAAAAAAAGTATTTATTCATTTCGCTATTCATTATTAGCAAATGTTTTAACTTAGACTTGAAAAGAAATCTTTCTCTAGTGGCCTAAGAGGAATAATTATTTATTTACTCTTATTGCATAGAAATAAACTTTTGATAGTATGTGCTTTTTAAATAATAGAAAAGGGCAGAATTGTCCTTTTCCTCCCCCCCTGAAATAAATACGTGGGCCAATTAAAAATATTTAATATAACATACAGTAAAACCTTGGATTGCGAATAACATGATTTGCAAGTGTTCCATAAGACGAGCAAACATTTCTAATACATTTTAACGTGGTAAATGAGCGAAGTCTTGCAATACGAGTGGTTTGTTTCCAGAATGAATTATGCTCATAAACCAAGGCATTACTGTGTTTAATATATTATATATTTAGTTATACCATTTTTTTTCAAGGCTGAGATATCATTCCAACAACTATTGCTTTCCAGCATCAGGTTTACACACACACGTAAATAAAGAAGTTCATTTGTATGAACTAAAAAGGCAATAGTTGCCCATGGTTCTGAGTTAGGCTTCTGCTTATGATGTAGCTGTTTCTCAGCAGGTGAAGTCCTTGCTAATGAACAGAAAAAGTATATGATATCGTCAGTAATATAATGGGCGTTCAGTATTTCAGGTTGAAAAAAAAAGTGTCATTAGTTCACGGTCTCATGGGAAGATTAATTGTGGGAATAGACCTTATGTAGCACACCTCCCAGTCACTAAACTAGGGTGAGGGTGCCTATCATTGTGTAAGGACCATTTAATGAAATGAGAGACATTTCTATTATCAGTCATTAGAAGGTGGCAAGGGTACCTGAAGGTGTGTGCTATAGATTTACTATAGAAAACAATCAAATGGCTTACTTTGACCTAAAAAAAAATAAATAAGTAAAATAAAGTGTTAATATTTATATAGTGGATCAACGAAATCATGCTGAAAAACTTTAGGAAACATTTTTCAACATTAACATCATAAAAAATGCACAGGACTAGAGGGGCAGTACTATATGTATGTGTGTTCAATTATTAGAAGATTAGGCATCCCAAGACCTATATGCTATCTTCGCCCTGACATTCATTCATTTACACAGTGCATTTCGCTGTATTCTGAGCTTCAATTATAAATTAGCCATACATATCATTCCTGGGATTGAAAATATAATGTTTAGGGATTTAGTACCAATTGTAAAAGTCACTCAACTCTAGTTCAGGTATACAGGCCCTTTGTAGGGAGTGGGAGAAGAGGTGTGTTAGCTAACTGTTCCAGTTACTATGTTAAATGCAAAGTGGCGTGTGCAGTGAGCATCTGTGTCTGTCCTCAGTGCCTGGAAACGTAGGCCAGGTTAATGAAACAAGGAAAAAGCGGTCTGGAACTATTCTGCCAAGCTTTCTGATCGGTCTCCTACTTCTTTGCCCAATAAAAGAAGGAATTAAGGATGAGTCTCTTTAGAAAAAGGGAATGGAAGAGAACATAGAAATTTAATATCTACATAAAATATTGCTAGGCTGCCTCAGTCTCCATGCAAAATAGCAGAAAATCAGCAACTATCTAATTGGCTAGGAAATTCCACAAATGGTTTTAGCAGTAACACTTTCATAAATGGGCCTTGCACCATAGGACATTTTTAGACATAAAAAATCAGTTCTTTGTTCTTTTGGCTGTCTCCCTCCACTCTGGGGAAATTGGGTATCTTGGCAGCAGGATGGTAAGTGTACACTTGTCTAACCTATTTTGATGGCAGGAGACCATGGGGCCTTGATTTCAGATGAGATAAGAACTCCTGGAGTTACCACTTCAAGTTTGCAGGGAACTGATTTTTTTTCACTGTGATCTGTGTATTGGCTGAGCTTTGAAAGCATTTAGTAACATTTATGGCTGATGATCAGCCCACCAGTATTTTTAAGCTTCATGAGCATATGAAGTTATTTCTTTTTACAGGTTTCACAGGGACTAAGAGATAACATTAAAATAAAACTATTAACATTACAAACTTCATGTCTTGCTAAACCTATTTTGTGTCACATATGAAAATCAATAAGGGGGCAAAAATTATTTTGAATATCAACAAAATGGAAAAGTGAGGCAGTTCTGAAACCTGATAAGGCTTTGTGAGAGCCATAAACAGCCCTGTTCATTTGAAACTAGAAAATTCTTTAAGGAACCAGCATCTATTAAGGATTTCATTCCTGAGTCCATTCAAAATACTTAGGTTCTGCATTTATCATTGTGAATTACACCTTTCTTTTAGAAACAGTAGAAAGTCTCTATTTTCAATTCCATTGAGGATTGTGCTAATATGGAGGACTCTGTAACACATATTACATAAAATAAATACCTAATTTTCCTCTGCATTGGATAAAGGCAATGGCAGCTAAAAGAAATGTATTTCTTTCCCTCTTTCCCTTACTGACTTACTCCTATGTAGATAGGTGTGGGCTTGTTCTTTGTCGTCTTAGAATGTATTAAAAAAATATGTCATCACTATTACCCTATGTTATTTATTGTTTTAATTTTTTTTTCTTTTTCTCTTTCTTTCGTCTAGGTAAGTCCTGCTGCTTTCTAAATCTTACCAGAATGTCCTTTAGAAAAATGGTAAGTCTCTCCTGTATTATGACTTCATTTCCCAGGTTGCAAAGAAATTATCTTTTTTTTTTAATGCATTTGATATCAATCCAATTCTTGGCTTTTACCCATTAACACTAAAAAGTACTTGGTCATGAGTGGAGTGGCAATTTTCTGTTTGATGATTTGATAGACCCTTGCTGCTTTGGGTTTTCAGAGTGTTGTTCTTAAGACTTCCTAGAAAATTGAGGGTTGGCGAGTGTGTTGTATTATATTAAAGAGAGGATGCTTAGCTTCTCGTTGGTATTGAACTTTGTGTGGTCAGAAGTTGCAGGTGGTCCATGATTGGCTTGCATTTTTGAGCATCAGAGTTTAGAACCCAGCAGGTAAATATTATGCAAGTTTGTTAGATAATGAAACCCTTTCTTAAAACATTGCTCGCAAAAGCTACCAAAGGAAATGTGAAAAGTGACAGTGAAAAAGGGAAGCAAAACTTCAAAAAACCTGACTGCTTTGTTCAGTGCTTCAGAGGGAAGCAGCCTTCATCTGCTGGAATTAGCTTCATGGTCCATTAAAAGAAGCACAAATTTAGCTTTGTATATTACAGTCCTTCATATTCATAGATGACGCAAGTTGCAAGGAATTTTTACTCATCTTCCTTAAGAGTATGTATAACAAGCTGAAATCATGACTGCTTAGTGTTGTCAGCTGTTTCATTTTGTGTCCTCGGTCTCATTGCTGTATTGTACATAATTATACTAGAGTCGTTTTCTGTGCTGTTCTAGAAGACCATTTCAAAAACTTTTCTTATGATGTTGAACATTTATTTGATGGCATCAAAACAAAATAACAAGCGCAGGGCAGGAAATTTATTTGAGACCCTGAGAAATCGCATAAGAGGTTTTCAGTTCTCAAGCTAGAATTCTCTTTAAAAAAGAAAGGATGAGAAACAGAAAACCTTAACATTTAGATGGTAAGACATGACACTTATATGCTATTATGTTATCAAGTCACATATATTTTGTAATAATTGCACCCAATAACACAATGAAAGAAAAATTACCAATATCTTGATTCCTCTGCATGCAGCTCCTCAAAAGTAACTTTGAACAGGAAACTCAAAAATTAAGTGGAATGTGTGTTCGATTACTTAGGTTTCTTGAATTCTTAAACAATTGACTTGGTTATACCCAATGCAAGGTCATCTCTGCCTCATATATTTTTCTTTCAGTATCATTTGGGCCTTTTTTTGTTGCAAGTAAGAAAATTCAAAGCAAACTGTTTCAAGCAAAAAGGGAATTTGTGGGGTCATGTAACTAAAAAAATCTAGGGATAGAACTGGATTCAGGAACCACTTTAAGCAAATGCTCAAAGAACTCATCACGACCTGGTTACTTTTTCTCAGACTCCCAAATGTGTTACTTCTGGGTTGGCCTGTTGGTTTCTATAAACTCAGTTTCACATTCCATGGAGAAAATAAAAAGAGACTCACTCTGATAGTATTCCCAGCCAGAGACCCATTGCATTTCATTGGCTCTGATTTTTTCATGAACTTATCTGTAAGCGGACTACAGTGAAAGAATTGACTTAGGTCCAAGTATACGCTTACTACGGGGTAGGGGGAGCCCACCCAAACTCAGGTACAAAATAGAGAAAGGGTGAATTCCCAAACTGCTAGTACTAGTATTAAGGTTAGTAGATGCTAAAATGCCTACATAAATAAAAAANATATATATATATATATATATATATATATATATATATCTCCATCTGTTCTTTGTTCTTTTTGCTCTCTCCCTCCACTCTAAGTAACTTGGGTATATTGTCAGTAGGAGTGTAAGTGTACACTTATCTTACCTATTTAGATAGCAGGAGACTATAGGGCCTTTATTTCAGATGAGATAAGAGCTCCTAATCCATATACATATGTATATGTATTTTTCTTCCCACTCTTTGGAATGGTATGATGAACTTGACTAGCTCTGCCCTATCAAAATTGGCCACCAACATGGTCAGGAAGTGGGGTACATGAGGTAGTGAGATGAAGCTGTGGCAGCTTCTTGTATTTCTTCTGTTTGATCCAAAATACTTATGTCAGTAAACCTGGGATGAGAAATGGTA
Source organism: Hipposideros armiger (assembly GCF_001890085.2). Taxonomy (NCBI): domain Eukaryota; kingdom Metazoa; phylum Chordata; class Mammalia; order Chiroptera; family Hipposideridae; genus Hipposideros; species Hipposideros armiger. Next base: position 967,923 of record NW_017731729.1, read on the forward strand.
GATAAAAGCATCATGTTTTAATCATTTACTTCTCTCTTCTGCCCTTCTTTGTATGTTTGTATGTTCACTAAGTATAATGAGAAAACAATGTTGAGACTTTGTTGTACTTCTGATGTCATTCTTGTTTTAAAGATAAAGTCATTAAATACAAGAACACTGTGCAGGGGAACAGAGCACTTAGAGATAGTTTGTTTCACATAGGAAAGCTAACTTAAAAGAATAGATTTCTCTGGACATATACCAGTTACTAACCCATGAATCGTGTACTTTAACATCCACAAACCACGATCACTTTCCTTTCCCTACTTAGAGTAACAGTTTGCCTGTGGGAACTATAGGTTGATGGAAATTCTTCTTTAAAAGTAAAGGAGAAATTTAATATTTATATTTCTTTGGAGTCCTAGAGAGGTTACAGAATGTGGTTAATGCTCCTCGAGTTGTGCAGCACCGTATTTGGAGCCTATGATACGGGTCTCAGACTTTAGTCCCAAAGTGTTCACATAACCACAAGAAACACACACACACACACACACACACACACACACACACACACACACACACACACACGGTGGAAAGTTCGCGAACTTAATTGTCAGGCCCTTTGTGCGTGTGTGCATACAGTCATACAGAGGGTGCCAAACAAATGTATACACGTTTTAAGAAAGGAAAAAACTGTATTAAAATTATAATCCTCAATATATACCAATAAAAAAATGAATACAAGTCACATTTGACTTCTGTGTTTTACAAGAGGTGCTCAAAGTGGTTGCCATCAGCGTAATTTTAATACAATTTATATATATAATACAATCATGGCTTAGATAATTAAGCTGTGAAGAAATTCATGAAAACATTCAGGTCTTATTAGAGAGCAGTCTCTCTAGATTTTTTCAGTGTAGTTTGTTGAAGTTAGACATATTTATATCATCTTTGAATATCATTAACCTAGGAGAGGAGTCAAGCTACAGAGTTCAGTGAAAGCCCTAAATAGGCAAGTACTTTCTGGGAGACCATTTACTTCCTTAGATCGAGATTATGCAATTTTCTAAAAGTCTTTTTTTTTAATTCAATGTTTCTTTTGAATATAGGAAAATTATACTGACAGTAATAACATAAATATTGGATTAATACAGTTAAAGCTGATTTATTGCACTAATATTTTCTCCATGTAAGTTGCTACACAATGTATTTTTGAAAAGATAAATTTGTAAGACAAAAATACATTTTACATTTTCTCATTAGATATAGGATTATCAAAATATATCAGCAAAAAAAAAATTCTGCTTGAAAACTATTCATCTTTCCATTCCCCAAAGCACCATAAGTTTTGCACATAGTAGATACTCTGCATTTTTAATTGGTAAATGTAGTAATAAAGAATAACTGGATAAATGAATGATTTGGGAAGACATATTTTCATACATAAATCCAATATAAAATATGAGAAAATTTGAAAATATACATAACAAAACATGCATTATGTTGTACTGATTCTATAATTATAACATATTCAAATTCTGAGATTCAGCAACTCCTTTTGAAAAAGATAACTTAAAACGTGAGGAGAATAAAGTAAGAGAATAGCTATAAAATAGCTGATAAAGTTAAAAGGAGCTATGAAAAATTAGAGGTTAAAAGTCTCTTAGATATGTGCTTCCTGCCTTTTAAAGCCTGTATTTGCCACAAGTACACACACCCTTCTGTGGTGTCACGGGATCATTTGCCCATTGCTCATTGCACTTTAAGGTTCCAGATCTCTATATAAGAATTGGTGTTTATAATATGCTTTTTAAAATTTTTACATATAGTTGGTATATAATATTATATTATATTATATTATTTTGAGGTGTACAATATAGTGCTTCAATATTTTTATACCTTACAATATGATCACCACACTAATTGTAGTAATCAGCCATTTGTCACCACACAAACCTATCATAATATTATTGGCTATATTCCCCATATAATATGCTTTAAAAAGTAACAAAATTTATGGAGAGACAGATTGGAATTCTACATGAATCTTGTCAAGTGGTCTTTCAAGGCCAGTGGCACATGAATGTGTAGTAAAATTGGGTGTTTAAAAACCTGTAGCTTAACTTTCAATTTATAGTTTCAACATATAAAGAGATGGGAAATTGTCACTTCCATCATCATCATCATCATCATCATCATCATCATCATCATCATCATTAAAATAAATTCAGCTGGACAAACTGAAAATCAAGAACTTTTCTTGGCCAAAAAGAAAACTGAGATTTTGCAGAAAATCTCCACTCTAAAATCTGAAGAGAGGGGTGAAATCAGAGAGTCACAGGCAAGATCTGACTATCTGGAACAGAAGCCACCAGAGCCATAAACTGGTAGGAACACTTAAGTGATCATTTCAACAAAATGTTAGATGCTGTACTACCACAGACTGAGAAACTCTTGGGGAGCTCTCACTCTTTCAAGGGCATTACCTCCAGGAATCACATCAGATTCTCATAATGAAGAGCAGAGAAATATCCCCTTGTGGCTCTGGCAAAGGGAGGAAAGCATAATCCTGTGAAATACACCCAAAGCCTTCTCTGTAATAATAGCTTACTCCCCAGGGGCAAAGAGTTTACCAGAGCCTTGTCTTACTGGTAGCTCCATCCCACCTTTCTGTCACATCTATGGAGGGTGTGCATGGGGATACACAGGAATAAACATATGTATAAGTCATAGGCCATAGGCACAGGTTTACTAAAATACTAAAATTTAATTGAAAATTTATAGAATTTTTCCCCTCTCCCACAGCTTACCACAGTAGCAACAGGGCTCCAGTATATTAGTAAGGGGTAACATTAATTACATTGAAAGAGCTACAAGACACAAACTTTCCCAGGTTGAGGAGTGTTTCTTTTATAATAAAATGTGTGACAAAAACAAGATCACTAGAGGAAATTGAAGCTTCTGGTACCTATACCTACAGTATACATTAATCAAAGTTCAACTTCTAGTCATAGGAACATAAGTCCTTACACTAGAGACCACTTACCTTAATTTCTATTACCCAGAACAACATGTATAGCTTTCAACAAAAAATTGCAAGGCACACAAAAATCAAGAAAAAAAACACGGCCTGAGAAGAAAAAGCAAGCATCAGAACCAAACATTTGTATGACATATGTGTTGAGATAATTGCACAACAAGTTTTAAATAACTATGATTAATATGTTGAAGGATATACTGAAAAAAATAGACAACATGCAAGAACAGATGGGTAATATAATAAGAGAGACTAAAATTCTAAGACAAATCAAAAAGAAGTACCAGAAATCCAAAATGGTAGAAGAGAAATGAAAAAAAAAAGCCTTTGATGGGCACATTGGTAGACATGGCATGACTGAGGAAAGAATCAGTGAGCTTGAACGAAGTTCAAATGACTTCTCACACAGAAATGTGAAGAGGAAGAAAAGAATGAAACAGAATAGAACATCCAAGACTATGGGACAATACCAAAAGGTATATGCCATTGGAGTACCAGAAGAATGAGAAAGTAGAGTACAAGCAACATTTAAAGTTATAACAACAGAGAACTTTCAAAAATTAATGACAGATACCAAACCACAGATTGAGGAAGACCAGAGAAAGCCAAGCAGAATAAATCACCAAAAAAAAAAAATACAACCAGGCATATCATATTGAAACTGAAGGAAATCAATGAAAAGAAAATTGAAAGAAGCCAGAGAGAAAAATAAAACAACTCATAAGTAGCAAAGACAAGGATAATAATTATAATGAATTTCTCATACAAAACCATGCAAAAAAGATCATAGGATGAAATATTTTAAATGTTAAAAGAAAAAAAAAAACCCAACAACTTAGAATTGTAAATCTAGTGAGAATATCCATTAATAGTGAAGAAAAAATAAAGACTTTCAGATAAACAAAAACTGAGGGAAAATTCATCACTAGTGCACTGTTTTGCAAGAACTGTTAAAAGAATTTCCTTCAGGCAGGAAGAAAATAGTGTAGGTAAAAACTTAGATCTACATAAAGGAAGGAAGAACATTAGAAAAAGGGATAAATGAAGGTAAAATGAAATATTTGATTTTCCTTTTAATTGATCTAAAGGATAACTATTTGTTTAAAGTCATAATAGTACCAGTCTATTGAGTAATTATAACATGTGGATAAGTGAAAAATATGACAGCAGTGCCACAAGGGATATGAGGCAGAATATAGAAATGCAAGTGGAATAGTATTCTTTGAAGATAGAATTAAGTTAATTAAAAATATATACTGTAAACTGTTGGGAGACCAATATATTTTTTTAAATATAATTGAAATTATAATCTGAGAAGGAGAGGGAAAACCCTCTGACAATGAGTACAAAACATTTACAATCATAGTTGATATTAATCCAGATATATCAATCATCATTTTAAATGTGGATGGTCTATATACACCAATTAAAAGACAGAGAAAGAGAGAAAAAAAAAGACAGAGATATGTTGTCTCCAAGAAACTTATTTTAAAAACAAAAAGTCTGCTAGATTAAAGGAAAGAAAGATATTATGCTAGCACTAATTAAAAGAAGGCTGTGGTAGTTATATTAATTTCAGACAAATCAGAATTCAGAAGAAGGAAAACCATCAAGGATAAAGAGAGACATTATTAATGATAAAGAGGTCAGTTCTCCAAGAAGATATATTAAACTTAAATGTATATACTTCCAAAAACTGTGCATCAAAATGTGTGAGACACAAACTGATAGAACTGAAAGGAGAAATGGAAAAATTCATTAATACAGTTGGAGGGTTCAATATCTCCATGTCAGTAATTGATCGATCAAGGAGGCAGAGAGTCAATAAGAATATAGTTGACCTGAACAGTATATACAACCAACTTGATTTAATTGATGTTTATAGAATATTCCATCCAACAGCAGAATGCATATCCTCCTCATGCTCACATTCTCATTCCAAAGCTAACATGGAACATTCATAAAGATAAAGCATATTCTGGCCCATCAAACATACTTTAATAAATCTAAAAGAATGTAAATCATACAAAGTGTGTTCTCAGACCATAATGGAATTAAACTAAAATCAATTGAAAATCCCCAAATATGTGGAAATTGAACATTATTCATAAATAACATGTGAGGAAAATAAGAAATCTCAGGAGAAATTAAAACATTTTAAACTATATTGAAATTAAAATGTAAATTATAGAAATCTGTGAGATGCAGCAAAAGGAAATTTTATGTTTTAAATACATATATTAGAAAAGAAGATGTAAAATCAATAACCCAAACTTCCACTTTAAAGAGGTAGATAAGGAAGAGTAATTTAAGCCAAAAGCAAGCAGAAGAAAAGGAAAGAAAAAGAAAAAAAAATCAATAATGTTGTAAGTATTTCTTAGGGGGCCAGATGGACCCATGTCCTTTTGGGGAGTCCACTTCATAGTTGA
>NW_017731729.1:973812-980182 GCF_001890085.2 Hipposideros armiger
AAAAAAAAAGAAAATAGAACGTAAAAATAAAAAACAGAGAAACAATAGAGAAAATCCATGAAACTAAAAGTTCTTTCCTTTAGAAGAGCAATAAATTTGATAAATTTATAGCTAAGCTAATTAAGAAAAAAGTCAATACAAATTACCAAACTCAGAAATAAAGAGGAGTCATGACTGCTGATCATACAGGCATTAAAAGGGATAATAAAGGAACACTATGAACAACTCTATGTCCACAAATTTGATAAGTTGAATGAAATAGACCAATGCCTTGAAAGACATAAACTACCAAAACTCATTCAAATAGAAATAACCTGAATAGCCCTTTATTAAATAAATTGAATTAATAATGAATAACCTTCCAAAAATGAAATCACCAGGCCCAGCTTCACTGGTGAATTTTGCCAAATATTTTAGGAATAAATTATACCAATTCTCCACAGTCTCTTCCAGAAAATATAAGAAGAGGAAACACTCCTGGATACATTCTATGAGGCCAGCATTACTCTTATTCATTGCTGGTAGAAATTCAAAATGGCATAGCCACTTCAGAAGGCAGTTCAGCAATGTCTTATAAAACTAAGCTGAGCTAGAGTTACCATGTGATGCAGCAGTCACTCACCTAGATATTTACTCAATTGCTTTGGAAGCTATCACCATATACCATCTGCATGTAAATATTTATAGCAGCTTTATTCACAATTGTCAGAAACTGGAAGCAACCACAGTGCTCTTCAAAGGTGAATGGATAAGCAAACTATGGTACATTCATACAATGGACTATTATTCAGCTATTAAAAGAAATGAGCTATCAAGCCACAAAAAGCATAAATAAATCTCAAATGCAAAATGCTAAGCCAATCTGAAAAGACTCTATGCTGTATGATTTCAGCTATATGACATTGTGCAAATGCAAATTTATTGAGATGGTAAACAGATCAGTGGTTATCAGAGGTCAGAGTCGTGGGGTCGTCGAAGGTTGAATAAGCAAAGCACAGAGAATTTTAGAGTGAAACTATTGTACATGATACTGTAGCACTGAATAGAAGACATCAAGCATTTGTCAAAACCTATAGATCTTTACAGCACAAAAAGTGAACTCTATTTTTCTTAAAGTTATAATGATATCATTTAGGAGGTTGGGGAATCCCAGGATGGAATGCAGGTGTGACCAAAAAAAATCTAAATATATTATAACTGTATGAAACTGCCTCACTGAATGGGGTGAGAGGATAAGGAGGAGGAGGCTATAATGATCCATGTAATACTGAATCAGTTGGAAACTGCAATATGAAATTTTGTGCATCTCAACATAGACAAAGATGCTTTACATATAAGTGAGCAGATATATTTCAGAATAGGCAAGAGCATTGGAAAGCCTTAATTTAAGAGAAAAAACAATCTGTGAGATTCTCCTATCATGGATCTTATCATTATGCAAAACAAAGAACAGTAAAAACAGGAACACACCCTGGAGGGTACCCACACTATGTTTAATGCAGATCTTTTTAAGCAAGAAATCTAACTGAAGGGAATTACATTTATAAATCATCTTTCATTCAGATGAGCTTTCATACAAGGATATACTTTAAAACTCAATAGTTTGTTCTATAAAGATGAAGAATGTGTTCAAATTTTATGAAATTTAAAGATTAATGGTCATAAATTGAACACAGGGATGTTTATCAAATTTTAGAGGTTCACTATTCTGCATGTGTGAGGATTGGGGTCAAAACACATGGAATTAATTTTTGGAAATCATGGTAGTGGCTAAAAATTCATGCATGACAGATTCCTAACAGATTAAAGGATGAAGTCACTCCTGGTGTTCTGTTATGGAGAAAAGTGTTGCTCTTCTAAAAAAAAAAAAAACAAAAAAACATCATTTAGCTTCACAGAAAATGACAAATATGGCCTGGTCTACTGTTTCTTATTTTTCAACATTTTCCTACAGTAGGAGGCCACAGCACATCAAAGTAAGATGCTCATCTGCAGGGCTTTCATATATCTGCAGTACTCTAGGCCTCAGAACACCCTTCGAAGATATGTAGGATTGACTTCTCAAGATGTCAAAGGAAGCATAGAGATAGAAAAGGACTGGATGTTTGTAAAATAGCTCTGAGGACAGCTAAGTCTACAGAGGGATAAATTCTTTAAAGAGGTATAAAGATTTTATATACAACAATGTCTTGTAATTTTTTAAATAAAAATATGTACAAACTCTTGTATGTGAAACAAATAGTATTGTTCTAACCATGACATATACTTTTCTTTAGTTTCCCAGCAGTATGGATGAGTGTTTACTAATCCATGGGTAATACTCTACTTATCCATTAGGGAATCAATCAGCCACATTTACAAGGTGGCTAACCATATAAACTCTACATAAGGGCTTACAATATGTGATCTTGGCCTCATGAGTGTGACATTTTAGTCCCCTGTAAAATGTGTGTAAAACATTGCACTTCTTTATCATACTTACTGTGAATGATCTGCACTTTTAATATATTCCTTAAAAGTGGAGATAGAATTATGTCAGTATCTTTGAAATTCCAAGTAGAAGTAGAAAATATTTTCATTTCATTAAATTCTCAAGCCAGTTAGTTATGAGTATTAAAGATTTTTACAGTGTACTTTACTCCAAAAATGTGGGGGGGTGTTAAAACCTACGTTTTAAAATATATTAAAATACAATTTTAAATCCACCTAGAAGAGTTGAATATACAGTTCACCTAGGCTAACTTAGTTACTGTAATTGAATAATGTATTTTCCATAAAATTTCTAGAAGTAGAGGCAAAAAAAGCAAATACAATGCATTACAAAGTTCATATTATCAATAAAAGATGACATGTCAGTTCTTCAGGAGAAGCAACATCCTGTACTGTAATTGGAAAGAAAAAATTTCTTGTTGCTCATTGGAAAACAGAGAGACTATTGGCTTTATCAGTAATGTTGTAGGGAGTAGGGAAACGGCCGTTTTATACACTGACCTTTCATTAGGCCACGTCCATAAAAGAAACTCACAGCTGGTATCTGCATGGATGTAAGTGAATGAGGTCTGGGTCTGTTGCTTTCTGATGCTCTCACTTGTTAGAAACTTGGAGAAGATGATGGATTGCATGGCCCCCTAGACTATCTTTGTGGCATGAGTTTACCATAACTGAAGAGGGTCACATTGAGTTTCTTCTGTTTAGCAGGTTGAGGGTTAGTTTTCTGTGATGCTGATTATTTTTGGTTGGTTAAGGAGTAGTTTAGAACAGCTAAGAAGCTTACAGTTCTCTCTCAGAAAGCCCTCTCCATTACATTTTTTAAAAAGAAAATCATTATAAATGCAGTGCAAAATGGAGTTGAGGACAAAAGAATTGGTGAATTTTTGCAAGGGTCAGTTTCAGGGAAGTGGGGAATGCAGTAAGGGTCATTTGGCTGGCAGCTCATTAACTTTCAGGTTCTTCTGTGCTCCTGATGAATATTATTAACAGGGGACAGTAAGCAGCACCTCTGACCTCAATTATCTTCACCTATGTGTCTCTTCATTCTTGTGTTATTTTTTTAGGAACCTATTTCTGTCTAAGTTTGGGGAAGAGGATTTCCCAAATCAAATGTAAATGCATGTGCCTTTTGATACAAGGAGGTTTCCGTGGGACTGTAATGATGAAGATTAGGATACACATTTATTTGTGGCTCTTTTTATGTCACCTTCTACTCCCTCACAGGCTCTCTCATTTCTCTTTTATAGCCTAGTGTCTCTTTGTTAAAATAATTATTTTTTCTCTGTGTGAGATTCTGTCATTAGATGAAAGGTCATGGTTATCATATGAATCCAGGATTATAAATACAGTGCAAAATGGATTGAAATGCATAGAGCAAAAAGACTTTCCAATTAAAAAACACTTTTCCAAGCTTGCACCAAACAAACAACCATATAGACTGTGATTTCTCTTCACTTATAATTAGCTGCCACTGAAAGTTAATTACTTTCAGGATCAAAGGAAACCAAACTAGAAATAAAATGGAAGAATCCCTTTTAGATTTAAAGTTTAAATAAATGTTTGCCTTAGAAGCCAACCATATGCTGAATCCATCCCAGAGGGAAAATGAACTTAAGATTCTTTAATACATATAGACTGACTTTAAAGTTCACTGAAGGTGGGCAAAGACATAAGGCGGATTTTATTTCCTTTGGGAGTATCAACTGAGAGATTTTATAAGAGAGTAGCAAAGCCTCTTTACATATCCTCATTTTTTGTTTTATCAGCAAAGCTGAAAACGATTGTACTTTTTGGAAAATTTATTCTTGAAATGCATTCTTTTAAGAAGACCACTAAAAACTCTGATTTGATTTTTGTGAACAACAGATTTGCCTTATTAAAAAGGCTAATTGATTGTGAGGGTGTGAGTAGTTCTAAATGTGCAATTACCTATTTAAAACTAATGCTCCTTGGGTCATGGTAAACATTTTCATTGTTTTACTATCCTAAACTTAGTGTACTATATTTCTTCCCACAGAAATGATAAAAGATAAACAAAATCAAATGTGGAAATACAAATGGGAATTCTGTAATGATATTTTTTCAGCTTGTTTCTTAAAACAGGTTATGATCTTTTGCAAAATGCATTTTGGAATAACATGATCTGGTTCTGTAGTGTTTATGGAAAGGCTAAGAGCGTATGATTAAGGTATTAATAGTTCAGGACCTTGGATAGAGATATGAGTTGGAGCATACTGCTTGGATCTCTACCCTAATGTTAGGTTAAGGTGTTTATCCCCAGGACTAGAAATAAGAATAATGTAAATATAGCTAGTCTTCAAATGCTTCCTCAACCACAATTTCTACCAGCCTCAAACCTTTCAGGACCCAGCGGTCTCATCCCCAGTCCTTCAGTTATATTTTACTTCCTTTTTCTGATCTGCTGATCATATAATTAAACTGCTATTGATTTGGTGCTTACCAAAAGCCTAGCACTGAGCTCAGTGTATCACACTTGTCAAAAAAATATTTCTAATAACAACCAAACACAGTAGGGACAGTTATTATTCCCATTTTACCAAATAGGAAGCCTGCCTGAGAGGTTAGGTAACTTGCTGGACCCACATGGCTAGTATGAGACTAAATCCTGATTTAAGCCCAAGATAGTTGGAATCCAATTCCTGTGCTCATAACCACTGTGTTAATATTCCCTTCCTATAACATTTTTTTTATTGTGGTTAAAAAATGAACACATAACATAAACTTTAACATCTTAATTGATTTTAAGTATATAGTGCACTAGCACTAACTATAGACACATTGTGATGCAACAGATTTCTTGAATATTTTTATCATGTAAAACTGAAGCTGTATACCCCTTGAACAATACCCTTTTTTTTCCTCCTCTCAGGCCTCCATAACCACATTCCACTTTCTTTGTCTATGAATTTGACTACTTTATGTAACTTATTATGTAGAATCATGCGATATTTGTGGGGGTTTTTCTGACTAGCATATTTTACTTAGCATAATGTTCTCAAGATTCATCCGTGCTGTAGCATATAACAAGATTTTCTCCTTTCAAGAGTTTGAATGGTATTCCCCTTCACATATGTACCACGTTTTCTTTATCCATTCATCTGCCAGTGAACATTAAGGTTGCTTCCATCTCTTATTGTGAATAATGCTGCAGTGAACATGGAGGTGCAAATATCCCTTTGAGACCCTGTTTCCATTTTTTTGGATACATACCAAGAAGTGAGATTGTAGGGCCATATGATAATACTATTTTTAATTTTGAGGGAAATTTCCATACTATACTTTGCCTATTATTTAATTAGGTTGTTTTGTTTTTGTGTTTGCTGTTGAGTGGTAGGAGTTCTTTATATATTCTAGATATTAATCCTTTATCAGATACATGGTTTGCACATATTATTCTCCCATTCGATAGGTTGTTTTTTCACTCTTCTGATTGTTTCCCTTGCTACACAGATGTTTTTAAGTTTCATGTAATCCCTGTTGTCTATCTTTTGCTTGTACTTTTGGTGTCATATCCAAGAAATCTTTGTAAATCCATTGTCTTGAAGCTTTTCTCCTATGTTTTCTTCTAGGAGTTTTATAGATTTAGGTGTTACATTTAGGTCTTCAGTTCATTTTGAATTGACTTTTGTCTATGGTATAATAAATCCAACTTTATTCTTTTGTATGTGGATATCCAATTTTCTTGATACCATTTGTTGAAGAGCCTGTTTTTTTCCTTACTGTGTAGTCTTGGTGCCCTTGTCAAAGATCGTTTGACCATATTGGTTAAGGCTTATTTTGGGACTCTCTATCTTGTTCCATTGATCTGTATGTCTGTCTTTATGCCAGTTTTGATTACTGTTGCTTTGTAATGTTTTTT
>NW_017731729.1:985247-992231 GCF_001890085.2 Hipposideros armiger
TGGGTACAATGAAAAGGATTTTCTTACCTATTTCAATGTGGCTGTTCTCAGCTTTGTGCTCCCCTGGGGTACTGTGACTTATTTACAGGTTTCTGGAGTTCTTATAAAAGCATTTTGCTCTGTGTATTGTTGTTAAGTTGGTGTTCCTTTGGAGGGAATCAGGACAAGAGCTTCTGTCATCTTGCTGAAATCACACTCCCCTCCAATAAAATTTTTGATGTCACAGCAGGAATACCTTGTTTTAAACCACAAAATCAGTCTACTCTATAAATTATTCTTCTGGGCTCACATATCTGGTAAACATATTTTGAGGTTTTGCCTTAAACATAAGTTAAAGGCAAATAGAGAGAGAGAAGCTTGGGCTTTTTTGTTTGTTTATTTGTTTTTGTTTTTCAGTGGCCAAGCAAGCCTTAGCCAATCATTAATACATCTTGACATGGTATGTAATTAATGTTCTTCAATCATTTGACTTTAACAAGAAAAACCAAGGATAATTTAATAAGGAATTTATTATTGACAAATATTTAGGCCTGTGAGAAAACATAGTGGTTTGGAAATCTCCCAAGGGATTTTTAAGTGGCTTGTAAGAAAGCTCTGGCTTTTATTTATTTATTTATTTATTTAATTAATTTATTTATTATTTATTTATTTTAATTGGGGAATTGGGGAAGGGGAACAGTGTTGGGGGATTGGGGAGGAGGACCAGCCAAGTTCTTTAATCTTAGTTGTGGAGGGCGCCAGTTACCATCCAGCTGCCCATCGGCAGCTTGTGGCCTCTAAGCTCAAAGTGCGTGTTACAATCTTACTTGTGACTCTGCGTAGCCACCATCCATCCCATGTGGGAGTCGAATCCGGCAGCCTTGTTGTTAAGAGCGCATGCTCTATCCACTGAGCCATCCCTGTGGCAGCTCAGCTCAAGGTGCTCAGATCAGTCTTAGTTGCTGGCAGGTGTAGTCCACCACCGGACAGGCTGTCTTGTTGTTAGTAGCTCTTCCTCTCACAAGCTGAGCCATCCTGCTACCTGTTGGCAGCTCATCTTGGGTGCAGTGTCACTGGCCCATGTGGGAATCGAACTGGGGCCTATTGCTCAGAGCTCACACTCTTTAGCTAACTCTTAACCAACTGAGCCACTCGGCCGGCCCGACTTTTACAAATCTTATTTATGTAACATAGTCTATTTCAGTCCTGCTCTGTCCAGAATCATTCATGAAGAGAATGTTGTGGATGCATTAGAAAGGTAGCAAATGTTTGGTAGACGTAGATTTCTATGCAGTGGTAGTGACAACAGCCATGAGGAGTCCAATCCCCAACTCAGCTAAGACTAAGGAGGTAAACAAAGGAGATGTAGTTATAATAATAGAAAAATTAGGACAATGGGAAGGGCTCATAGTAGTAGTTGATATGTAAATTCTAGGCTCAACATTACTCCAGTTTCTCTTTCCTTTATGTCTCTTCAACTCCTTGGTAATACCTTGACTTGGGTATTTAGGTCCTGGCTTAAGAAGAACAAGCTTTAACTCCTCTTGCACTGACTATGGTGCAATCCAGGATTGCACTATGTTTGAGGAATTATTTTCAATTGATTTAGCTGTTTTAATTGAGGATAGATTATTGGACCCCTGGATACTAGTCACCTTTTATATTCTGTTTACTCCTTAATTTGGTCTTTATTGTGTTTTAATCAGGAATCATCATGGGAATATTTTAAATGAAGAGTAGAATTTTATGTAAAATAATGAGAAAGGCCACAAGAGGAATAGAGACTGATGAAAATAAAGATGTGAAAAATAGTGAAATTCAATTTAATAACATTAAAATGAAAGCACCTGGATATTCATTCTCCTAAAATTCCACTGGCTTTTTCACACCCAGTCATGTGAGCCTAATGCTAGGTTAATGATAGTTTTACTAATCTGTCATCAGACTATTAAAATACCATACGGGGCAATGACCTTTGTAATTATGCTAATAGAAAATCTTTCTTTATATCAGAAAATTTCTGAGGCCTGTGAGAAACAGCCTCCTTCCCTAGATTGGCTCTGTATAAATGCTTCAATTTAGATTAAGTACAGGAAGAGTTAGATTTCTTTCCACCCATTCCACCCTTTAATTTATTATCATCCCATGATATTTCTTTTTGCTCTTGCATCCGGTTATCATTTTTAGGCAGAGAGAGGTCACTTTTCCTATAATTTCAAAGGTTAACACTTTACCAGAATGACATGGATATTAACATTCCTGGGGTAGGACCCCAGTGAATTGAGTAAAGAATAAACACATGCTAAGAGTTTGGTAATCTGGGAATGTTTGTATTCTAGGCCCAACTCTGCCACTTATTGGCTATGTGCCTTTGGGTAAATTATCTAAGATTTCTGTGACTTTACATATCTAAAGCATAGACATAGTTTAATGGAATAATTATGAATTTTACTGTAGAAAATGAGAGAAATAAGATGTAGGTAATTCCAGATTATTCTACCTAAAGGCAAGGACTACTAATGATATGGTGTACTTCCATCTACTTTTAGCATATAGGTATACACAAATATGCGTAGATAATNTTTCCTTTTATTAGTTATTTCTCATTTCATTACATTGGTCAGAAAAGATAATTGATATAATTTCAACATTCTTAAATGTGTTAAGGCTTATTTTGTGGCCTAACATAACCTATCATGGAGAATGTTCTGTATGCACTTAAGAAGAATGTGTATTCTGCTGTTGTTGGATTGAGTGTTCTGTATATGTCTCAATCCAACTACAAGTTGTGATCAAGAAATACAGTGAAGGGCTGCCTAGTGCTATCCAACAGAAAAGCAGGGATCTTCAGTACAGGAAGTGGCACGTCGAACCTTAGTAACAGTGTGTGACACATTTCAACTTGCTCAGTGCAGTCAGTCAGGTGTGAGCTACAGTTGAGAGAAGGTGTGTTTTAAAGTGTTTCATGAATCATCCTCCATCATGACAATGCTCCGTGTCACACATCGCTTCTGGTATATGACAATGTCTGTCAAATATAAACATTATGGTGTGTCCTCAGCCACCTTATTCACTGGATCTAGCACCGTGAGACTTCTAGCGCTTCTTCAAAGTCAAAATGAACATGAAAGGTAAATGTTTTGAATCGATTCAGGACCTGGAGGCAGCCACGACAGTGCAACTAAAGACATTCATGAAAGAGGACTTCCAGAACTGCTTATAAAATGGCAAGAATCATGGGATAAGTATGTTTGAAGCGAGGGAGAGTGTTTTGAGGGGGGATTACTGGCTATACTTCATTTACTGTAATATTTTTTTTATTTAAACATTGACTGTATTTTGTGATCACACTTCATACTTGGTCTATAGTGTTGTTCAAATCCTCTGTTTTCTTAGTGATCTTCTGTCTAGTTATTGTATCCATTATTAAAGGTGGGGTATTGAAGTCTTCTAATATTGTATTACTATCTATATCTTCCTTCAGTTCTGTCAAAGTATGCTTCATATATTTGGGCACACTGATGTTAGGTGCATATAAAATTGTTACTTCTTTCTGATGAATTGTCCTCCTTATCATTATATGATTTCCTTCTTTGTCTCCTGTGAATGTTTTTGACTTAAAATCTATTTTATCTCATACAGGTATAGCCACCCTTGCTCTCTTTTGATTACCATTCACATCGAAAATATTTTTTCTTCCATTTACTTTCAACCTATGTGTGTCCTTACATCTAAAATGAGTCTCTTGTAGACAGCATAGGTTTGGATCTTGTTTTTTTTTTTTTTAATCCATTCAGATACTCTGTTTCTTGATTGGGGAGTTTAATCTATTTACATTTAAAGTAATTACTGATAGGGCAAACTTATTATTGCTATTTAATTGCTTTCTGTATGTCTTATATCTATTTGTCTTTCTTTTTCTTTGCTACCTTATTTTGTGTTTCACTGATTGTTTGTGCTCACATGATTTGAAATTGTTTTCATTTTCTTTTGAGTATGTTCTATAGGGTGTGTGTGTGTGTGTGTGTGTGTGTGTGTATGTGTGTGTGTATACCATGAGGCTCCCATGTGTGTGTGTATAAACATCATGTAGTTATAACAATCTATTTTAAGCTGATAACAACCTAATTTCAATTTCATACAAAGCCTCTACAGCTTCATGTTGGCCACGTACTTTATGCTCTTGATGTCACCAATTACATTTTTATACTGTGCATCTTTTAACATACTTTTATAGGTATAGTTATTTTGCATGCTTCTATCTTAAGTCTAACATCAGAGCTGAAAGTGATTTATGCAATACCATTACAGTATTTTAGGATTCTGTTTGTCTATATATTTCCCTTTACCAGATAGCTTTATATTTTTGTATTTTTTTATGTTACTCTCTAACGTACTTTCATTTCAACTTGAAGGACTACCCTTTTGCATTTCTTTTAAAGCAAATCTAGTGGTAGTGATCTCCTTCAGCTTTTGTTTACCTGGGAAAGTCTTTATTTCTCCTTCATTTTTGAAGGACAGCTTTTCAGATATAATATTCTTGGTCAGTGTTTTTTATTTATTTATTTTTTTTAGAACATTGAATATATCATTCCACCCACTTCTGGCTTATACATTTTCTGCTGCGAAATATGCTGATAATCTTATTGGAGCCCTCTTGTATGTGATGAGTTGCTGTTCTCGTGCTGTTTTCAAGATTTTCTCTTTGTTTTTGATTTTTGACAGTTTGTCTATTGTGTGTCTCCATGTGGGCATCTGTTGGTTTATTCTAGTTGGAATCTGTTGAGCTTCTTGACTTCGGATGTCTATCGCCTTCCTCAGATTTGGGGTTTTTAGCCATTACTTTTTCAAGTATGCTCTTTCAGTTCCTCTTACATTTTCTTCACTCCTTTTTTTTTTCTCTCTCTCTAACTTGAAAATTTCATATAATCTTTATTTGAGTTTACTGATTCTTTTTTTATGTTTGGCCAAGTCTGCTGTTGAACCTGTTTAGGGAGTTTTTCAATTCAGTTACTTTATTCTTCAGCTCTGGAAGTTTTCTTTGGTTCTTTTTTATAGTTTCTATTGCTTTGTTGACATTCTCTTTCTGTTCATGCATTTTTTCCTGATTAGTTTAGTTATTTATCTGTTTCCTCTTTAAGATCATTGCATTTCAAGACAGTTAATTAGAGTTCTCTATCAGGTAATTCCTCTCTCTCTCTCTCTCTCTCTCTCTCTCTCTCTCTCTCTCTCTCTCTCTCTCTNGTTAAGGCTTATTTTGGGACTCTCTATCTTGTTCCATTGATCTGTATGTCTGTCTTTATGCCAGTTTTGATTACTGTTGCTTTGTAATGTTTTTTGAAATCAGAAAGCATAAGACCTCCAGCTTTGTTCTTCTTTCTCACAGGATTGTTTGGTCCTTGTGGTTCCACATGAATTTCAGGATTTTTTTTCTGTTTCTATAAAAAATGCTGTCAGAATTTTGATAGAGAGTGCATTGACTCTGTGGATCGCTTTGGATGTTATGGACATTTTAACGATATTAAGTCTTCCAATCCATGAGGATGGAATATATTTCCATTTATTTGTGTCTTCTTCAATTTGTTTCATCAGTGTTGTATGGTTTCCAGCATACAATTCTTTCATCCCCTTTCTTAAGTTTATTTCTAAGTGTTTTATTATTTTTGATGTCATTGTAAATGAGATTGTTTTCTTTATTTCATTGTCAAAGTTTATTGTTATTTTATAGAAATATAACTGATTTTTGAGTATTGATTTTGTATCTTGCAACTTTGCTGAATGAATTTGTTAGTTCTAACAGTTTTTTTTTTATTTTATGTTTTTAAAATCTTTAGGGGTTTCTACATATAAGTTCATGCCTTCTGCAAACACATAAGATGATATGTGATTTTTAACATTCATTTTGTTAATGTGATGTATCTTATTTATTTTTATATGTTGAACCATCCCTGTGTTCTAGGGGTAAATCCCATTTGATAATGGTGTAAGAACCTTATAATATGCTATTGAATTTGGTTTGCTAGTAGTTTGTGGTAGATTTTTGCATTAATTATTTATCAGAGATATTGGTCTACAGTTTTCCTGTAGTATTTTTGTTTGACTTTGGTATCAGGTAATGTGGGCTCATAAAATGTTTTTGGAAGTTTTCCCTCCTTTTTGATGTTTTTGAAGAGTTTGTGAAGGATTGGTGTTCATTCTTTTTTCAAAAAATGTTTGGTAGAATTCTCCAGTGAAGCCATCTGGTCCTGGACTTTTCTTTGTTGAGAAACTTTTGGTTATTGATTCAGGCTTGTTACTGGTTACAAGTCTGTTCACATTTTTTAATTTCTTCATGATTCAATCTTGATAGGGTGTATGTTCTAGAATTTACCCATTTCCTCTGGGTTATCCAATTTGTTGGTGTATAATTGTTCAGAGTATTCTTCAATAATTATTTTTTTTTACTTTTGTGTTATCAGTTCTAATGTCTCCTTTTTCATTTCTGACTTTTGTTGAGTCTTTTTTTTAATTTTTATTTAGTCTAGTCTAAATGTTTCTCAGTTCTGTTTATGTTTTAAAAAGCACACAACTCATAATTTTGTAGATTTTTCCCTCTGTTTTGTGTTTCTTTTCAAGCCTTTATTACTTTCTTCCTTCTGTTATTTTTGAGTATAGTTTCTTCTTTTTTCTATAGTTCCTTAATGTGAAGTTGTTTATTTGCCTTCATTCTTCTTTTTTGAGGTACACATTTTACCAGTATAAATTTCCCTCTTAGTGCTGCTTTTTCCCCTGTACTCCATAAGCTTTGATATGTTGTGTTTTTGTTTCCATTTGTCTGAAGATATTTTCTATTTTTTTCTTGTTATTTTCTCTAATCCATTGGTTATTGAAGTGTGTTGTTTAATATCCATATGTTTGTGAATTTTCCAGTTTTCCTTTTATTAGTTATTTCTCATTTCATTACATTGGTCAGAAAAGATAATTGATATAATTTCAACATTCTTAAATGTGTTAAGGCTTATTTTG
>NW_017731729.1:996724-999036 GCF_001890085.2 Hipposideros armiger
TTTAGAGCTAAAGTCGCTCGCTACCTCTATAAGGAAAAGAATGTCCATTTAAGCCAACACGAAGCAGAGTGTACTGTGTCATTTTTGAAATAGAAATAGTTTTCTTTGTGTTGGGCCTCACATTACGTATTTTAACTTTTGACTTATTATCTCAGTCATGTCGGAATGAAAAATGGATCTCTCTAGGGACTTCCATTATGTCAGATTGAAAAATCATCTTTCTTGAGTGCTCGGGGCAACTTCATGTTCAAAGCCCTTTTGCCTCATTTCTCATAGAGCTCTGTGTGGCTATGCCATCTTCCAGTTTTCAGGCCCATTTCCACTGCTGATGACAAATCTCACACTCAGAGGTCAGACCAGTTCCATGTGTACACAATCATCCCCAAGCAACTGGCAATGATTTATTCATAAGTTTGATTTATTTAAAATATTCCCATTACCTAAAGCTATCTGCACCCTGAAATATTCTGTATTTATACACATATGTAGCAGTGAATTCAAATTGTTTTCTAGACACACACACACACACACACACACACACAGTGGGTTAGGGCAAAGATCATAAAGGGAAAGAAAGATTTCCTTAAAAAACATTGGCAATTTACTCTAAGGAAATACTGCATGAGATTTCAGAACTGTGCATTAATCTCAGCCTTAGAAGACTGTTAAGTTTTTTTTGTTTTGTTTTTTGTTTTTTTAGGACTATACAGCTCTTCCTAGGAGATCCGAAATAAGTTCAAGCTCTAGGACTCTAGGATGTAGTTCAGACCCTCTTGAAACTGTGGGAGAGATTTTATGTCCTCATTCTTTGGTGCCAATAATCTTATCTCCTAAAGGTTTCCCCATCATCTTCTCAACATTTTTATTTTCTTAACTCTTTTGACTACTCATAGTAGACATTAGAGACAGGAGGCAGGAAAATGTGAAGGAAGCTTTCTCGTCGGCCTTTCTCATCCCTCTCATTTACACCATTCAAGGCACCATCAATAGAGTGTGTGCTTTAGGTGGCCTGGTGTATAGTTATACTTCTTTATATTCTTTCCCATTCTCTGAGGCCTTCCTCACGTCTCCCTCTTCTCTGATAGCTTCAGGTTCACTCCAGCCAGTAGGGATCTCTTCTTCCCTGCACAATGATAGTACGTTTTTGTTTTTTTTTGTATCACTCACAGGAACCATTCTACATTGTAGGGTAGCTATTTGTCTGCAGATGTTATTGGTTTTTCCGGATTGTCAATTCCTTGAGAGCTTGTGCAACTTCATACCCTGGTTAGCACGTACATTACAGCTTTGTAGCCATTGTTGTGTGTTTTCACAATAGCTGTTCACTGAATGAATACATCAAGGGAGGTCAGGAAAGCGGCGATAAATTAATGAGACTGTTAAACAGGAAAATTTAACTACAATGTCCAGTATGATGGAATGCTCATCAAAGTGTAATGATTCACTCTTGAATTTGAAATAAAGGAGGCATATGTGTTTAAAGGGCATTTTAGCTGGTAAAAAGTCACTGAAGCATTAAACATTATTATAGTGACCCTTATTACTGAAAATTGGCATTTCTGTTTAAATGACACTCTATAAAATTAGATTTTTCAATAACATATTAGTAACATATTAGTTGAGCACACTCTTCTGTACATTAAATTTGAGATTCTTTAAAAGCAGAATAAATGATAAAACAGTATAAAATTCCAAACTAAAAATGTAACTTGATTTGACATTAAGTTTAATGACAAACACAAATCTGGTTGTTGTGAGCAAGGAAATTATTAAAATAATTCTGTTTTCTTTTTGAGTTGCTTTTATAAATTCCATTTGTTTTTTTATTAATCCTTGGAGTTATCTAATTTGAATATCTTGCTTTGTATATGGGAAAAACTATTTGAAGCTTATAGATGCTAAATGGCCAAGTTGTCAAGACATGAGATGCAGAAAAACAGGAAGATATGTGGGAAGAAGGTGTTGTATGATGTGAATAAAAAGCAGAGGTCATAAACCTCAATCATTCCACCTACACTTTTAGCTAAATAAATTTACATTTTGGGTTTTTTTTTTTACACATTTTTTTTTATTGGGGAATTGGGAGGATGGGAACAGTGCTGGGGAATTGGGGAAATGGGAACAGACAAGTTGCTGTCCTTTTGTTCTTCAGTCTAGTTGTGGAGGACGTTGCTTCACTGGCCCAAGTTGGCACCATCATTGCTCTCTTCCCAGGTGAGGCAGATTAGTCGCCGGCTTCTGGAAAGCCACTCACTGCGGCTGCTGGCTCCTCACACTGGCTGCTGGCTACATACGGTAGCCCATGGAAATCC
>NW_017731729.1:1005531-1013549 GCF_001890085.2 Hipposideros armiger
CTCTGGTATTAGGAAATATTCTCTGGTATTCCAGGTGTACTAGAGAAACTTCTAACTTACAAGGTAAAAGGGAGAATGAATACATGCCATCATAATCATTCTACAAAAAGAAGTTCAGCTTTCTACAACAGATAGATCTCACCAAAGTTACTAAAGAGAGATTGTCTTTTATGTCTCTGAATAGAGTTGAAACTAAGGTAGGACATGGCCATACTGAGTCTACAGATAGAGCAAAAAAGGGATACAGTATTTTGCCACGTATGATGTGTATTTTTTTGCCCACATTTGTGAGGGGAAAAATAAGGATATGCATTATACATGGATAGTACTAATTCCGTATCTATATAAATATTTTTAATTATTTTACTTATGCTAATGAGTTAAAAGTGTAATTCTAGAAATCAATAGTGATATCCATATGCAAAATAATGCCCTGGAATATGATAACTGGTTTTGTCGAACTTACCATGACAAAGAGTTATTGGCTTTCTATGAAGCGTAAATATCGTAAATTTGTTACCAGTACATAAAACTTTTTGTATCTTGCATCTATCTGTTCTTGTGTTTTGTAATTATTTATTACAGAAAATTTATTGTACCATAATATGTTAAAAATAAATTCTTAAATTCCTTTATAATACAAAAAGCAAGTACTTAAATGTAAACAAATAAAAATTTGAATTAAAAAATTAAAACAAAATATTTTTTTCCCTGAAAGTTTGGGCCAAAAATGTGGGCACACATTATACACAGCAGCACATTATATACAGCAAAATACAGTACTTATTTGGAGATGAGACAGGTGAGTGGGGTCAAATAATGTACTAACATGGCTAAATGGGCTGGCTTTCATATGAAAAAGACCCTCAACCATGTAGTCTAAGCAATCTGATAGTAGTGCAGTGAATGTCCATTGAAAATAGTGGCACTATTAGTAATTGGACTGGGGTTTCATTTGTATCTTGGTCTAACCAGTTGAACAAACAACATGCAGACTCTATCATCTACAGAAGAATCCCAAGAATCCTATTGGGTATATAGGTAACAGGGTTCATAACAAATACTTTCTTGAAAAGGTATTTAGGGGAACACAAGGTTGGCTTAGGAAAAGTGGGAAATGAAAATATTGTGCAATGGGGATACAGTAGGAGCAGGGAATGAAGAGGTAACCTAGGATTGGTAGGCTAATACTAACTGTCTCATGCTAGTGATACTTTTCCCTGCTGTGCTTTGGTTTGCCCTCCTCTGTTGCTATCTTCTCATTCGCACACTCCTGGTGGGTGTCTACAAATTTCCTTCAGTACCCTGCCCCCCACCATGTATCATTTCCATTGGCCTTTTTTAATAAAAGTCTCATTATATAGTGGAATCCTGTTTCTTTGGCATTTCCACCTTTATAAGATGAAATATGATGTCCTTAGTGCATAAATGCAAACAGATATGTCTCTTTCATACTTTAATTTGTTAATCTAGTAGAGTTGATATGTTCAACCAAGTAATCCATACTTCCTTGCCCCAATCCTCTTTTTATTAATTTGACAAATATTTATTGATTGCTTTTTCTGAGACATTGCACTTATGAGCAAGAGGACATATCCAATAACTAGACCAATGTTATCACACACCTATTTCAGAAGGGAACACCCAGGGACAAGATTGCTAATATTAATGGAAAAGAAATGAGTTTCAATGGAAATAACATGGGTACAAAAGGAGATCTTTCTGTGAGAGCAGAGGCAAACAAAGGAGATTTCTAGACTACATCAACTCTTCCCAAAGGTAGATGCCTACTCTACTTTAGCAAAGCTCCCTCCAGTGGGATAATGAGCCAAGCCCAGTTGAACTTTTACGTAACATATTGATTCCAACTTGTCTTCATTAGCACACTGTTCTAAGTGAACTAACTGAATTAGTCCAAATATGAGACGCAGAATATAGCAACCATCGGAATCCTAAACATTATCATGATTAATAATATGGACTCTGGAGACCACCTGCCTGGGTCTGAATCCTGTCTTCCACCCTTCCTATGTAGGTAACCTTAGGCAAATGACTTTCCTGTACCTGCCTCAGTGTCCTCTTGGGTAAAGTTGGGATAACAGCAGCACCTACCTCATTAGGATCTTGTGAAGAGTAAATACAAGCAAAGCATTTGGAATAAGTAAATGTTGAATCAAGTCATCTTTATTATAGACTTGGATTCATGGTATGAACTACATTGCATACTCCATGTGAACAAAAATCATGTTTTGCTTCTTCATTATCCTTAGACTGAGAAGTTGTTCAGAAGATGTTTGAGAACCCTGAAGATCCCACTTCATAGATTCAAAAGACATTTGATTGTGCCTCCTTTTTTTGGAAATCTTTCATAGGGTTGAAGCTTTCCAGTTCTAACACAGCTTAGGACCTTTTCTTCCTGTTCTGCATCCTATGTAACAAGGCCTATGTCACAAACTATAGTGAAAGGCAAGCCTTGTGTGGCCCATGCACACCAATTCTTCCATTGTTTAATAATTAAGACAATAAATAATACTTGTTTGAGGATAAGCTTAACAGAGTTCTCTACAAAGTCACATATTTGTTATATTGTATCAAATTAAATATATGAAAATGAGCCCATAGTAATAGGTGATATAAAAAGATTTGTGACCTTTTATAAAAAAAGATAATGAAGTGAGGTTAGCATTGGTAAAAGGTGCTAGTTAGACTGCCTTACAGGCTGAAATTCTTTATCTGGAAAGTAAAAATAGTGTGGCAGCCACAGCAGCTGCAAAAACTTTCCCGACAAATTGCTTCCTCTGCAGAGGCAAAGTGTAAGAGATAAGTGAATTTTCTGAAAGTTGAAGATTCTGCTCAGATAAATACTCACATATTTTGGACGTATGAGTATATTTGGTATCTTTAAGAGTATTTGACTTGACGGTGTCATTTTATGTTTTAAAATATTACTTGCTCTTTTTATTTTTCTTAGTATCATTGGAGACATTGAGTGGTATTTATTGTATACTCGCGTTGTCAGTGAGGCATATTAGAAATCACGGAGGATGTTCCTCTCCCCATTCTAGGAATGTATATACTAAAGAGAAAAGCTTTATATATGTTTTGGTCTGTTTATACTGGTGGGGTAGGGGTTGTATGTTTGTATTTACATATACCTTTTATCACAGAGGAGAGTAGTTTGTTGTATCTGTTTGGGGTGGTAAGGAATCTATACTTTATTTCTTAACAAGATTCAGTGGAGTTAAGTAGAATTGAGTACATATTTAAATGAAAAATAAAAGTTTAATAGATTTGAGATATGATGGGAAGGTGGCCTCAAAGAGAAAAAAATGAACAGAGCAGATGATGACTCGCCAGGAAAAAAATCAAATTATATGAGTAGGCTTAAGGTAGCAGGAAGAGGGTGGCAGAGAGGGGGAGGAGGAAAGAATGGGAGAGTGAAATGGGGGGGGAGAGAGAGAGTGAGTGAGTGTGTGTGTGTGTGTGTGTGNCACCAAAAACACTTTCACTTAATCCTCATGATGGGTCTCTGATGTACACATTACATTATCATTTCTGTTTTTCACATGAGGGAACATAAATATAAAGAGGTTAAGTGACTTGTCCAAGTCTCCTGTAAAACACAAGCCAAGTTTTAATCACAGTCCCTCTGGATTCTAGTCCAGGGAGGTTTCTACCATGCACATGTCTTCCAGTGTCAGGAGTCATGCCGTATTGGATACCTTCACACCTGTTTGGACACCTCTAAAGGTCTCGGCTTGAATTCCCAGTGACATCACATTACAGTATGAAGTATTGTGTTACTTTACTGAGTCAGATAAAATATAAAACTTGAATGTATCACATGAATATGCACAATTAGCAACGGTAGTGACATTATTTTAAAACCCCAAATCAACACCTATGAACTCTTCTAGGTTAAGCAAATAATATAGGGAAGGTAAACACCTTAATTCTCTTGACACCTGAGAAACAAAACAGACAACAAAACCTTGAATTTCACAAGAACATTCAATGATCCTCTTTCATTTTCGGAAATGTATTTGAGCAACTGCTAGCATGGTCAAATTCTTGACTATGACACAGATAGGGGTGGCATAAATTGGCTATGGTATGAATGCTTGTGAATGTGAAGTGGCAGAAGAATTGGAGTGATGAGGGCATCTGTTTTCATTACCGTGATCCTCTCAGTCCCAAAAAGCACACTGTATTCTGTGTTTGTCTAAATATGAAAGCTGGTGTTTGAAGCTTAGCTCATGTGGAGTACACAAGTAGGCCAGGCCAATGTTAATTCATCATCATGATTTTTCCAGTGCAGAATATAATCGTTTATTTATGATCTGGGTAGTCAAAATCAAACTAATATTTAAAAAAAAACCAATGGCAATTCTGGCCACTCAGTCTCATTTTCTGTTGTGGAGGCAATGATAAATAATAAATGAGCAGTTGATGCATATTTTAACAGAAATGAATCATCGTATAAATGTTAACTACTTATTTATTAATACTTAACTACTGTGTATAGTACTTAATGATTAAGTCCTAAAACAAGTGATATTTTCTTTCTCCTCTTGACATGTTTAAAGATGCAAAGACAATTTACCCACATTTTCCTAGTTGTCACTACTCTACATGAATCATTGAAGTATCATTTCATGAAGCTTTTATTTGACTGTTTCCCATTGGATAATTAGTTGAATTTATTTTTATTATCTGAAGGATATGAATGAATGTCAGTAGCAAAATCCTGATTTTATATAATTCCTTCCCACTACAAGTTCCATTTTTTAAGTAACTTTATCAAACCTATAGATTCAGATTTGCTTCATACTGAGCTATTAGTGGCTTCTCTCCGTGACAGAGCAACTTTGTCCCATTCGAATATCTTTTAAACATTTGCTCCCTCCTAGACCAACTGTCCAACTTTTGTTCAGTAACCATGTCATTACTGACTTCCTGTTTTCTCCTAGTGACTGTGAAACTTGCTTATACAGACAGTGCCAAAAAAATGTATACACATTTTAAGAAAGGGAAAAACTGTATCAAAATTGTAATAATATATACTGATAACAAAAGATGAATACAAGTTACGCTTGACTTCTGCAATTACAAGAGGTGCTCAAAGTGGTTATCATCAGTGTCCAGACACTTCTGATTACGGCGAACTACTGCTCAAGCAATGTTGACCAAAATGTCCACTTGTATACATGTTTTGGCATACTCAGTATTTGCCAATTTAGGTAGGGCTGGCTCTCCCACTTGTCTTTTTTTTTTAAAGAATCTTCAAGGTCCTGTGGTTATTTCTTCTTTCCTGACACATTATGGATAATGTAATATAAATGTATCTTTGGTTCAAAATTGAAGATATTAAAAATGAGGAAATTCCAGGAGGAAATCAATTTTTCTGGATATCAGCCTGTTTCAAGAAGAGGGGTCTCGCCCCAGGGACCTGGTTCATAGTTATGTTTTTAAGTGACATTCTAAGCCTTTGACAAGCATTTCTTCAACCTCGTACTGCTGAGCAGCTTGTGTTGTGATGACAGCAAAATCCACCATGGTGACTCTCCCTCCTTCATACCTGTTTACCCAGTTCTTCCAGTCAGAGCAAAATAAGCCAAAATCAGTGAATAATATCTTCAGTTCAAATTTCAGAATATTTCTTAACTTTTGTAGCACACTCTTAATATAGGTTGAAAGTTTTCATTTTAAGAAAAAATAAAAAGGTATTTTCTTTGCACAAGATAATCTGAGAAAAACTTTTTTCTCTCCTTGGCTATACCTCTCCTTTCCCAACACACCAGTTGTTTACAGGTAACCTCCAGCTTCCTAGAACTTTGCCCTTCTGCACTCCATCTGGACTAGTAGATGCTGTCTGCTATAGGCATTCCACACACAATCACAGAGTCATAAGAATTCTGTAAACTAGTGGTTGGTAAACATAACTATACAGTAGAATTACATTAATGTCTTTAGAAAGGAAGATTCCTTATTACTTCCAACTGAATTTTAGATCAGTGTACCTAAATATGGAGCCCAAGAACCTGTAATTTTATAGAGCTCTTCACTGATTCTGAGGTATGAATAAATTTTAGAATTACGTTACATGGCTATCTAGTTTGTACTTTTACATATAGTGACTTAGATTGCATTGCAAGCTTTAATCCTTTAAGATTTAATTTGCAAATTATTTTTATCCCTTCCAGTTATTAATTTATCTAAAGATATATTTTATTTGTGTGTGTGTGTGTGTGTGTGTGTGTGTTTTAACAATGAATATACAGGATTTTTAACTAACAAATGCAAACCTTATTGGACCCACCTATGCCTTCAGATCTATTAAGAATATTTATAATCATTAAAGAAGAAGGAGCATCTTTATGTTTCAATTTAAGTTAGTTAAGAAATATAAAATATCAGAACCAATATTTATAAAGCAGTAAAGTCACTGAAAGATTCTAAGAATGGTAATAAATTAGAACTGACAACTTCTGGAACAGTGGCAGGAAATAAGTTAGGAAAGATAATGAAAGGGTCAGAAATATTGGTGTGAAAATACTTGTAGTGCCTTATCTAGTACTTTACCAAATAAACATGGGAAACTCCANCCACTCTCAAGTACCCTTTTTTTGGGACACATTAATATATAAATATACTGAGGTTTCATTTGCATTAGGATCATCTGGCCGTGTGTAGTAAAGCCACCTGCATGAGACTGGAGAGAGAGTGAGGAAACATCGGTTTAAGCAATGAAAACTCCACTGGGGCTGTCATGGCTGGTTAGTTTGCATGAGCATAGAAGTTCTTTGTCCCTGGAGTTCATATTAGTAATAAGGAGAATGATTTTCTAATGATATCTTTATGCTTAACATTCATTTATTAATTTAAAATTTTTTTGAGTGGCATTGGACAAAGTAGACAAAATCCTCCTCTCATTAAGCTTGTATTCATGGTAGAGAAGGCACAGGACACAAGAAGCAATAAACAAACTATTAATATACATCAGGAGGGGTAAGTCCAATACTAGATAAAGAGCAGAAGGGTAGAGGTGTGCCATTTGAGAGAAAAGATGGGGTCAGGGCTGCCTGATGAGCTAAAGCCATAATAGTTTTCACAGACATATTGTTCTGCATCATTCATGATTAGAAGACATTATTTCTCTTTGGAAAGGAAGGCTCACTGAATTAGAAAATTGGGAAATAAAATCCATTGATGATCTGACCACATGACCTCACAGAGTAGAGAAGATGGGGTTCCAGGATTAGTGGATTCATGCCTATCACCAGCTCTGCCTCAGGACACCATGCCGGTGGTGACAGATCTTGGAATGGGAGAACAAAGCATGTTGGTAGAGGGATGTCTCAGGAACCTATCCTTTCACTTCCTAGCCAGTATTATCCCCTCCAAGACATAAAGAATCATATCTATCACAAGAAAGCAGATTCCAGAATAGTTGTCTAGGGCATTCCATTGTCTAGGGCATTTAAATGTTAATATAGACACACATCTAAAATGAAATATGAAACAAAGAAGCATGTATACTCAGTGGCCTCTACATGCTTGGGCTATCAGGGGGGTGACAAAAAACATCCCAAACTTGTCATTTCCTCTTGCTCTTCACTTCCACCCTCTGGTCTTTTCTCAACCATGGTACAGAACATGTTCAGATGTATGTGTATTTAATTTAATAAAACCTAAAGACAGGTATTTATGAATATTCATGGACACTGATTAATAATTGATGCGAAGGCCTGGGGCAGGTGGTTGAGAATAAAAAACGTTTAGCAGGGGACAGGGTGGAAGAAGATCTCACGGTAACCTCCGTCTCAAGGGGAATAAAAGCCGAGAGAGAAAGGAGGAGGAGGTGGGGGTAGGCGCAGCCCTAAATGTCATCAGTGCAGTGTAATTTCCTTGATTTACATATTTAATTGCTTCCTATCTTTAACATTTAGGCTCTAGAATTCTGACACACTTCTTGAGAAATTCATCTGAAGGCTGTGCTGCATGGGAGGGGAAAGCTG
>NW_017731729.1:1019019-1098761 GCF_001890085.2 Hipposideros armiger
GTGTGTGTGTGTGTGAGAGAGAGAGAGAGAGAGAGAGAGAGAGAGAGAGAGAGAGAGAGAGAGATTTCTACAAGTATTTTCTGATAACTCCAAGTACAGCAATGTAAACTATTATTTCTACCCTTAAAAGTCTTAAAAAGGTAGCATACATGAGATATGGTAACAATATAGAGCAGTATTTTGATAAGTACATTAAAAACACAAATCTAGGGGGTGACTGGTTAGCCCAGTTGGTTAGAGCATGGTGCTGATAACACCAAAGTTGCTGGTTCGATCCCCACATGGGTCACTGTGAGCTGCACCCTCCCTAAATGAGTAAAGTATACCATTGTAGCATGAAAGCAATGTGTAACCAATTTTTATTGGCTGTTCCCCAATAAAAATTAAAAGAAAAAAACAATTTAAAAAAAAGTATGAATCTACCATGGGCGTTATAGTTTCTGTAGATGAGAGGTATAAGGTTGAATAAACCTGTGAAAGAAGATTGAGAGTGGAAATTGAAACTAGTTTTGATATCATAAATTTAAATTATTTAATCTCAGAGCAAGAAAGGGCAGTCAGAGCCACATACTGAGACTTCATCCTATCCATGACATATTGGTTCTCATAACATGAGCAAGAGGTGAAGAAGAGGGTGAAATAACAAGAATATATGTCATGTTCCATTTATGCATAATCTGACAGCGAAGGGTGTGGGGAGAAGAGCAGTGTTAGAACTGTGAGGCGGATTTAGTGATCTGTACTCTATAAGCCAAAACAATACACAGGATGCAAATGTAGGGGATAATTGATAGTAAGAAAGATACAGCTGAGACTTGCAGCCTAGATGAGGAAAACTTTTCAGACTGGGGGAACAAGAGAAGAGGCAAGTGTTCTGTGATGGAACTGAAGTGAATGCCCAAGAAGTCAGGGGAAAACTAAAAGGAAGAGACTCATAAATATCCATTAATTTCAGCATGATAGACCAAGTGAGATCATAGGGTTTAATTAGTCCAATTGCATATTGAACGCTCATCAGTCTCTTTGAACTGTATTTCGTTCTAAATTGCTTTCTTGTATTGTGCTCTAAACCTTCTTTCCTTTAGCTTCTACATAATTTATTTGAAACTGTGGGGTCTTAGGCTATCTATCAATATTTAGATCTGGAAAAACCACTGTGCGTTAGACTAAAATTTAGGGCAATAACAACCATTTACAGCTATTCTTGAAAATCAGTATAGAAAAAAAAAAGTAAAGTAAGAAAATGTCTTGATATTTCATAGGGCAATTAAGAAATTCTAATTATACATAAAAACACCATAAATAATTTCATTGGTTGAAAGCCAACTCACTGAAACACTTAAGACTATCAATATCTACAGTTGATGCTTCAGTGAGAGAAGATTCCTGAAGAGGAGAGATTGAGAAAATGTTGGGAAGAAAACTATGGTGAATATTTTGGAGAAAAAACCCAAAAGCAATGTCAGGTTCCAAATATATAGAAAGCCCAATATTCTTATTTCAATGTAATATGTAGACATGATTTATGGTATATGCAATTATCCTTCATCTAAAAATTTTAGATTTGTACCAGCTTAGCCAATTTAATCTTTTAAAAAACATATTTTAAATTATATATATACATGCACATATATATATATATGTATATATATATATATGAAGACATATACATATACATATATATATACATTTATTTACCTGCTTTTTATTTTTCATCTTTTGATGATATCTTTGGAATAAAAAGAGAATGTGGAATATTAGAAAAATCACTATATTTTTCAGAATATTTGGGTTCAAGTCACAACTTGGCTATCATAACATTTTTTTAAGTCACAACACATCACTCTTATCTTAAATGAGAGCATTACACTAGGTAATATTTGAATTTTTTTGTTACATCTAAACAGCTATGATTTTCCATTTATAACGCATTGGCGTAGATGGCAACTTAAAGAAAATTCATCCTAAAGTGATACTTTTTATGATCCTTAAATCTTGTTACCCTCTTTTTATAAAGTTAAAATGTGTCTCTCCCTAAGTCTAAAAGGCCTGGTTTTATAAATGGTCCCCTTTACAGGTACTTAAACACCTAAGTTTGAGGTCCATATGCGTGCTATCGATCAAGTCTGGTGATTGTCTACTTGATTCATCAGAGGTAGTCTTCTTACCTTACACTTGGACCTGTTCCCTTAAGTAAAAGACCTTTGCAGAGATGATAACTGGTGGTTGGTAATGCAAGCCCCACTGCCTTTCCATGTTTTTGAGTGTTTATGTTATCTAATCTCCTATCTTTTCATTTCCTTTGACAGTGTTGTGTTATTGTGGTAATCAAAATTTTTATAACGCCATAGGTATAAAAGTTACAATGGGTTGAACAACCAAAAGGTACAAACAATAATTGGCTTGTCTTCAGTCAGAAACTCATTGGACTGATGACTTTAGAGAATAATCTGCAACAGAATTTTTGCCTCTTTTCCTGAATTATAGCATGGTTGTAGTCCATAGAGCTTAAATTACTTTCCTCTATATGTATCAGCTCCTACACCCCACATGCACTAAGATGGTTTTGACAGTTGCTGCAGTGTGGAGTCTTCCTACAGCTCATCTCTATCTGCGTATCTCCCTATCCAAAGGGCATACTGATATCAGATTGTGAATAACCTGTCAAGGTTTATGTATGTATAAAAGTCACTGAGGACCTATAGAAATGCTTTAGGTGAAGTAATTGATGTAAAGTCAGATTGGGGAAAGAGAATTCGTCTTTCCCCGGGAAGTACTGGAATCCTGCTGCTGCTGTATTAGTCTCCCATAGTCTTATTAATGATTAGTTGTCATCATTGTCAAAGATTCTTTCTGTCAATTGCTCTCTTTCAGACAAATAGATTAAGTCCACCAATTACCTTTCTACTATTAAACCAAAGATATTGTTTTCTGTGGAAAAGATCCTCGTCAGAATATCAATTTTCACCCTGTCAATCCTATAAGAAGAGTAATGTTAATATCTTAGGTACACCATCACTAGTCATAGCTATAATGGCAGCAGCTACTCATAGAATAGAATGATATACATCCAGATTCTTTGTAGATGTGACTGTCTTGACCGTTACAAAAAGAATGTATGCACTGTATGCACAATAAAGGGACACTCATTATTGAAATTTATTGCAATTAACTTGTTTTCATTCCCAATACTGTTGCATTGATTGGTGACCATTAATTTGGAATTTTATGTAATTACCTGGTTTCAAATTACATAAGAAACACTTAATTAATATAGTGCAGTCATTCAATCAGAAGTCTCCAGAAACACTAGAAATTCATTTCTCATGTATTTCTTTCCAGAACAATTGTTTTTCTTATTCTTCCTACCTTGTGTCTTATAGGAATACTCTAAGCTTGTAGACGGGGGCATCATTAGAATATATATTCATAGAGATTTTGTCAACTTTGTTTTGGTTTTCCATTGTTACAAGTTTGTGCCATTTAGATTTCTCTTTTAATCTCCAGTATGAATTTCCACAAAACCTCAGTGTAACACTCAATTTATATCTCTAACTTTTACCTGGCTTTTGTATTAAACCTGCAACAAACTAATTTCCTTTGAAACTGGCAAAAACTTATATTGTCCAAAAAGTTTTGTGGCATTTGAAAGTATTCTACAAAATGTCAGAGTTTGGCTGGTTCTAGTTGTATCAAGAAATTCCGATCTATTCTAATATAATCTGACCCCAGGTAGAGATTATTTTATAAATGAGTTAATGCAACATGTCACACACCCAGACAGACATGAGCCTCGTTAAAATAGAATTCTGTACAGGGAGCTGCTGCTTT
This sequence comes from Hipposideros armiger, assembly GCF_001890085.2. Taxonomy (NCBI): domain Eukaryota; kingdom Metazoa; phylum Chordata; class Mammalia; order Chiroptera; family Hipposideridae; genus Hipposideros; species Hipposideros armiger. The sequence goes on from NW_017731729.1 coordinate 1,022,851, forward strand.
TTTATTGCCTATTCAGGACACTTCAATCTTGACACCAGGACACTTGTGTGCACACACACTCACCTGGAGAGATACATTGACTTAAAGCTTTATAAAGATAACAAAAGAATTTGTTACTACTCACTGAATCCACACTCTCTTTTAAGAATGGTGAGCATTTTATAGTATATATTTATATATGTCAAACTACTATTCAAGATATAACTTCTAGTTATTTTTAGCTAAAGAACCAGTGATAAACCTTCCTTGTAGCTGAGTAGAATTTTAGTCTGTTTTTGAGATATTGACTCTAAATGTCTACAGTTGGTCTGTGTATATTTTCTGGTGTGTCCATGTGTACATACACATTTTTCTTTATTTTATAACAAGCAGGTGGTAATTTGCTCCTAGTAACTCTCTTACAGAACAATGAAATTAAGCTACCTTTTACTTATATAATTCATAAAACTCACAGAACCCCCTTTCTGTTCCTCCCCATCTCACAAGTTATTGTTTGTCAACAGGAAAAAGGTTCTCCCAACCTTTATTTTAGGGTTTCCAATATCCAAGCTTTCATATGGTTACCCTTTCTATTTTTGAAGGTCATAATTTATTAAAAGAAGAAGCATGAAAAGAAAAAGATAAAATGACATCTGATCTCAGACATTTCCCAGTCAAGTTAAACAAGACATAATGAGGATAATCGTGCCACACCTGGTTCTTAATTCAGAGCCTCATCTGTGGGTTTATACACCTCTAGGGGAGAGTAGAGACCAACCGAGCTCTAATTGTGCTTTGTTAATGTCATCATTTCAATGTGTCTTTTCCTAACACATTACTTTCGATAGCTATTATATCTTTTTATGATCTGGTATAAATTGTTCTTTCTTTTCTTCTGCCTTTGAAATGGATGTTAAAATTTCAGAAGGGAACATGAAAAGAAAACCTGAATGAGGTGGTACATTGTTGACCAAGCTTTAAGACCGGCATATGATCGGACCAGTACATGTCCAGTGGCGGGACATTCTGCTGGGCCATAAATGATGCTGAAAACTGACAAGAAGCCACTTCAGTGACACCAAATGCTGCATCCTGTCTGAGGCTCTTATGGGGGGAAAAAAGGATGGTAGAGGTAAAAAGCAATCAATTATGTCAATCGGGGCAGAGACCATTTTTTATTGAGTTATTCCACTCATTTAAATTATGAAGAGTGCTATAAAAAGTCACCTTTGTGTAAGTGAAAGGGGAAAAAAAGTTTCTTCCTTAATACTTCTTGATATTCTAATTCTCTCCCTTTAATCTCTCCCTCCTCCTCCATTTGCTTCTTTTTCCCCTTCTTTGTCTTCCTTTCCTGCCCATTTCTCCCTTCCTTTGTTTTATCTCTCCTGACCCACCACCACCTCCCTTTTTCTCCTTCCTTTTCTTATCTTCTAGTAAATTCTTCTGGTATATTTTATAGGAGGCTGAGAGATATCACAAATAGAAAAAAGATTTATTGACAGAAATTAACAAATGACCACATATCTCCTGTGGTACCTTACTTTTAAACAATAATGAATTCTACCTTAGCCCTGAGTAGTCATTATAAAATGCTTGCCTTATTTTTATGGGCAGAAGCTCATGAGGTACCTGTTAAGATGTTGCTGTTATCCTTACTACTTTTATAACTGTATTAATTATGTTTGGAGAAGAAAGCTAGACACCTCTAAAGGAGATGCTAATTATTGAGTAGTGGATTGACTAATGGTGGCTCTACAGGCTGGCTGCACCTTAGAAAAACTTAGGGAGCTTTTTAAATACCAGCGATTGAGCCCAAACTCAGGCCAATTAAATCAGAATATATGATAAGGTCTAGCATTATATTTTTAGGTAACATTCAGGTGATTATAATGTTCAACTAGAGTTTTGAATCTCTGGTTTGAAGGAATTTCTAAAGGGACAAAGATAAACTGCATCAATTCCACAAGTTTGAATTAATCCAGCTTCATACATACACCTTATATCTCAATGGGGTGAATGTAATTCAGGTGAAATAAAGGAGCTCTTTGGTTCCCACCATGTTCCCCTCTTCTATTCCCTTTCGTATCCTTTGAATCTGTGGTTGAATCTGTGTTTATCAGAGAAAATACAGGTTCAAGTACAGCCAATGGGTAGGCATATTCTTCCTTTCATCCTTTTTGGATGTTTTTGCCTCCCAGAAGCACACTGATGGGGCCTCAGACAGCCAATTACTGTGGCAAACATAAGCAGATCCAGGATGGCCAGAGAAAATCTAAGGATGAGAAAGACCTATACACTGAAAGCCACAATACATCATTAAAAGAAATTGAAGAAGCCAGAAAGAAATGGAAAGACATTTTGTGTTCATGGATTGGAAGAATTAACATAGTTAAAATGGCTATATTACCCCAAGCAATATACAGATTTAATGCATTCGCCATCAAAATCCCAGTGGCTATTTTAAAGAAATATAACCAAAAAATCATCAGATTTATAGGGAGTCACAGTAGACCCTGAATAGTCAAAGCAATCCTAAGAAAAAGGAGCAAGGCCAGCAGTATCCCACTCCCTGACTTCAAATTATACTACAAACTGAAAATAACCAGCATGGTATTGGCAGAAAAACAGACACACAGAACAATGGAACAAAGTTTAGAATGCAGAAATAAACCCACTTATATATGGGCAAATACATTTTGAGAAAGGAGCCAAAAATATGTAACAGAGAAAAGACAGCCTCTTCAATAAATGGTGCTGGGAAAATGGAAAAGCCACATGCACAAGAATGAAACTAGACTGTTATCTGTCACCATACACCAAAATTAACTCAAAGTAGATCAAAGACCTAAATATAAGAGCTGGAAAAATAAATTGCATAGAAGAAAGCATAGTTACAATACTAAACTTATGGACCTTGGGTTTAGAGAGGGTTTTATGAATTTGACCTCCAAGACAAAGGAAGTAAAAGCAAAAGTAACTGAATGAGGCTATATCAAACTAAAAAGCATCTGCTTTTTAAAAAGCATCAAAAGAAACCATCAGCAATACAAAGAGGAAACCAAATGGGAGGAGATATTTACAAACAACACTTCTAAGGAGCTAATATCCAAAATATAAATATATCCAAAATATAAAGGACTCATACAACTCAACAACAAAAACCAAACATTCCAATTTTAAAAAAATGGGCAGAAAACCTGAACAGACACTTCTCCCAAGAAGGCATACAAATAAACAACAGATATACGAAAAAATGCTCAACTTCGCTAGCTATCAGGAAAATTCAAATCAAAACCTCAATGACATATCACCTTATATGTGTCAGAATGGCTATTATCAATAAGACAAGTAATAACAAGTGTTGGGGCTGTGGAGAAAAAGGAACCCTCATACACTGCTGGTGGGAAGGTAAATTGGTACAGCCACTATAGAAAACATTATGGAGGTTCCTCAAAAAAGTAAGAATAGATTATCATACCAACAATCCCTCTTCTATGTACCTTCCCCCAAAATCTGAAAACATGTATTCGTAAAGATATATGTACCCCAATATTCACTGCAGCATTATTTACAGTGGCCAAGACAGGGAAACAACCAAAGTGTCTTTTGATAGATGATTGGATAAAGATGATGTGGTATATATACACGATGGAATACTATTCTGCCATAAGAAAAGATAAAATACTGCCATTTGTGACAACATGGATGGATCTTGAGATTATCGTGCTAAACGAAATAGACAGAAAAAGTCAAGAACCATTTGATTTCACTCATATGTGGGATATAAAACTGAAAGCAACAAATGAACAAGACAAAACTCATAGACACAGACAACAGTTTAGTGGTTACTAGGGGATAAGGAGAGGTAAAAGAGGGTAAAAAGGGCTGAATATATGGTGATGGAAGGAGAGGTTACTAGGGTGGTGAATACACAATGCAATATATAGATAATGTATTGTAGAATTGTACACTTGAAACGTACATAATTTTACTAACCAATGTCACCCCAGTAAATTTACTTAAAAAAATCTTAAAGCAATTAATTAGTCACTGAAAAAAAGAAAATCTGTAGAAATGATGGATGTAGCTCTTCAGTTTTACAGAAGAAATTGGACTTAAAATGAAAAGGAAAGGAGGCAGTGTTAGTGTTCCCAGATAAAATAGAGGATACCAAGTTAATTTCAATTTTAGCTACATAATGAATAGTTTTTAACGTGCGTATATCCCTGCATTATTTGAGCTACACTAAAAAAATAATGTTGTTTTTTGAAATTCAAATTTAATTGGCTGTCCTGTATTCAATTAGCTCAATTTGACAACCTTAGGCAGAGCACTAAAAACCAAACAATGTGGTTTTAAAATGCTCACATCCTGAGGGTAATGAACAATAAGAACACAAAGGTGGAATAAATGCAAGTATTAGACAAGATTGGAAAACAGAGAATTATTAATTAGTTTGACTTCTTTCTTTGCTAACTCAATACCTGTATTTGCCTGATAGAAGTGTGGGATTATAGTTTACCTTCACATTTCAGTGTTATGCTTAACTCAATGAGAAAAAATTTAGTTCCCATGCTATAGCAAAGAAAATTCAGAAAGAATTTCCCAGGAAGGCCATAGATTTACAGGATTTTAGTCCAAGAGATCCCTGCAAGGACAGGTGTTTTGGGCTCAGCCCATAGTTGCAGGCTCCACAAGTGCTCTGTGCTGGGGCCTGTGGTGATTTGCAAAGCAGATGTGATAAGGTGGAAAAGAGCCTTTACCCACAGCAGATAGCCCACCACAGGGTAACATAAATCTACCTTATTACCCTCAGGTCAGAGGAGTATATAATTGAAAACTGGCATTAGATTTTTGAATAGGATATATGGGCTAGAATTGTGCCTCTCTTATCTACTTTCCTTCTGAATAAGATTGAGCAATTCCAGAAGTCTTTTTTATAAATTAGTTAACTAACTGTTTTCATCTATTTTCTGATAGCCTCCAGTGATTTCTAGTCAAATACAGCCCTTGGATGGAATCCATAATGTCAATCACTTTAACATATTTAAGCAGAAATCTATATTATTGTGGTTGCTGCAAGAATTGTGGTGAGGGCAGGACTCATTCCTAGCATGTACAAGAAAACAGTACTCTGTCCCTTTTATGGGGTCTTACTATATACTGTTTTCCCCTTTAAATTAATCATCTGGTCAAAAGCCAGAGACATACCCTGATTTTATATTTAGTTAACATTTATGTCCATATGTTCAATCTTTAGGTATTCTGTGTTTTTTATGAGTGAATGTGTGAGTGTTTTATGTAATTTATAGTCTGAGTTCTATTTCACATTATCAGGAAAATTTTATTTCTAAGAATAGATATTTAAAAATAGGTTCTTCTATTTCTTTGTGATTCTAATGGTTTATTCTTATGAGTCCCACTGCAATAGATTCGATACCTTTTTGACCCTTGTGAAAACTTATTTACAAATTTACTTCATAATTTTGTTGTATTTGCCTTGCACAATATATAAAATGTCACAAATATTTACTTAGATGTCTTACTGGTAGGAGATACATTAATAAGGTATAAAATAACAATATGCTGGCTTATTAAGTGTTACTTTCATCACCTTGGCTAATAAACAGAACTATTAGATAATAAACTATTAGATAATAAACAGAACTCCCTAATATTATAAAAGAATAGAAGGGACATAGAAGTATGTCTTTAATTTCATGGAGTCAATATTGGAAACATAGCTATGGAATGCATTGAGTTTCTGCTGTGACCCTAGATCCCTAGGCCACAAGAGATCATCAAAGGAAAAGGGTAGAGTTTCTGTTTGCTGTATTCTATGGGATGATTAATTATAAATAGCTCCCTGGGAAGAGTCATTTGAAAGAAAGAAGAAGAAAAAAACGATGATGTCAGGAGAGGAGACATCCGTGATTTGATGGCCAGTGGGAAACAATGTCTATATCTGTATCTGTATGTCTATCTGTACCTGTGTCTCTGTTCTTTCTCAGCCATCTAATTCAAAATGCTGTCTGAATGTAAAGGAGGGTCATTAGGTGGAATACTTTAATCATTTCTACTTTTTTTACAATATAAATGGATAACTTGAGATACATGAGGACCTAGGATTATTTAATGTAAAGGAATGCATATTTTGAGCTAAAAGTGAGCCTACCGATGCTTGAATGGTGATTTCAATCTTAGACTACAGAAACAAATTTTAAGCATGCGTGTGTGTGTGTGTATGTCCCAAACCTTAAATGATATATTTATTTTTGAACTACCTGCAATATAAACAAAAAGACAAATTTTAAACTAATATCTATGCTGTATTATAACTGACATTTCAGCTATTCCATCTGACAACTTTCTCTAAATTTTTGGTCATTGAAAATAAACCTATATAGAATCTGATCCCTGAGGCAGGAAGTAAAACGAAGGAGTAATTCAGAGTGTAAAAAAGCTGCATTTAAATTCAACTTGATTTTAGCTTAGAAGAACACACACACACACACACACACACACACACACACACACACACACACCCTGGTCCATGGCTTTTTAAATTTTTTTAAAAGATTAGCATTTTTAATATCTACAGTGAAGAATAAAAATTAAAAAAAAATGATGTCCCCTGCTAAGGGAGATAAATTTAGAAATCAAGGATGAATGGAAGGTTTGTCTATCTAATAATAACCAAGATTGAGGTTCTACTATGTGCTAAGACAATGATAATGAGCCTTATTTGAGGAAGGCTATTCACAGCAGTGTTCCTTGAAAAGGTACCTTTTTTAAAAATTAGTTTCAGGTGTATAAAGCAATGAATAGTTAGACATTTACACCCTTCACAAAGTGATAACCCCCCCCCATCTACTACCCCTCTGACATCGTATATAGCTGTTACAATACCATTGACTCTGTTCCCTATGCTGTACTCCACATCCTGTGACCATATACTAAATTATAGTTGACATTGAATATTATTCTACTTCAGCTTCAGGTGTACAGTGCGTTGGTCACAAATCTATACAATCTGTGTAGTGATCCCCCTGATAAGTCCAGTGCCCATCTGGCACCTTACATGATCTTTACAACATTATTGATTATATTCCCCATACTGTATTCCATACATCTGTTACTATATTATGGCTACTAGTTTGTGCTTTTTAATCCTGTCACCTTCTCCCTCCATCCCCACCCCACTCCCATCTAGCAACCATCAGCTATTTTTCTGTGTCTGTGAGTCTATACTGAGACTCAAAAGTTGAGAAGAATCAAAGTACTTTCCCTTTACTCTTCACCTGAGTTGCTTGTTTTCTATATGGCATTTAACCACAGGTGTGAATATAATCATCAGTCTCTAACCTTTTCCTCTCCCCCACACAAGAATGTAAACTCTGGGAGAACAGAGACCATCAACCTGAGTATGGTGGCAATGGCCAAGTGCAGGTGAGTGAGTGATCCAAGATAAGGGAGAAGAGATAAAAATGCAGGGGCTACTCAAGGCATCTAGATGAGACCATGATTTTCTAGACTGTGTAGGCAGTATTGGGGATTGAGAGATGTGGATAGATTGAATATAATATTTTAGAGCTAAAACCAAGATAAATTACTGATAAATTAGATGTGACAGATGAGAAAGGGAAACAAAAAGAATATCTCCAAGTTTTATAGCTTCAGCAACTTGGTGAGTGATGATGACTTCTCTGAAGTGAGTAAGATTTGGAGCAAGGGACTGGTTTGGAAATGAAATGAAGGGTTCCACTTTGGACACTTTAATTAAATACATCTATGAATCAACCAAGTGAAGATGTCAAAAATATAGTTCGGTATGCTGGTCTTGACTTAACCTTGAAATTCATTTCTACAGATATTTATTAAGCACTTATTATGTTTCAAAAAACAGTAACTCACCTCCAGCTTCAAGGAGCTTAAAGATTAGAGGGGCAAATGAACATTAGTAGATAAAGTAGATGGAAGGGGTGTTCTATGGTCGTGGGACTGGATTACAGAGGGGGTCTTTGGAGATGAGTAAAAAAAATACATATCTTTTGTGAACTGATGGATCCTTTTTATAGATAAGTTTTTTAAGGCAACACAGATCCCCCATTTTCAGGTGTCAGTGTAGGGTTGGAGAAGACAAGAAAACAGCATAAGAGGGTATTATCCTATGGAGCTCTATCCCTGGAAGATGCCTCCCTTCATCTAAATGTAAGGTCATCGAAATTGTCCCTCCCGGCCCCTCCCTCTGATTCTTCAGCTGCATCAAATATTCCCTTTCTGGGTTACCTCACACATTACAGGGCAGGCAGCAGAGGTCAGACTGTTCTTTAAGTGCAATGGAGGGACCCAGAGTTGGAGGAAAACTGGCGACCTCCATTTATCTCTCTGCAGCCCGAGAGCCATCTTGTGTTTATAGATACATAGAGCTGGTGTGGACGTGTTGCTCTAAGTGTCAGGCATTGGTATTAAATAGATGGCTAGTGACTCCTCACCTTATTCTGTTTCTTTTTAGTAGAGGAGGAAAGTTAATCAAAGGACAAGTTAACAAATTTTGACTGGACAAAGCTCGTGCTCTTTTATGTGGGGATAATTAACCTATGAAAACCACTGATGCTGGACAATATTAAGAGGGTAATTTGGGAAGACTCTAAAAGTGGATTGAGCATTTATATGAATATAATTAACAAAAGCAGTTTTACTATCTAGAATAACAGCCTGCACATTCATAAGTCTTGATTTAGAGAATAAGCTCCTTAACTCTCAGAGAAGAGTCAATCCGTATTGCACACACCTCCTGTAGAAACTAAGCATCGTATATATTAAGACTTATATACTAAACAGCCTTTATTAAGAATGACTGGATATGGGGTGTTCTGCTTATAAGAATATTCTTAACCAGGGAATGGATAGTACCATTTATTCCCAAATTGTGCTCTCTGAAAACTTTGAAGTTGCTATTACATAAACACCTATTAGCCTTTTAAAGGAAGATAAAGGAAAGACTTGCTGAATTTGGGGATTGCAAAATTCTAGACAGATAAAGATTATTATAATGTCTGTCATGTTCCCGATCACAAGCTAGAATGCTCAGCATGCAGAATAAAACAATATTGTTTTGTTTTGTTTTTCTGGGAAGGCACTTTAAGCAGATATCAGAAAGAAATGAAAACTGTTACATGGGGATATCACAGAAAGCACAGACATTGATGTGAAAAAGAGGAAAAAAAGATTCAAAAGCTACACATTTATTAAAAGCACATTTTCTTGGAAGACACTTTGCAGTGTGGGGACAGGGCATATAGCTGTTCATTCTGCCTGACCATATTTAAGCTGAGCCATTAAAGATGCTATTGCCTCATCCAGCTGTTTTAGGACAATTAGCCATGTGACAGCCAGACGGAAGAGTAAGATGGCAGCAGCCATTTCAGCACAGACATATGTCTTTCCTTCATTGCAAAAAAAGAAGAAAAAAAGACCCAGTGCATAACCCCAGCCAATATTAAGTTATCTCCTCTCAGAGTGGTTTGTCAGTTTGGCTGGAGTCTGAATCATCTCCACCAGAGACAAGAGTGTGATAGGCCTTGGCTGTTTTAATATTGATTAAAGAGTGAGTATCCCAGGTGATTTGAACTTAAATGTAGCAAAAGTAACGATCCTTAATTTTAAAAGTTCTTGATGAATCACAAACTATCATTAGCTTTAAAATCAGGGCTGAAAGTGAAAGTAGTTTGAAAACTGATAAAGAAATACTATTTTGAGCATTGTCCCATCAAAACTAAAAGGAAAGCCATCGCTCAAATGTTATTCATTTCACTTTACAGTATGACACAAACAGACATGCATTTTTGCCTTAGTTTAGCTTGGGTAAAGCTTCAGGTAAGGCCCCCTGAAGAACAGGAAAGTGGTGGGTTCCTTTCTCCCTGCCGTTACCCCAGCTGGCATCTCTCCAGACTGCTCATGCTTTGTAACTCCTTATCTTCTGAATTTTAGGATTTTCATCTAGGCTAGCAAAGTGAAAGTTCTTTTTAAGCTCCCTCTCTAGCCCTACAAGCAATTTATAATGGATGTGGAGAGGCAGCAGCCCATCTCAGTAGACATCGACAAGGCAGTGAATAAATTTTCCTCTCTGGGTCTCTGCCAAAAGCAGCCATCATTTCTGCAGTCCCTGCTCTCCTGGCCAAGGAAAGTCACACAGAGAATTAGTCTCAGCCTCCAGATTTGTGTGTGGGGTGGGGTAGGTGTGTTGGGGAGGGGAGGCGGGTAAGGAGAAATAAGGAGAACAGGGAGTGACCTTGAATCTGGAAAGTTATCCTTAAAGGATGTGGAAAGGGGGCTGAAAAGGTTAGAAAAAACTATCTACCTTCAGTATCTGTTAGAAAGAATGTACACTATAGTATCCTCAAAACACTACCCGACAAATGCTTTGGTTGTATGTTTTTCAGCCTTTGTAAGACTAAACTTTATGGTTTGATATTCACCATATATTTCAGTTCATTCTACTTTTTCAATCTTACTAACATTCCCATACCTCATTTATACTGTTTCTGGAGCCTTCTGTGAGGGTCTGGTTTCCTCTTCCAACTGAACTACTTCTTTTCGTAATTTGCTTTGCCCCTGTCCCTTTCGCTCAATATAGAAAGAATCCCGTCTTGCTTTCTGAGTCTGAGAGGGGTAGGCTTGCAAAATATTTGGTCTCAGCATGTGAAGTGAATGGCATTTTTATCCTCCACTCAAAGCAGCTTCAGTGATCCTGCAATATGTAATATGGCTGCAGCACTGTTAATGCATAAAGACATTAATATCACTGACGGCCTCATCAGGCACAGAAAAGTCAAAATCATCTGCTCTGGATGCTGCACTGTATGCCATGGATGAAGGGCTTCTCTTGCCTCTGCTGGAACCAAGTTTTATAGAAGATGGATATGGACCATCAAATGAGGCTTTTACAGTACAGTAAAGTGTGAATCTAATTGCAGCCAGAGCCAAAGAATTGTAGCAGAGAGGCACTTTTAGACAAGGAATAAAAGAACCAACCTGGTTATATTTATGTGAAGTGCCCATGAGACCATTAGGATCAGGGAGCCCCGGGGCATCATACTTGTACAGAAACACACAGGTGATGCCCGAGGGAATTTAATTACGTTATTCTAATTTGTATTATTAATGCTAATATTAAAGCACAGGCAGGCAGTTTGGTGGAAAATTTAGAAGAATAAAAGGTGGCATTAATATTCATTCCCCTCACCCCCATCTCATCATTTTGCAAAAACACACATAGCACCAGCTATTCACTCAGACTCAGGCCCATGGCCCAGTCTTCATTAACACAGATGGAGTCCCATGCCCTCAGGAATGGTGCTCGGTAGGTATCTGCATTTTGCCATCACCCTTCTCTCCCCTGCAGGGCAGTTATTTTGCCAAGTTGAGAATACTGCCCCTGATGTTTGGTGTCTCTTAAAACCATGCCTATCCATGTAAGCTGAGTGAAGGAGCCAAGGAGAGGGGTGTATCTGTCTTTTGTTTCCTTTTTTTTCTTTTTTTTCTATATCCTCTTCAATGCTCAGGGAGAATCTTGATATACACCAGAATGAATGGATTTTGAATAAATGCATAAATAAACTGTAAAGTCCTTTGTTGAAGGAACTTTGTTTTCTTACCAATTTGCATAACTCTCAAATGGATAAATGCCAGACAGGGTAGTATCAAAAAGTAGAACTCAGGCTTCCTGCTCATCCTTTTCAATCAGAGTGACTGAGTTGGACCACTAGTCATCAAACCAAAGGACAGAGAAACACCAAGTCAAAATAACTTAACTTCTGAGATGTGCTTGGTCAATGATATGCGCTGCTTGTATTTTTTTTAACGACATAAATACAAAGTCTGAAATTGAAACAAATATGCTATACCTTTCATTTTAAAAACAGGATATTTCTTACAAAATTGGAGCAGGGGAGGCAAAGGAGAGAGAGATACGCCTGCAGAGGGAGGAAAGCTCTTATCTCACTGGTTGGTTTTCATAGGGAGACTGTATCATAGAGACACAGCTGCAAAATAACCTCAGCTTTATTTGAGGATAAATTTAACATTATCTAATAATCTAAACAAGAGCTACATATTTACATTTTCCAAAAAAATATGCCACTATGAGGTCTTAGGACAATTAAAATCAATATAGCCATTTAGCTCATTCCTGGAAAAAGTTTTTGAACTGACAAAAATGGAGACAGAAAGAATGAATTTTGGAGTTAAGACAAGGGTAGTAGGAAAGAGTAAAGTTGAAAAGGAAAACAGGAGAAGGGATAAGAGCAAACAAGAGAGGCGATATATTATTACTGTTTAAAAGGAAAAGGCTGAAGAGGTGTGGGAGGAATAATATGAAAGATACAGTTTGTCTTTGTTACAGAAACTCTAGGAGAAGTGGAAATGAATGAAAAAGAATGAGCAAATTCATGTATGTGGGCAGACAAAAGGGAAAAATTAACAACAAAATAATAGCTTAATAGTGCTTACACTAGGCCTGGTACTGGGCTAAGTCCTTTACATGCACTTATTGAGTTAATACTAAAAACAAACCTAGTTTAACAGCGATGGGTCCTATGATCATCCCAATTTTACAGGTGAGGAAACCAAGGCGAACGAAGTTAACCGACTTGCCAAGGTCACAAGTCGGAGGCAAAGTTGGGCTCCAGCCAGAGTCCTGTTTCAGAGCTGGTAGAGTGGAGTACTGTGCTACATCTCTCACAGTATCCGCAGAGAAAAGGACAGAACAAGGACAGTAGAAGGGCTCTGTGATGCTCAATGTTTGGTTTGGGTGAAAAAATGTTTTTAGCTCTGAAGTGCATGGCATCAGCCCTCAGCAGCCTTGCAGCTGAGAGCGGAGGCTGGGTCTGTCACTGCAGTGAGGGAAATGGATAAATAATTGATTAGGCACAGCACGCTCTGTGTGTGCAGATCTATAGGGAGGAGAGCGGTCTAAGAGGCAGAGCCAGATGGCGAGCTGTAATGTGCCCATATTAATAGATGTCTTCATTAGGTGACATACTCACAGGAGTCCGGGGCAAGTGCTTTCCAGCCATTGCCAGGGACAGACAAGGTCTGGGGATGAAGGTGACACTTACCTAGAAGGCAGTGGAAGGCAAAGTAGTTTGGTTGCAAAGGAAGTGGTGTTAAAGAGGCTTTCTCTTTTGCAGGAAGAGAAATAACTTCCATTTCGAAACCAGTCAGTATACTCTCTGTGAGTCCACCTCCAAATATGTGAAATAACGAGGCTCTCCTATCCACCCCATTTCCATTCTGTGTTCCTGATGCAAATTTCTTTCTTCACTGCACTTCTGTGAATACTGCTTTCCATTTCCTCTCCCATTTACAGCTCCTCCCCTCTCTATGCTCTCAATGTTTTTCATTAAATATCCTGGCTAGGCCTCTTCCTGGACATTTGCTCCCTGGCCACAACTTCTTGTACTCTCTTTGATAATATGATTGCACTTGGGTACAATGGCCAGTAGGCTGGTCCTATATTAGTAGGCAGTTGACGGTCAACTCAAAATTGTTAAGCAAAGGTTGTGGCTGAAAATTGTATATTGTATATGAATTAATATGGCTGACAGTGAGCTTAAATACCCTTGAAATGCTGGTTGAGCAGAGGTTGAATGTTTCAAGGACTTCGGTCTGTACTTTTATATATGCAGAGACACATGCACATATATCATCCCTCCAGAGATTAAACCTTTTGTCATAATTGGAATTCTATATAGAACAAACCTGAGAAAACATTTAGCAGAACGATATTTGATTTGTTCAGCTATTATCAGTGACAAATAAGTATGTACTCAATTACTGTTCTAGATCACCCACCCCACCACCAGGACAAAAATGCCATTATTTGGAACACTGTGCCAAAACTTGCAAAACATTGAAAATAGCCCATTATTTATAGAGCACCTGGAAACTACAGAGTATAGTGCTGGTGTTAGGTGTTGTGATATTTAGAAAATTATGTCAAGGAGCTTAAGTTATAGAAGAAAATGGGTTGTATCATAAAAACTAAGTGAAAAACTCTAGATTGGCAACTTAATCTTAGTCTTACCATAGAAAGGGCAAGTATAAAAATACTTCTGCTTTGGCATAAACCTCAGTGTTGTGATATTCCTTCCAGCTCAGCCAGAGTCCCTTACATCCAGATTGCCAACATACTTGGAAGTGAACGTTCAGAGGGCAGTGTGTGGGTGGGCCAGACCTGTACATAGCTTCTTTGAAGGGAGCATCTTCAGGGTTGGGTTTGCTCCAGAACAGGGACAGCACTTCCCAGGTTACTGTCCTACTCTTGGGCTAGACGTCAGAGACATTCAGCAAGGCACAGTTGATACAACTAAAGTTTTAAATGGTCATAAGAGTTTCTTGACCTCCCCCTAATTATTCACAGTGTAGTTTGGTAAAATCCTTTGTCCTGCTGATAATAATGCTTCAAATTCCTGAGCAAGTTTGACCTAAATAAAAGCAACTGGGAGGGAATTTGTGTGTATATTCTATTCCTTGTTCAGCCCAAGTTTTCAGTGAATCTCAAGGTACTATTTTTAATTTTATTTGCAGAGTGATTTGTAAAATAGATCTAGATGACTTTTGCAGCCATCACTAATTTTCTGAATTAGGATTGACCTTTTTTATAAAGACTTTTTTTTTAATTGGGGAATTGGGGGAGGGAACAGCATTGGGGAATCAGGGAAGGGGAACAGACAAGTTGCTGTCCTTTTGTTCTTCAGGCTAGTTGTGGAAGATGTTGCTTCACTGGCCCAAGCTGGCACCATCATTGCACTCTTCCCGGGTGAGGCAGATCAGTCACCGGCCTCTGCATGGCCGCTCATGGCGGCTCTTGGCAGCTCACGCTGGCTGCTGGCCACTCATGGTAGCTTATGGCAACCCACTGCAGCAGGGGCTGCAGCCTACGCCGTCGCCGGTGACTTATGGCAGCCCAGCTCCAGGTCAAGCTGTTGTTCATCATCTTAGCTGTAGAGGGCAGTGTCACTGGCCCTCATGTGAGATCTGAACTGGGTGGGGCCCTGCTGCTCAGAGCTGGGGTCCCAAGCCAGCTCTTAACCAAGGCACCAGTCGGCCGGCCTAGGAATGACTTTTGACTATGCTTAATTTTTTCATTTCTGAATAATTGTTGTTCAACATGTCATTTATAATCAACATTTTCCCTTCAGTTTTATCATCTGTTAAGCCTCCTAAACAACACACAACCAGTTACTCTCAGGCTCTGCTACTTGGCTTTTTCCCTTGAGACTGTTCATTTCTACTTTTGGATTAAGGTATGTCCCTATTAAGAAACCAGTTCTGGCCTCAAAAAAAGAACTATAAAAAGACTTTGACTAAAATATTGGTTAGCATATACTAAGTTTCAGCCTTTCTACATATATTTTGTTCCTATCACCAGACCCCTTATCCAGGTCCTGCCCTCCATTTCCTCCATCTGCTAGATGGAAGACATGTCAGAAGAGAAAAAAAAGCATAGTGGTTGAGAGTGTTAGTCTTAGAGTCGAGAATGCCTGGGTTAAAATTCCAGCTCTACCACATTCGAGTTCTATGACTTTAATTTTTGTAAACTTCGGTTTCCTCATCTGTAAAGTGGTGTTAATAATATCACCTCCTCATATCATCATTGCGAGAGTTCAGTGAAATAATGCATGGAAAACACTTAATAGCTTGCCTGGAAAACAGAGAGAATTCATAAATATGACTTGTTATTAGTACTATCACTTCTCCCCCAGCTTTGGCTCACTGTTACATGAACCTCTATCCTGTGATGTCCATTGAAACAAATGTTTCTTGAGTACCTACTATGTGACTGGCCCTTGGCAAGTTCTGGACTTGGTTTCTTTTTAGCTGGATGTATTCTTCATTGTCAATAGTTTAAAAATAATAATAGCAATACTTTCAGTTTCATCTTGATAAAACTTGGTGTAAAATTATTTTCCTCTCCTTCATGAAAGGTTTCAGAGAAGACCTCTACAAATGCCTGGGCAACCTACTTAAAAATTTATTCTGAGATGATCAGAATAAATGCTCAGAATAAATGACCTGAAATACCAAGGTCAGTGTCTTGGTATTTTACAAAAGAACAAGGTATTTAGACTAAAAGCTGGTTTCCTCCCTGTTTATTAAAACTAAAAGAGAGTCAAAGAAGGGTCTAATCACTTTATGCTAATACATTTTTAACTCACAACACTGAACATAGCTCTGTAATTATCTTAAGTGAATAAAAAATGATTTTTGTAAACATGCTAATTGGTTAAAATTTTGAGGTCAAAGCCAATTCTCTAAGAAATTGTTGAACTATGAAATTGTTGTCAGGCAAATATTTTAGTGGCAGATAAAAATTTCATCTCTGGTAAATATTTTATCAATATGTTATAGTTCGTGTGTGACAATATTATATACAAATATTTATCTGTCAAAATACCTGACAGAAAAATACTAACTTGCTTGAATATATATATATAATATATATATATATAAAAATATATATATATATATATATATATTATATATATAAAAGAAGAAACAACAGCTTGTTAAAATATCAACGTATAGAATATTCAAAGAAGTTATCATGGGAAATGAGGCAATAATGTAACCTACCTAATAAGTTATTTGGAGACTACTTGGTAGGGATTAAATGCAAAATCGCAAGTCAAAAAATAATGATAAATAATAATAAATTCATGAGACTGGAGAATAAGAAGCATGATACCAATTATTAATTTCTGGTACACAAAAACTTACATAGTAGGTTTTGTTATTATAAAGAAAGGGAGGATATGGTCAAGTATAAATTTCTTCTCTATGTGATGAAAAAAGAAAACAATTTTATCAAATCAGGCTAAACATGCTGGATAATTCTTTGGTAAAGTTTTTGTAGAAATAAATATAAAAAACATGATAACTCTTATTTTAGAATTAAATAGGTTCTGTCACATGGTTTCTAATTTTTAAGTTAATTCATTTTCATTTAAATATTAAGAGGGGATTAGCCAATTCAGAAAAATGGATTCAGTTTGAAAGAAGAAAGGCCTGGCAGTGTGACACAGGGTTAGTTGGCAGTGTCGTTAGGATAATTTATCTGCTGATGATTTATGTGATGCAGGATAAGCAATGCAAGACAGCACAGTCCCTGATTTAGAGGTTTTCAATCTAGGTTGGAGTAAAACAACTGCAGCATAAAATGTATCAGCTGATAATATGTCAACACTGAAACACAAAGCTCGTTGGCATCTGTGCCTCTGGGTGTTGAGGGGTAGAGGTAAAAACCTGGTGTGGAAGGGAAGCCCTTGGGCAATGGTTCAAGATGCCACAGTGGTTAGGCGGAAGACACCAGAGAAGGAGCAGGAAGAACTGTTAGTAGCTCAAATAAGACTGGCAACTCACACCAAAGCAGCACCTCTTTACCTCTTGTTCACTCCTTTTCCTGACTCTGGAGTGAAGATGCTGAAAAATTCACACTTAGTAAACAAGGCAACTGGTGCCCTGAACACTATAACACAAAGTTTGCTTGCCATGGTGAATGATAGGTACACCTTAATACGCTTTCATTAGAAAGACAAAGAAAGGAGTTTTGCTTGCCTTTCAGAGGTGCCACTCTGATGTGAGCACATCAACCTGAAATAATCACCCTAAAGATTGAACTCAGCACAGGACTAATAGATGATATTTATGAAGCCCTGGGTGCTGGCCAGGCACTGAGTGAAGTGCTGTAACACAGCTTTAACCTTTGCAGCAAGCTCTGACAGACACTTTTATTGTGGCCACTTTGCACGTGAAGAAACTAGCATAGAGAGGTTGGGTGACTTTTTTTTTTTTTTCCTTTTGTGCTGTATTTGAATTCTGGTGGTTTCAAGGCAAAGAGAAGACTCATAAAAACCGTGCTCTGATGTAAGGATCTGCCAAGACCTGGATGAGAATGCAAGGTCTTCTCTTTAAATAGTTTTTCTTTTTGACCTATCAAGCTGTCCTTCCAGATTTAACCCTTTTTTATCCAATGAGAGTAAATTATTAAATCTGAATGCAAAACAAACAAAGCTGAAACATAAAATAGGCAAATTGAAACAAGCAAAGCAATCAATGATAGGAATTGCACACAACGCCTGGCGGACTTTATGGAGGGAGATTCTATTTCTCCAGTGCATTCTGGAAGCAGAGTTGTTGTTTATCAAAGTCAAGTGCACATACTAGCCTAGGATTGTTCTCCCACCTAGCAAGGCTGATTCAGGGTGTAGGCTGCACACCTACACCTGAGGAAACACTCCCTCTCCTTGTCCTTGTGGTCTCGTTGCTTCTTTTTCAGTCACAGATACAAAGAACCATGAACTGTGTCATTCACAGACATTCATTAAGCCAGCGTGGAAACAATACAGGCAGGGATGTACTCATATCTTGCATTCAGGACAGGAGCAAATCAACAGAATTGTGCTCAGAATGCCTGCAATGGAATTAAGTGATATGCAAATTACATTTGTGTGATTGTCTCTCTTATAGAAATGATTTTTTCTTCATTGCTGTACTCCCAGTGTTTAATACAATGAGTGGCACTAGAGGAACGGGATAGCTATTTATTGAACTAAACTGAAAAAAGTCAAAGTAAAGGTATACTTAGCAAAAGACTTAGGCAATGGGGCTACTAAGAAATTGATGTGTTCTGAAAAAAGCCAGCTAAGAATTTCCTAGGGTGGATGTACACATGTGCACAGAGAGCTTAAGGAAGTATATAAAAGAAAAAAAAACACCCTAAATTTAAAAGAACAAATTGGGAATATTTATGAGTAACACTGGAAAAACACACACTCTCTTAAGAATCTATGAAGTGATGAGGATATATCCCAGAGATACTGGAGAGACATGTGGAGAGATAGAAGCCAGAAAAAAGGAAAAGACTGCACATTTTTAGTGTGATATGGCACCCAAAAGGATAATGTTATTTTTGGATGCACTCTATTTAGAGCATTTCATCATGGAATAGAGGGTGACAGTTCTATGCTCAATGACATTCATGAGACCTAGTCTACAATGCCCCATTCAGTTTGGTTTGCCTGCCTACCAAAAATAAGTAGACAGATTGGAAGGAATCCAAAGAAGAATTTCACAATTGATTAGGGGAAAGAAGCTGACTTATGGGAAAAGTTTGAAAGAATTATGTCTACACAGTTTGGCTAAGGGAAGGATGTGCGTACGTGTTTGAAAACCATAAACACTTAATGGGAAAAGAAATAATTTACTCAGATAGAAAGGATACAGGTAGAACTGTACAGTGAAATGGGTTTTGAAAAGAGATTCTAGCTTACATATTGGGTGGACATTGGGTGGTGGTTAATGATACCTGCTCTGTGGATAGAGTAATTTGAAGGTGACATTGACTTGGAGGTGGTAGGTGACCTGAAGTGAAATGCAGAAACATAGTTTCCAAACACATTCAAGAGAGCAATGGGAGACAAAGGAAGAGGTAAAAGGATTTGATGTTACAATATTTTAGGTGCTTTCCATCTCAAATCACTCACATTCCACACTGTCAGTTGTGTGTGCTATAAGGAGGTATTACATTTAATTCCATTTTAAGATGTTTGAATCCCAGATATAGTAAAATAGCTTGCCTTCTTCTTCTCTTTTGAATACTTTTTTGGGAAAAACTAATGTGAAACTATGTTTACCACACAGATGTTCACAAGTAACATGTAAAACTATTCACCATTATTAAAATGGTTGTGAAAATTACTCAAGTACCTAATAAATTCAAAATAATATTGGCGTACAGGTTATGAATGTTAAGACATCCTGATTAAAATTGTGGTGAATGTATGTATATGTGGTGTGTTAGATACTTTGCAAAGACCTTTGCATGTATTCCTTAATTATGAATTTGGAGCGCCCTATTTCTTTGGTTCGTACCCTACAGCTGCTTCTATTCAGACTCCATCTCACAATGTTGAGACCACTCAGAGAGATAAATGCAAATTCAGCAAGGGAGGCAAGGGACCCAAAGGTGGAGGTAAAGGAAGAAAGGAAAAGATGAACAAAATAGCAGTAAAACAGGATAGTCAGTGTTGGTTCGTGTGATGAAGTCCATAGTCACTTTTACACATTAAGACAGCAATGCTCTTATCCTCCTCCATACACCCATCCTTCACAGTCCTAGACCATATAGAAATAATATCTTGTATTCAAGAAAAGCGCCTTCATATCTTTCTTTACACCAGCCAATTCAAAAAGCTCTTAATCTTATCAGAGAATTGATAGTTGGAACAAAAATATTTCATTGCTTTGTTTCCTATTCTGGGAGATAATCATATTGATATCTTTTTTTCCATATTCTTCATTGTCCTTTGCTGAAATACACTGTGTATATTAATATTACTAAGCTCCACAGGACAATTAAGTAAAAAAACCAATAGGGTTCCACCAGCTAAGTTTCAGAGTGGTCATATTGATTAAAAAGGGAACTTGGGGGCTAAGTATTCAGTTTCATTGTAGATTCCTCTGGAAATTACAATGGCCTAGGACAGGGGTCGGCAAACTGCAGCTTGCGAGCCACATGCGGCTCTTTGGGTATGTACACGGGGCTCTGAAGTAAAATTCAAAATGTCAATGAAACTATCATAGTTTCATTTATAAAATCTTTAAAGCATATTATTCACATATTGGTGATTTCATTTGTTTTATGGCTCTCGAAAATTTTTTTTTTTTTTAAGATTTTTTATTGGGGAATTGGGGGATGGGAACAGACAAGTTGCTGTCGTTTTGTTCTTCAGTCTAGTAGTGGAAGGCATTGCTTCACTGGCCCAAATTGCACCATCATTGTGCTCTTCCCAGGTGAGGCAGATCAGTCGCCGGCTTCTGGACGGCCGCTCACAGCGACTGCTGGCTGCTCACGCTGGCTGCTGGCTACACAGGGTAGCCCATGGCAACCCACTGCAGCAGAGGCTGCAGCCTAGCCGGCACCGGCAACTCACGGCAGCCCAGCTCCAGGTTGAGCTGTTGTTCAGCATCTTAGTTGTGGAGGGCAGTGTCACTGGCCCTCATATGTGGGATCCGAACCGGGGCCCTCTGGCATCCCAAGCCAGTTCTTAACCATTGCGCCACTCGGCCGGCCCTCAAATAATTTTTAAATTGTTGTGAGGGACAGGGTTGGCCCTTCCATCTCAAAAATTTGCTGACCCCTGGCTTAGGGGAAAAAAAAAAACAAAAACAAACAACAACAAAAAAAACCTGAGATAACTCTTGAGTTCACCAGCTGTGGGTTTAACTTGAATTTTGGTAAGGATACAAATATGCTATATATCAAAGTTTTAACAATCCTAAAGGAATCTGGAGCTAAAGTAGTTACATCTACCTCTGTTCAATTATCATCTATTCATCTATTTATAAATTTCTCTTGTATACTCAGCACTGACTCAATGATGTAGGGATATTATGATAGAGCCCTGTTTTCTGCCCTTCATTTATTCTAATATATTTTGCAAGAATTGTTGAAACAATTAGAGAAGAAATGCAAAGGTATTCTATTGTAGCAAAATTTGCTAATGAATCATGCAGTATTAAGGAGCATTTCAGTTCTTCGCTGAAAGTCTACAAGAAAAAATCATTTATTGCTGTGATTTAAGGTGGAAAAGTAGAAATAACATCATGGCAAGCACGGTGGGAAATGTAAGAAGTGATGCTAGGCAGAGAGAAGGGACCACTTGGGGAGCAACAGTATATATTCTAACTATTTAGCAAAACCTCATTATTATGTATTTTTCACTAAATGGCTTTGACCTCTTGACAACAAATATTCCCATCGACTCCCATTTCGAACTTCCCTCTCCTGGTTTTTTAGTGGAGAAAAATTACTCCCCAGGAATGATTCCTATTGTAATAAAACCCAATCTATACACCCAAATCTCAAAATCCTCCAGATAGAGATGTGAAAAGCATCCAGTGGATTGGATAGTGTGCTATGATTTTATTTTAACCCTTAGCCTTTCCCTCAGGGATAGAGCCTCCCCCTCAATGTCAATAGCACTAGACTCCTTTCAACATTGATTTAGGTACCTACTGTCTTGTATTGCCATTTAATTGATTTTTTTTAGTTTTTCTTATTAATTGGATTGAAAGTTTTTGATGACTGGAATAAGTCTGACAAAATGCCAAATACACGGTAGATACTAGAAAAGATGTGTTAAACTAAATAGATTTATGAGACTGTGTTTTGTTCTTCCCTCCCCCCCCCTTTTTTTTTCAAGGAGGCAAAATTTTTACCTCTAGAGGAAATACGGGTAGGGCAGGATACATCCCACTTCACACATATGCATTTGAGTCAACCTAGTATTTACCGGTCACTTCATTTAACTTTTTCTTATGATGCCTTTGACTTTGCCCTGACCACCCTACTAAAGCTAGTCTGGGGATGAGGTGTCTTATTTCCTTTGTAGGAAGTAATAAAAAGTGTTAGCTAGTACACTGCTTTGCATACAAGGGGTGTTCAACAAACAGCAAGAATGATGATAATGTTCTCTTTCTATCTCAGGAAAAAAAAAAAGTCAAAGAAAGTAAGCCCTGGTTGCTTATGCTATCTTTAATGCTCTTATAGATTTTACTCCTTTCAATCTCTCTGTCATCCTCCAGTATGTTGTTTAGACATATCCTTTGAAGCAGCTTGTTCATGGATATATGTGAAATTACCTTGTGCCTTCAATATTGTTATGATAAATATTTCATTTTTCTTCAGCTTCAAATTCCTTTTGGCATATAAAGGATTTTCCTCTTCCTGGATTTTCCTTTTCCTGAGTCATAATATTTTTATAGATTCAACAAACATTTGTACACACTCTTCTTCATCTCTTCACATATGTGTACTAAAATCCAGCTTTCGTCTTGGCTGCCGAGTGACCCTGGATCAGCTTTATACAATAATAAAGCTCATCAGGTTTAAAATGGAAGGTTTTCTTTTCTTTTCCTACAAACATTCCCTCTGCCACATCTCCCAGTGATTAGGTTAGAATCTTCCTACCCCTCACAAGAAACGATATTACTTTTGCAATGGGGTGTAGAGAGGCCCTGCCTGGTGTCCCTCCTGGGCGCTCAGAAAATACAATCGGCCAAGGCTGTGAAGGGAATGGAGAGCCCTGATCATGCTGATCCCCTGTTTTATTACCTCATGTCCTCTCAGGACAATAGCGTCCCAGCACCTGCTTCTGCTCCCCTTTGGGGGAGAGGCTGTTGATACTCCACAGTCATATTTTAAAAAGCTAAATAGTCATCCAGAGCAATTCCAGGTCTATAGGTGCAAGCTCAGGGGGAAAATGTTGTTGCATATGCCCACTGCAATATAATGCCGTGTCTCATTTAACTTCAATACTCTTGAACCCACAGAATTTCTGTCAATGAAAATGGTGGGGGTTGTGAAGGGTGGATAATTGAATATTTATTATGAATGAGGGGCAACTCAAAAATACACTATTTTACATCTAGGAACATATCAATATGAGAAACTAATTTGAGCAGAAAAGAAATAAAATGTTTATGTACTTGAAGAGAAAATATAATTTCAGTGACATTCTTGCTATTCCGCTGTTCACCTCATGCCTTGACTGACAGATGAAACAGTCTTGTGTCAATGTGAAGTGGCTTCTCATCTCTGAAACTTTGCCTTTGCAGTGAAATCTCTGGCAGGTCCCTTCAGCTGCCTCAGTAGGAAAGAAGCGAGCAAGATGACAGACAGACAGGAATACCTCCTCTACCCTCAGCTCCTCACTTTGGTTGTTTTTCTTTTATTTTCTTTTGTTCTCTTTGGTAGTGTTGGTGCTTGTATTTGATTTGATTTGATTTGATTTTTTGACTGCTAACATATATTGAGTTTCGAACAAAGCATTTAAAATGAGCCCATTACACAAATATGCTTATAGAAAGGAAAGAATCCTGGAAAGAGTATTAGACACTGAGAAAATATCTTTTGTTAATATAAATGATGCCCTACTTATAAATGGAACTTATTTTGAGTATTTGTCTGTATTTTTATGACCATAAAATATTTTCCTAGAACATCAGGTCCTGAATAGAATGTTGTCATTCTCCGTGTTGCTTAGCCAAATGGTGTCTTACAAACTTCTATATAGGAGGCACTTATGAGTGGCAATACCATGAAGAGAAGAAGCGGGATGCTAGGGGACTAGCCTTGCAACTGAAATGTGCGTGGGACACACAGCATTTTTAAATAGATTCTATTTTTTTTTTTAACTAGGTGGTTTGGAGGTAGGTCTGATAGAGAATCAAAATAAAGTCATTGAGAAGACCTTAGAATTCTCAGATCCCTTTCAGCAGGTTCTGTGTATTTCAAAAATTCAGCAAAGATCAGGCAACACTCACCTCTTAAAATAAGAAATTTACATTGTACTAATATTTAGGGCTAGTTTTATTAGTTTTCAATTAAGAATTTGGCAAAGTTTAAGGAATCTGTGGGAGCTAAATGGTTTTATTGTAAGTACCTGGTTAGAAATAAATGAAAAAAAAGAAAAAAGAAAAAAAAAACCTAATTCTGCTGAGGCTCTACACACCACTTAATAGACACCCAGAACAGTTTTCTGAGGTTCAGCTGCATATGAGATCTTTGTAGCAGTGGCTTCAAAAGCAGTCTTGTAAATGGCCCAAACTCGTTTTCTCCCCAAGAAAATGGTATGGAAAAAAATGTGGGTCTTTTCTACAATGTTTTTAACAGATCCTGGAAAATAGCGGAGTACAAGTACAAATTCCACCTGGTGAACTTTATTCAGTATTGAGACGCTCAAGGCATTTTTTCCCTTAATCATCATTGCAATACACACAGCTCCTATTTTTCTCCTGAGAGCTGCTAGCCAGGCTCCTTTGCCTGTACTGTCTATACTGCTTTTTTGATCCCTAAATAGGAAGTACTTAACATACATACTAAAACTTTAGTATCTTCCTAACTTTATCTCATTAATCTTGTTAACTAAACAAAATCAATTTGTCTTCTCACTTCACCTTTATCATTCAATTAAAGCTCGTTTTCTTACCTTCAGCCCTTTCTCTCAGCTCAACTTTAGTTGAGTCAATTGTCACTCCTACACTTTCTTTGTGTCATAGCCATCATTTGCATATTGAAGAACTGGATTCTTATTTTTTTTTACTGACAAATAAAAGGCCAGACTCTTTTGTTTTGAATTTAGCAGATGTTGCATTAGAAACTTACCCTCAGTGTCATGCTATATTATTAATATTAATATTAATTCTTATTAAAAAATGCCAACATTGATTAATTCTGCACTTGAGAAAGGCACATTACAAAGCAGGACTCAAATTCCCCACATGAGTTTTCCTTGCTTCTAGTCAATATGTGATGCTAAAAACAAAAAGATGAAATTGTGAAAGAGTCAGAAATCTGGGAGGCAGGTATCCCAGACAAATCTTGAGGGTGAATAGAGGTGAGTAACCCTGGTTGCAAATTCCAGTTCTTTACACCGTAGCAATGGAAAGGCAAAGTACTAGGACGTTGCTGGATGGCTGTTAGCATTCCATGCTCACATCTGTTTTGAAAGGAAAAACAGAGAGTGGCTCAATTGTTGAAGCTTTCATTTTATCCATTCTATCCCTTCTTACATTTATTCTGTCCTACCCGGAAAAGCCATTTACCTTGCATGTATCATTAGAACAGGACTAAAGACATTCTTTGGAAAATCACAAACATGCTCTTCTCCATCCACTTAGCTTGTCCCTCCCATTCCCTTCTCTGGCCACAATTGGTAAGGTATGCCATTTACTTAGAAAATGGAGAAATGAAAAACATATTTGAGAGGAAGCTATACCCCATAAAATGGCAAATACAATTTTGTTGAGTAAGCAAATAAACCAAGGGTCTGTATAAAAAGATCAAGAGAAGTGGGGATATCTACCCTGGGAGAATATGTAAGGATTCTTTTTGCATTTCAGCAATAGTGTCCACTTTTATTCTGAGCACATCTAAATGCTGGAGTGCAATAAAAACATTCCTTCTCTTCATTGTTAGAATTTTCATGCTCTTTCCATCTGCCTACTAAACTCAGTATTTCATTTATGATATTTATTCCTCACCCTATGTCTGTAAATGCTTTGCTACATACACACAGGTATAAAACACTTTATTTGTGGTTTTCACTTTTATTTCCTAATTAGTACTGCACAATTCACTTAACATAAAGTAGATCCTCTTTGCAGGATCTGTACCCTCAGTGAATCATTAGAATAGCTACCCTGTTTTGTTTCTTTGCTAATACTGAAAACAATTTGTAATTATCATTTTTCTCTTTGAATTATCTGTTTCCTAATAGAATACAAGCTTCAGAAAGGCATGAAGTTTGATCACTGTTCTATTTATCACTTACATACTCTGCACAACAGTGCTGGTGCTTAGTAGGGACTCTACGATAGAATGATGAATGGATCCATCCTTTAGTTAATTCATTAGTATATATAGTTAGAGCTTCCTAGTCAAAGGAAAAGGACAAGATGCATAATAGTCTGGATAATTTGCAAGTGTAGAATTCAGTCACAATTCCCATTTTTAGTTTGTTTCTATATCTTTTTAAGTCATTTTTTTTCCATGAGGCTTAGTTGGATTTTTGGTGGGTTTGGTTTATCCATACAATTACAAATTAGGAATATATGGACTGTTAGTCTTACTCCTATTTGCCAAATTCCTGCATGCATCTTCACTCATCCCTTCCCTATAACAATATAGAAGGATTTATTTTTAAGCATTTTACCACTTTAAACTGTTGCCAGAAAATTGGTTCTTGGTGTCACCACAGGAAAGAATTCAAGGATGCACCAAGTAAGCCAAGGAACAAAGCTAAGCAAACAGTGGATTAACTGAAAGAAAGGGAGAGAACACACTCCCAAAATAGCGGGAGTGGACAGGAGAAGAGCAACTGCCCCAAGAACAAAGAGGCTTGGGGTTTTATTAGAATGAAGGTGTGAAATAGTTAAGATTTAGGGGTGGTGTTATAGGTGTTTCCAAGGTCCTTCGCTGTTGGGAGGTGGGATTCCCATGTCCTTATTTGGCCCATGTTAGAAATGTCATGGCAACGCAGGGGTGGAGATTTTTTTCCTGCCGGAAATGCTAATAGTATAATAATTATGGCGTCCTGAGTCACCGAAGTCTAGTTCTGGACAGTTCCGTAGTGGCACCTTTTCCCAAGAATGACCTCATTTCCTCCTTCCCTTGTTTTCCTGCACTTCCTCCTTCCTTTCCTCACATTCTTCCCCATGGCCCTAATCTTTCTGCCTACAGTAACAAAATGACAGCAATGTTGATTATAACTCAGAACTCAGTGGTGTGGCTTCATTTTGTCTTGATGCTTGTATAGGTTTCAGTATTCTGTCTCATAAAAGGTTTATCTCATTTTGTTATCTTTTACTGGAAAATCACATTTGAAAGATGCTACACATAAGTAATTAAATTTAAAAGTTTGACCAAATGCTTCATAACTACATGCACATAATTTCCCTAACTAAAATGCTATAAAGATATTAATGTAAAATAACATTTTCTTTGCCCTCAGTTTAAAAAAAAAGAGTTCTGTAAGCTTTTCAAATATTGTAAAAACAATAATGAGTCTATTTAAGAATTCATATGTTAACTTTATGTATATTGGCTTTCAAACAGTAAATAATTACTTTTAAAACCAAGGCTATTGACTAGACCAATTCACCTCAATTTAGTAATGACCTTGAGGTATGCAGACACCTAATTCCTGATCACTGTATCCTGATTTTAAGCAATCATAGTCTACATCTGCACCCATTATTGACAATGGCTGTAGCTATGCACTTCCCTTCCCTAGCCCTATAGAAAGAACTTACTGCAAAACATGTCATTTTTTCTTAAAACAATTTCATTTCCATATCATCAGAGAATGGAGATAGCTTAGGTAAGTTTAATTTACAGAAAGTAAAATAGATACTTTATATCTATTTAGTATGTCTACTAATATTAGTAGACATATTAGTATGTCTACTAATAGTTTACTAATTTTTTTTTACCAGAATGAAGAGATTAATTTGGATTACTTTTTTTTGTTTGTTTTAGTTCTTCTATGCGACTACATGAAGGTTATAATAAATAGTAAAATATATTTTAATCAAAAATTGGAGGAGTGAGCAAGGAAATCAATGGGCCCAACTAATCAAGATGATAAAACCAACCACTTCATGATTAAAAGTTGTCTATCCTTTACATAAAACAGGAATAAACATAAATCATTTCAAATCACTGAATTTACATGATGCATTGTTCAAACCTTCCTGTAAATTTGAAACTGCCTATAAGGCACTTACCATTTAAAAAAGACATACTAATAAGATCAAATCACTGACAATTGAGAAGTATTATAATTTGGGGATGTTGCCTAATCAGAGAGAACATTCCTAACCCCTCTATTTAAAAATACCATTGCTGATCTCTGCCACTCTAGCACAGACATCCTCTGTCATGTACTCAGGCTATGAAATACATACATATACATGTCTGGAATGGAAATCAGGGCCACACAACCTCCCAAGAATTCAAAAAATTTGGAGAAAGCTTTTTATTAGGTTTTCAATAAACTCTTTCTCCTCTTTACATGTAACTTTCCTCAAATACAAAAATAAGCAGGTAGACCACGCAGCCTCTAAATGTCTGTTCTGTTTTTACATTCTGGGTAAGAAGCAGAATGAGCTCATATAGGAGGAACTTAAGGCGGTATCGCCAGGCAGTTTGCTTAAGTAATCATTTTCCCCTATTATTTCTAAAAATGGTTGTGAATCAAATAAAGAAAACCTGGCTTATTTTGCATTCATTCTATTAACCAGATATTTCTATTAACTAAGCATGGAGGGCAAAAACCTCTCCGCTGCATATTTTGAACTCCATGTGCAAGAAACAAGTGCTGAATAAATATATTAATATTGATACTATTAAAAAAGCAACTTTCAGACCATGACAAAACAACAGATTCAACTTGATTTGTTACTTCTTCTAGTAATACGATATTGAAGTACTGCAAAGTGCTAAAATACATCCGCAGTTCAATAAATGTTAAAAACAATATTCATTTTGCTTATAATGGTAAGTATTTTAAATTCTGTTTTCTTGAAATATTTATAAACAGAGTAGATGAAATGTTATAGATACTAATCTAACTATTTAAATAGCCTATGCCTACTAGGTAAAACTTTCATTTTGAGTTTCAATATGTACAACTTGAAGCAGTAGACAATGAAATCATGGGGTAGGACTACAAGATCTGAGCGTCTCATCATGTGCACATGTGATCCCTGAGGCCCAATGAGGTAATATTAACTGGGTCAAATTTTCATCTCTGGGTCTCGTGCTTAGCAAGTAGATCTACATATGATTTGTCCTGCAAATAATATGGCTTCTCTATGCAGCAGTCTGCCCATCTAGAAAATAGGGGCAAAAATGTTTGCTTCACTGGGAAGTCTAAATGATCGAATGAAAAAAACGAATTTTAAAAAATTATGTAAATATCTATTGCATTATTGAAAATGGGAGGCACCGGGCCGGCCGAGTGGCGCGATGGTTAAGAACTCGCTTGGGATGCCAGAGGGCCCCGGTTCGGATCCCACATATGAGGGCCAGTAACACTGCCCTCCACAGCTAAGATGCTGAACAGCAGCTCAACCTGGAGCTGGGCTGCCGTGAGTCGCCGGCGACGGCGTGGGCTGCAGTCCCTGTGGCAGTGGATTGCCATGGGCTACCATGGGCTACCGTGTGTGGCCAGCAGCCAGCGTGAGCGGCCAGCAGCCAGCGTGAGCGGCCAGCAGCCGCAGTGAGCGGCCGTCCAGAAGCCGGCGACTGATCTGCCTCACCAGAGAAGAGCGCAATGATGGTGCCAACTTGGGCCAGTGAAGCAACATCCTCCACAACTAGATTGAAGAACAAAAACGACAGCAACTTATCTGTTCCCCTTTCCCCAATTCCCCAGCACTGTTCCCATCCCCCCAATTCCCCAATAAAAAAAAATGGGAGGCACCATTATTTCTAAATAGTTCATTATATATGAGCCCTAATTACTAAAGTCACATGCTTATAATTTATTTATTTATTTTTTATTTTTTTAATATTTTTTTAATAGGGGAATTGGGGGATGGGAACGGCGCTGGGGAATTGGAGGAAGGGGAACAGACAAGTTGCTGTCCTTTTGTTCTTCAGTCTAGTTGTGGAGGACGTTGCTTCACTGGCCCAAGTTGGCACCACCATTGCGCTCTTCCCAGGCAAGGCAGATCAGTCAACAGCTTCTGGACGTCCGTTCAGCCTTCCGTTCATGGCAGCTGCTGGCTACACACGGTAGCTGATGGCAGCCCACTGCAGCAGGGGCTGCAGCCTACACCGTTGCAGGCAACTCATGGCAACCCAGCTCCAGGTTGAGCTGTTGTTCAGCATCTTAGCTGTAGATGACAGTGTCACTGGCCCTCATATGTGGGATCCGAACCAGGGCCCTCTGGCATCTCAAGCCAGCTCTTAACTACCGCGCGACTCGGCCGGCCCTATAATTCCTTTTTTTAAAGTGTACTTACGTTCCCTCTTCATCAAAAAATATAAAATGAATTTATACATAAAAGCTTAATCCCATATTTGTGGAGAGGAAACTCTATTTAAAGCATTGTGAATATAAAGGTAACTTCAGTGAAAAGCCAACACTTTTTTACTCAAGGATGTGTTTTTAATAGATAATAGCATTTAGACAGGAAGAATGCCTTTCTCATTCCTTTTTGTACCCACAGTTCTGAACACAGAGCAGGCATTCAAAAAATGCTTATTAATATGGAATTTGTGGGGTCAACCATAGGTAAAGGAAAGTAAAAACTCTCACAGCCCAATCACCACAATTTAATGACATAACTGGCAAAAGTCAGTTAAATTATCTTCTTATTCCTGCAAAATGAGAGAACAATGATTGCTTTTATTCAACTTCTGTGTCATTTTCCTGGGTATTATAGTTTTCTGAGAGACACCCTGATATACCTTCACTGAAAACAATTCCAAGAAACTTATTTATTTTGTTGAATTTCTTTGTTTTTATAAGTATTAAATGAAAGATAAAGAAACTAACCATAAGAAGTGCATTTTGAATATCTTTGTACATACCTCACTATTTATGAATAAACAGAAATCGACTTTTCTACCTCTGAGAAAGGGCAGTTAACTGACAGATGTCTAGTATCTACCTTCACCGTTTGGCAGTGCTGTTGATGTTGTTTATGATGATGGCTTTGAAAAATTCTTCACTAGGAAGATTTGTGTCCTCTCTGCTCATTGATGAGTTTGGTTACCAAATGCACAAAAATTAATAACTGATGTTTTCCATTAATACTGTACAGTAGCACTACTTATATCTGAGACTCTTAACCTCGTCTAAAAAAAAAGCAACAAAGGCATCAGTGATAAGCATGATAAATAATTCAATAAGGCCAACAAGCTGAATGAAAAAGTGGTTTTACTTCAAAAGTCTGTTTTTAATAGTTGTGTGTTTTCATTTATTTCTCTCTCTGTCTCTTGGCTATTCAGACTTGAATCCATTGTTATGTACTAGAATTTCTCTTCTACCTTGGCACATGGAGTTGATGAATTAGCTTTATTTAAAATTGTTTAGGTCAGATCAACCACAGGTGAACTAAAATCATATGCTTCAAGTCATTATTATACTTTTGTAATGAAGATGCATTCAAAATTTAAAGTACTCAGAGGTTTGTTAAATTAGCATGATTGTTCTAAAAAAATACTAGTCAATAAATGACAACTATTATTCTGTCATGCCCTATGTGAACAATTTACTTATACATTATTTTTCAATAATTCCTTGAGGTAAATATTATTATCCCCAGGTCTTAGAGTTGTTGAGCAACTTTCCCAAGGTCACAAAGCTAGAAAGATGACTACAGGATTTGAAGTTTGGCCAGGCCAAAAGTCCATGTTCTTAACCTGTGTACTTTCGATACCTTTACACTCAGGAGACTGGTCGTATGGTATGATAGCATGGACACTGAAAAGCCTCCTGTGCCCTCATATTCTTGTCATATTTATTAAAAGCTGGAATGTTCACCTTTGGAAGACTTCCATTTAATTTAAATTGTTCATCTCATATACATGCGTATATTCTCAGTTGAGAATAAATGTTACCTCCATCAAAATATAACACCCTTATGCCCCATTACATTTAGTGTCTATGCAATGACTTTCACATAAGCTTTCTTTTGCTAATTAGTTGTCTGTCCATTCCAACTACTATTCAATATACTATATATATATATATATAATATATATTTATAATATATAAATATATATAATATATATATATATATATATTATAAATATATAATATATATACACAATATACAATATACTAATATACAATGAGTATATTAGATGAAAAGCATTGTAGATAGCCTGAGAAGAATAAGATAAGGACCTTATTCCAAGGAACTTGAAATTAGTTACATAGATTCCCGTACAATCACAAATGATAATCCAGTGAAGAATGGAAAAGTACTGCAATCCAGGTATAAGTGACGGTGTGCTCTAGAAGCATGCAAGGAGTGCTGAATCCCAGCTCTTGACATCAGGGAGGCTTTAGAAGGATAAGGAGCGTGGAAGGATGTGTTGGCCTCTTTGATAAAAAGAGAGGGGGATTCCAAAATGGAGGATTGGCATGATCGTGGCACAGTGTCCTCAATGTGCATACTACATATATGGAAAATGGCAAATGACTCAATACACTTGTAGCATGGCACTCATGGTGAGTTGTGGAGCAAGGCAAGCTGGAGAGTGCACATCATGGCCGTCTTGACTACAGCAGTGGATGTTGACATTGCTTCGATGAGGCATAGGAGTGTTTGATGGTGGTAGTAACCATCTAATCTGTATTTTAGGATAATCTAATGAAGGGGATTAGAGAAATGAAAAATGAGAGGTTATCACAGGAGTCCAAAAAGGACAGCGAAGAAATCTTCAGTGGCAGGTGGAATGGGGAGGAAAGGACAGAAAGGAACTTGTAGAAATAAAACTGTGTGAACATGGCTGATTATTGTACCTTTAGAGGACTGGTCATAGTCAGAGTATGAAGTGGGTAATCTTTCTACATCTTCCTATTATTTGTCTCCCACCCGGACACTAGCATGTTCCTTCTTTCACACCCCATACCCTATGGTAGCCATTAGGCAGCCCAGCCAGGCTTGGGCTTGTCAGTCATCAGAGGGAAGCACTCTAACACCATAGCATTGTTCTGTAGTAATTGGAATGGATGTCCTTCCCAAGGGAAGGGTTTATAAAGGGAAGGGTGAGATTAAACCAAGGGTTTTCTGGATAGGGTGAGATTTTATCATTTTCTAGCTTGGGTTTTCTTCTCTGTTTCCCTTATGTCACATCAGATGTGTACCCCTAATTCAACATGTTCTTTCCTCAGGTCAGAACAAAAGGATAACAGTTTGGAGCCCCTGACCACAACTGTGAGCTCTCATCAGCTCTTGATAAATACAATGCTGAAGACCATAGTAGGGGAGTCCCTTAGCTCTAGAGTTTCTTCCTTGCACAACTTCAGGGGATACTGTTTTCTGAAGTTTTTTAATAGATACCATTATAATCCCCAGAATGTATGTCTTGCAAAGCATGCATCCCATAGCTGGGTGAATACATTCCATAGTGGTATGACCATCACATGGTTGGTAAGATTTCAAGGTTGGAAACTTGACTGCCTGGGTCCAAATCCCATTTATTAACCTCATGACCATGGGCAATCACCCTAACCATACTGACTTGGGTCCCTTGTCTGGGTGACAAATCCTGGTAGCAACAGTACCTACCTCATAGGGCGATTGGCATGAGGATGAAATGAGTTAACCCTCCCAAAAGGCTTAGCACAGTCTCTAGCATGCAGATTGTAATGTAGAACTGCCCCTGCTGTCTCCTGCTTTTTCCTGCCCCTGAGCTTTGTACCAACCCAGGCTCATCCCACTATTACTGTTGTCTCCCTCAAGTGTTCATCTTATGCTCCCTTTTCCACACAACAAACCCAAGTAAAACATGAAATTGCTTATAGGCCAAAAATATAACGGCTCTTTTTTATTAGGCATTAGACATAGTATGATCTGCTTTACAAGTACTGTCTCTGTCTACCTCCCTAATAGCTTACTTGTTTGTTTATTTGTTTAGATCAAAGCACCTGTTGTCCAGGACTATTTCAAATAATAATCTTAGTAATAAAGGATTCAGAATAGCCAGCCCCCACCCCCCACACCAAAGAGAGTAGGCAACATAAATTCTCTTAAAAGAAAAAAAAAGTTTAAGGAAAACAAAGATTGGCCATTTTTAAGAGTGACTAAGTGTGTCCCAATTACTTCAGTTACCATAAACACATCGTTTTAGAACAGATAGCTAATATCTTTGGCTTCCCAGTTAGAATTCAGCTTCACAACTGTGAATAACAACCACCAGTTAAGGCAAAACAACAATAACAAACTAAAAGAGAACTCTATATTTTATTCCTAAAAAAATGTAACATTCTTTATTTTATTCTTCCCTTCCATATTCCAAGACCAGGATGATAAATAACAGCACATTTAATACTATTGACAGAAGCCTTTCTGCTATGTAAACCTGCTTTCTCTACAAATGTATCATGGCCATAGGGGACAGTGAGAGCAAGATGGAAGATTCATTAATATATCCCCATAAGCAAAGAGCAAATGAATCTCCTACCTGTCTCTCAGAGTACGTGGGATGACTCAGTCAACCCGCTGCCTAGAGCCCTTCTGGCTGGAAATATCAGGACTAGAATTGAATAATCTCATATTAAAAGATAAAGAGAAAATACAAGCCTACTGTATATGTTGATATTGTAGAGTGTCATTGTATCTAATTGCAGATGTACTGCAAAATATTCACTTTATTTAGATTATTATACGATGAGGTGTAAATACTGTGTGGGACTATTTTATTTTGTTTTCAGACTGAATTTTGTGGTTATGAAAGTAATAGGAGATGTTGATATGGGTTGACACTTCTATTGCTTCTTTATTTCTAAATGTAATATTAGTGAAAGATGGCAGCCTTAGAAACAGACTGACTTCTTATATTATTCTTTCCCCAGCTCCCTGCAGTTCATCTAAACCCAGACACACTTTTGTGCTTCATCTCTGTTTTAGAGAGTAAAAACCTACATCTGAAAGGACATAAGAACTGCCATCTGGTCCTGGTGATTTGTCTATGTCTTGTTTATCTATTAGGTGTAGAACATCTTGTACATTAGCCACTATTTGATCCAATAATTCTCATCTGCTTCTCTTGCCTATTTCCAAATTTAGTAAATGAGACTCCCTCTAACGTGTTCCTTAAGAAATGGAACCAAGTAATTCATTTAGTGTCTCAGCTTACTACCTTCCCTCCTGAAGACCAACCAAGGAATGCATGCACTCCTGCTCCTTTACACACCACAGCACCTCTATCCTGTGGTTGTCAGCTGGGTCCCCAGTCCTACCCTCTCAATCCTTCCTTTTCTTTTTTTCTTGCCTTATTCGTGAAGACATAATATATCGGGGGTGCCCAAAAAATGTATACAAGTGGACACTTTGGTCAACGTTGCTCAAGCAGTAGTTCACCATCATCAGAAGTGTCTGGACACTGATGGTAACCACTTTGAGTGCCTCTTATAATTGCAGAAGTCACACGTGACTTGTATTCATCTTTTGTTATCGGTATATATTGAGTATTACAATTAATACAGTTTCCTCCTTTCTTAAAACATGTATACATTTTTTGGGCACCCTCTGTATATTTTTGTGTTGAAGACATTGTGATTTATTAACTATAAACAAAAAAGCTAAATAGACATTTGATGGAATTGGGATAATATTATTTTTTATTATTTTTCCTAGTTTTCCAAAATTACTATGTATTGTTTTTATTTTCTAATTCTAATTCCTCCTATTTCTTGTATGTTTTTCTTATTAGAAATGGCATTTTAAAAAAATTATTTATTCACTCAACAAATAGCACGGAATGCCTATCGTGTGCCAGGCTCTGCACTACGCAATGTGAACACAACAGTAAGAAAACAGGTGAAGTTTCACCTCACATGTAGAAAATATAGTCTAGAGGGAAAACTAGAAATAAAATCATCTCACATTTAATCATATAATTGCACCTGTGGTAAGTGTTGTAAGAAATAAGCGTCAAATGTTATGGGAAGAGAGTATAGCATCTTATTGAGAGGAGCAAGAATTCAATTAAAGAAAACAAAGTGGTCTTTTTTTAAAGTGAATGTGTATGTTGAAAGCACTTCTATTACTATAAACACATTTTTTTCTGCAACTATTGATTAATAGAATGAGCTACAAAGAAAAAATATAGAAGACTACTGGTGTTTGTTTATCTTTTGCTAAACAGTCTAAGATGTATAAAAGGCAGCCATGCTAGTCTGGAAGATGAGGGAGAGCTTCCCTGGAGAAGTGACTTCCGATCTTAGATCAGAAGGCTGAGGGGGAGAAAATGTTCTAGCATAGAAAAGAGCAGTTAAAGGCCCTGAAGCAGAAAGGAGGCTTTTGCATTTGTAAAAAATCAAAGAAGGCCAGTTAGTTGAAGGAGAAAGAGCAAGTGGTGCAAAGGGAGTTTGGGAGAGGACACAGGAGCCAGGTCATGCTGGGCTTTGCATATCATGGCAAGTGTTTTAGTCTTTATCTTAAGAATGTGGGACCCCTGAAAAATTCTAACTAGGCAGCCGTTATGGGAACAGGAACACCAAACCTGTGGGAACTGTATTTGGGGGGTTAAAAGTTAACCCCAAATGTAACGCATAGAGACAGGCTCACTAGCAAGTTCATTTGTTTTGCAGACTATGCCACAGAGGACTAGCAGATACCAAACTTCAGGAGAAACCCCACCCTTGATCTGTGGGGCTTTACATACGCATGATTAGGGAAGCACTGTGTGACCAAGAACAGAGAAACAATGGGGATATTATGAGGCACAAACTTGACCCCAGCCTAATCCAGCATTACAGTGCTGGGTAGAACCAGCCCCTCCTGTGATCTGATCAGGCACTAAGGTTCACAGGCATAGAATGTAGCGAGTAAATAGTAGAATTTTCCACGTCACTGTCCCTGTTCAGGGAAGCATTGGCCCCTCACTTGGCATGAGAATGGCCAAGAGTTTAAGCCTTGTTCTTGAAAACTTAAGATTGGGCAGGATTGATTGCCTTAAGTTCAGGGCCTTACCCATTTCCCATGGATCTTTGTAGAAGCTCCGGGGGATCTCTTTTGGATAAGTTAACCCTTATGTCTCATCAATGACATGCTTAATGTTGCATTTTTTAATAACTACTGTGGGTGCAGTTTGAAAGCTGACTGGGGAGTGGCGAGAGTGAACACAGAGCACACGGCCATTGCAATAAGCAGGCAGGAGTCTAGGGGCAGTTTGAATCAGCAATAATGTGGCGGTACATGTGAATGGGATTTAGAAGGTTGATTCAGAAGTAAAATTGGACAAATTTTGTAATGAACTGGTTGTTGGGGGTTAGGAAAAGGAACATGACAAAATTGACTCCCAGATTCCTAGCTTGAACTGGACATACGGTGCTTCCTTTCCCTGAGATAGAGAATATCGGGGAAGACCCTATTTGGGAAAATCAAGATAATAAACTCAGCTTTGGATGTGTGTAGGAGACAGTCTCTTAAATGGGATGAAGTTCAGATGAGAGATCTCTTGATTTTAGGGCAGACAATATAGAGCAAAGCCACTGACAGAGTAAAGAAAAACCATAGTTAGGGCAAGATGGAGTCCTAAAAATGAAGGTAATTGGCTCTTATTCTCAGCTCCATTGTCATCACTGTGTGCTCATAGCATCTTTTCAGTATGTTAGAATTGTCTAAAGTAATTACATTCAGGGCTTTCATTTACCATTTACGTTTCAGCCTTGCAGTGTCAGCATAAAAAGCATCCTATAAATGTATTAGGTTACTCTTGTGTCATGCAAGTGTAGATATAAAGTAAGACCAGGTGTCATGAGTTAGTAGTTTGAAGATGTCATTTTTGTCCAAGATACTGATTACTGTTTTCTGCCTACCAGCAGATGCCATGAGTTTGAGAGCTGCAGAAGCTCTAGAAGCTGCTGTTTGCCTCTGTGTCCTTGATCTTTCTCATCTTCCCACACCCTCCATCACTTACACACTTACCACAAATCTGGAAATTCAACTGCCTATAGTGAGTGAGTGATCACATGCACTATGTCCCAAACCATCCCTTTAGGTTGCTTTCCCAGAGGTATAACATACCCTTTGGGTGAACTGTGCTCTCTGTGTGTGTGTGTGTGTGTGTGTGTGTGTGTGTGTGTGTACAAAACTGTGGTCAATGTGTGTATTAATATAATTTTTTAAAAGATTTTTTAAAATTGGGGAATTGGGGGATGGGAACAGTGCTGGGGAATTGGGGGAAGGGGAACAGACAAGTTGCTGTCCTTTTGTTCTTCAGTCTAGTTGTGGAGGACGTTGCTTCACTGGCCCAAGCTGGCACCATCATTGCGCTCTTCCCAGGCGAGGCAGATCAGTTGCCGGCTTATAATTTATTTTTTAAGTGGAAAGATTTCACTAACCCAGTTCTCAAAATTTTAATATATTGTTTCATTCTTTGATGATAATCCTATCTAAGGTTCTTTCAGCTTTAAGAGCACTTGAATAGACAGTTTCACATATTTATTTTCTTTGTACACTGTTGAAAGGCTTGATTGATTGTGGAA
This sequence comes from Hipposideros armiger, assembly GCF_001890085.2. NCBI lineage: Eukaryota > Metazoa > Chordata > Mammalia > Chiroptera > Hipposideridae > Hipposideros > Hipposideros armiger. The sequence goes on from NW_017731729.1 coordinate 1,061,637, forward strand.
AGACAGGTTTTGAAATGGATATTGCAGTCAGGGATAGATGTCAAAGTATTTATGTATATGTATATCATGCAGGTGTCTCCTGAACTTAATAAGAATTCAAATTTTTAGTGAAATATAACATTTAAATTGTATTATATATAATATATATCAATAATTTATTATAATATTATAATGTATATAACATCAATAATATATTATATTATTGAGTATAAGCCTATCCTTTTAACAAATGTGGTGTGTATAATTGTTTAAACAATGGTTGGATTCGTGATCTATTAAAAATATGTTGTGGCTTATTTATGTTATATTTATTTTAAAAGATTATCAATTCAAAGCTTAAATGCATCTTTAAATTATTATACATTCCTACATGAAAAAAAATGAGCCAAACAGCCTATAGCATAAAAAAGGGCTTAAATATTATATCTTTAATATTTCTAGTTTCTTTTCCTTATGCAGCATAAAAGAGTCCCAGAATAAGTTGGCCATCAGACCTCATCTTCTACTCATCTTAACTGATCTATAAGGCAGTCAAGATCAGGAAAAACATTTATATTTACATGATGTGCGTCCACTTGCTTGGTTGAGGTGAAAAGGCCTTAATTAGCAGAAACTCGCTAAGTACCATCAATGGAGATGCTCTTGCCTCTCCCAAACCTAGCAGGCAGTGTGTGAAGTTCAAAATAAACATAGTTTTAACAACCTCAACTTCTCAATTTTGGAAGAAGACTCAGGGAGAACTCTAAGTTAACTGATTGAAGCCCAGTCTTTAGGAAAGTGAACAAGCAATAAGGAAGCGCGGGTGTCTTCTGCATATAAGAATTTCTTTTTTCTTTTCTATGATTTCTTCAAAAGAGAATTAGTTTCATTCTTGACATTGGAGTTGTGTAAGTATGTCTTGATAATTGAGATGGCATGGATAAAGCATGCTAACGATTTGATGTGTAGAAGGCAGATACATGGAGCTGAAGAGTGGTCAGCAAGTCTACTGCTCTCTAATGGGCGACTATGCAGTCTTCAGACTCCAGGTCCCTCGGGGTGAGAAAAAGTATTAGGAGATGCACCGATGCTCTCAAATCCACAAATCGAGAGCAGACTACCAGAGTAGCATTATCTACATTCGGAGAAAAGAAACAAACTAACAATTTTCTAATTTTATTGAATTTGAAAGAACATTTTAGACTATGAATAGTGCATCTACTTGAAATTCACAAACTACTTTGATACACCAAAGATTTAGTTTTCAGTAAGGTCAAATCATATTGCACGCATGCATCTTAATATGTGATATGTCTTTGTTATTATAATGTGAATGCCATTCTTATTCTGATTAAGCCAGTACTATAAGGGGGGCCTCTAATACAATATACATTTGGAAATTGTAACATCTTTTATTGGCTTGAAAAGGGTAATATTTGCCTTTACTTAATTTATATAGGTTCTGTGGTCAGGGTCAGATTAGGACCTTTGAGAACTGTAAATGCTAAAAGCACTATGGTATCCCGTTTCCTGCCTCAACTCCAAATATTAGCAGTAGTCAAACTGCCATAAGCATTCTAGGAAGTGCAAAAATCTTTTCCTATGATGTCTGCATTGACACTTTCATTTTGAAATTTCAGATGTACTTAAACCATTATTAATATTATTGTTAGCATCATTATTTGCTATCCCTGTGCTTTGCTGATATTCTAAATAGTTGCTTATTTTATGAGTGCTTTTGCATTAATCCAGAAGATTTGCCTGTTACACTATATGTTTTATTTTGCATCTTTTCCTATCAATTAAAAAATCTCTGCAAATATGGGAGAAAGCCAATTGTACAGCTGCAGCATCAAGTCCCCTATAATCTGCTTCCTTTATCGCTGCCCTTATTATTGCTTCAAAGTTAAACTTTAAGATTATCTTTCAGCACATTTCTTCCCATGAGTGGTTTTCATGTGGTTTAATTTTTATTTCATCATGGTTTCTCACTTGTTTAATCAGCATTAGTATATCCAGTTATTTATAAGCAGTCAAATGTTTAAGTGTAGTGACAATTGGTAAGTCACAAAGTTAACTATTTGACTATACATAAATAATAATGGAAGAAAATAAGTTCCACAGATTCTTACCCCAAACTGCTCTCTGCAATTTTTTGAGCATGAAGTCATTGTATGTTCTGTTTCTGGGATAAGGGTTTGGGATGATGCAAGGAAGTTCTACTTCACTCCAGGGCTAGTAATAGGAAAAAAAAAAAATATATATATATATATATATATATATATACACACACATACATAAAATTATTTGCTTGCGATTCCTATCTAGCACTTGACGTTTGGTCACTTCTATAGATTCAGTATGCATTGTGTCACACAAATGGTACAGAAAAGGTCTTCTCTAAGGTTTGAAGGAACTAAATAGGGATGGGGGAGGAAGACTGGTTTGTTCAGCCATATGGCTCTATTGTTCTTTTCACCACTACCTCCCCCCAAATTTTCCTCTCCCCCTCTTCTGTCCTAGCCCCCTACCCTCCTCATCTTCATCCTCTCTTCCTTTCCCTCCTCCTTCTACTGCTTCTCTCTTCTCCCCTCCGCTCTCCACTGTCTCATATACATGCTCTCCTCCTTTCTTCTATATCCTTCCACCCCGTTCTCCTTGCTTTCGCCACTCTGGGTTTGCAGCTCCGCTTTGACAGCTCCAGCCCAAGTACGGATGCCATTCTTGTTTTCTTGACTACACTTGACATGAGATAGTCTGTCATTTTCTAGTAGATTTCACAAAACACAAAGGAAACCCAGGTGCAAGGAGTACTGAGACATCAAAATTGTTCTGCTTATAAAGTACAGGTTTCTATTCCTTATAATTGAGAACTTACTCATAGATCCTCTTTTATTTTAAACATTATCCTGGATGCTACAAGATGCCACAACTTCAATCCCAAGGGGATGGCACAGGTCAGCAGGCAGCCTATCTGAATAATGCTGTTTTTAACAACCAATCTCCACATGAGAGTTTCCTATTGACCAAGAGTTCTCTTTTGTGCATTTGCCACCTTTATCATTTTGTTCTCCACATATTAACTGGTGTTGTTCTGTTCATTTAGATATAGACAATTGCCTGAAAACCTCATTCCAATGGATTTTCTAATTTCCTCCCCAAGTATCTGTAAATTCCTGAGAGCTTATGATTTTGCAGTCACATCTCATTCCAACCATCTGCCTCTATTGAATTAATTCAGCTTGTAGTCCAACTCATACTCTAGCATCAGTTGCTTTTGTAACACATGGTGTGAGCCCACATGTGGAGCTTAGAGCTACAATTTACTCTTAATTTACCCCAAATTAACACATACACACACACACACACACACACACACACAAACAAATGAATAAGAAACAACTCACAAGAGATATTTGTGTTTCCTAACTTGTGGAGACAGTGGGGTGTACATCTACATGTGCAAAAAACTATGATATTAGACACCTTTCTCCCTAAACATTTCTGTGATTATTTATGCAAATATGAAATCTAGTCTCCCAATTTTTACCTCAGGCTTTCTATTTTTATTTCTCTTCTCTTCTCTACCTTTTTATTCTCTGCCCACTGTCTTTCAAGTAGAAAACCAAATTAATATCATTGTTCATACAGAAAATGTTACACTTTTCCAGCCCCTGCCTCTGAACACTCTCCTGGGCTTCTATTTGCACACTTTTGTTTTGCTGAAGCTTTGAAATGAGGCCCTCTTTGAAGGACCTTCCATGACCTATTTCAGGCTCTATTCTTTTTCTTTTGTTGCCTGCCCCCCGATAGTGAAGATTAAGATCTTTCAAGTGAGATGTGTTCCCCAAATTCAGTTTCACTTTACCCTGACAGATTCAATGTTTGTAATATATTTGAATAGAACATAAGAACATATGGTTAATGAGAATTATACATATACAGTAACTGAGGGCTAACTTGGTTTCAATTCCATTAGTAAGATCCTGTACTGACCCAGCTTTTGATGTTTGTGAATAAAAAGTTTCTTACTAAGCTTCTTCTCTAGTTTTCAGTTGCCATAAAATGAAGTCCCAGCCAGACTGCGTGGGCTATCTTTGTTGGGTATTTAAAATGAAAACAATTACCCTAACTACCTCTCTCAAAAGAGAACAGGGAATTTATTTAATGTTAACAAAATGATAAACTCCTAATTTAGAAGTTCTGTAGTGGACTGGCTGAGAGGTGCATTGGTTAGGAGTTGGCTTGAGATGCCAGCTCTGAGCAGCAAGGCCCCAGTTCGGATCCCACATGGGCCAGTGATGCTGCACCCTCTACAGCTAAGATAGTGAACAACAGCTCGACCTGGAGCTGGGCTGCCGTGAGTGGCCGGCGATGGCATAGGCTGCAGTGGGGCTGGACTGCAGCTGGCGTGAGCTTTTGTGAGCTGCTGTGAGCTACCATGAGCTGCTGTCCAATAGCCAGTGAGTGACTGCCTTACCCAGGAAGAGCACAATGATAATACCAACTTGGGCCTATGAAGCGACGTCCTCCACAACTAGACTAAAGAACAAAAAGACAGTAACTTGTTTGTTCCCCTTCCCAGATTCCCCAATAAAATCTTAAGAAAAGAAAAAAGAAATTCTGTAGTGATGTTCCCAAATATCCCATTCTATATAGTAATGTGCCCTTTATCAAGATTTACTCTGCCTTCATCCCTGGGGCACTGCCCCAGAGTTCTCTTCAGTTCTCTGGAAAGGCTCTTCTGTGGTCTTGAAACTTGCAAGCCCTTTTCCTAATAGAGAAAACCTTAATTTTCTTTATGTGGATCAGTTTTTATCATTATTTGAGGCACAAACCATGTCAACATTTGTTGCTTTCAAGTGGTGACTTGGACATTTTAAGAATACCAAACAGAAATGGATAGAGGCAGGTCTTTAGAGCAAATGGCATTCCTGATTGGCTGAGGCAATTTACATTACAGGAAATTGACAAGAGCAAAATTATTAAGGACATTTCCAGAGGGAAATATTTCAGGACAAGTTTTTGCCTTATAATTCCTTGTTTTATTTGTGGAGCAAAGGCCTGAAATTAATTTCCATGCATACAAGGGGGCCCTTCTATTACCAGTTGCAAGAATAAATCTTGTGGGCCAAGCCATATATGGAGAAAAAATGAGCTTCTCCCAGAATGGATTAATACAAAATAGTCACAATCAGATATGTATGTCATCGTTTCACTTAGCAGATGCCCCATTAGAAATGTTTTACTAGGAAAAACAGGAGAGCATAACAAGTAATCCTTAAATTACTAGCTTCTATAATACAATCCATATAAGGATACTCTGATCATTCTCATTTTATAGATGAGGAAACAATTCTAAGAGGTGTTTTTTTGTTTAGCCGAAATGATCCACCTATTAAGTGGCAGAATCAGGATTTGAATTAAAATCTGACTAAAATATTGGCTGTCTCCTCAAAATCACATTGCCTAGCCTGATCTACAGGTCAGGTCAAGGAAAATGCAGAAATAAACAGACAAGAAATACTCTTTTCCACTATCTCCAGATGGTTTCTAGATTCCTCACAATTTTAAAATATGTAATTATCCTACTGTTGCTGTTTTTTTAATACTTGCCCACTTCTGTACCCAACAAAAGTAAAACTCTTTTCACTTACTTACAAATGCATGATCGATTCAAAATCTTTGTTGATAATATTTACTTAAGCAAATCCATTACTTCCTACCAAGTATAATACCATCTAGTGTTTTATTCAGAGACGGAGGAAGAAAAAAGAGAGTGATACAGAGATAATGAACAGACCCATTTCAGTTTTTAGGGTTTTTTGTTTCACCTTTCTGTTTCATAAAATCGATACTGCTGAGAGACAGTGGGGATGGACAATAAAAAATTAAGGAGGAAAGGGAGAAGAAAGAGAAGTGCTGAGAATCAAGAACCTTGGCTAGAGCTGAGTGAAAAAATTACACACACACACAAAACATAGCTTCTGCTTCATTCTCTCCTTCTCTGTGGTCTGCATCTCTCTGCTAATAAAGAAACCCACAGGTTCAGAAATAATACTCTTGCACTCTTCCCATGAATCCTTATTGACCTTGTAAAGGCTCCCACTCCTGTCCTATTTCCAGGGTGGCATTTCCATCTGCCCCTTGGGAGAGCAGAGGCAGTTCCCACTCTGTGTTGTAGCTTTCAGCCATGCATAGAGAGGCCAGGAAAGACAGAGAGTGTGAGAAAGGAGGTAATGGTGGAAGATAATGAAAATTCTAAGGAACAATCACTTATGGAGAAGCCTGTGCTCTGGAAACAGATAATGTGGGAGAAATGGAGGTCACTGGGTCATTAGACCTGGTCAGGTGATGAGGGCCTAGGGTTCTGTGAAAATAGGATGGAAGCTTTATTTCCATTGTGTTTGTTAAGCAGCTTTCTGTGTGTGTTTTCTCTCGGCATGTTTAATGTGTCTTTGGCAAAGGAAGGGGATGTCAGTTACAATCTCAACATTACCACTAGGATATGAATAAAACCTGGATTAGGGATCAAATTAAGGACTTCCTAATGAAGGTGAACAAGGGACAGGTAAGTGCATGCTCCCTAATAAGAATGGGGTGCCCTCTAGATTTAGGCAGAAAAATGTAACAAGGAATAACTTCAAAATTAAACAACTCCCAAGTGAGATATTGAAATCATTCACAGCAACAGGGGATTTCTTTATATTAAATTGTGTGTGAGAGTAAATACCCAAATAGGCTGGTGAGGATGGCTATCCAGGGCAGGAAGTGCCTGATCACAGTTCCGGATCAGAGGACCACATTGAGATAACTTGAGGCCTGACCTTGTTTAAGATTCAGCTCTGCTTCCTCTGCTCTCCTCCTCCTCATCTACCTCCCCTTCTCCTTTCTCTAGAGTCATTTGTTTCTTCTGTAATAGTCTTCTACCTCATATCTTTTCATTGCTTCCCCTTGTGCTGCCATCCATTTATTGTCCAAACATAACTCCAAGCAGAGCCGGAGTCATCTTTCTGCTTGGGTTCATCAGTGCTGTGGCCTGAATATTTATATCCTCCCTACCAAATTCATATATTGACATCGTAGTCCCCAGTGTGATAATATTAGGTGGGGTCTTTGGGAGGTGATTAGGTCATGAAGGTGGAGCCCTCATGAATTAGGTTAGTGCCCTTATAAAAGAGATACCACAGAGCTGCCTCACCCTTTCCACCATGTGAGGGCACAGCAGGAAGTCTGCAACCTGCAAGAGGCCCCCCCACATGATAATGTTGGCAACCCCACCCCAGATTTCTAGCCTCCAAAACTGTGCAAACTTCATTTCTGTTGTTTTGAAGCCACTCGGTCTGTGGTATTTTGGTATAGCAGCCTGAACGGACTAAGACAGCCATGTAGCTCCCCATAGCATCTTTTGTAAGGCTCTCCTCAGACCCCTGAAAACAGACCCCACAGCATCATAAGGACTGGCATTCCTAGTCAAATCTGTACGAAATTACTCTTTCTCTGCTAACACAGTCTCACAACAGGCTTGGCATGAAAAAGTTAAAATTGGCTCAACTTGAGCTCATCCATATAAGCTCTTTCACTCTTTTCCAGAAAAACTATGTCAACAGCCTTGAATTAATGATGACATTAGGAGAGAGAGAAAAGGAAAGTGACCAAGGGGGCAGACAGAATGGCAGTGACAAACGGAGAGCAGGAGGAAGGAAAACAGAGTTAGCATGTTTGGGATGATCTGAATGATCCGTGTGTCTCTTCTCAGAAGGGACATATGCTTCTTGTCAGCCTCAGCTATGGTAAAGTTCTAAACATTATAGAAACGTAAATATAACTCTTATAAAGGGAAGACTGCCTATATATCTATCCTTTATCCCTCTTCCTCAGCCCAGGTCTCGCTTATGAGAATGCATCACATAGGAGACAGGGCAGTCCCGAAATTGTCTCACCCACCACTGTCAATAATGGACCACCACAATCGAAGCAGATTGGAAGAAGTATTATTCTGATGAATAACAGTAACTTGGAGTCAGGAGCCTCACACGCATAAGGTGGGAGGGTATGTGGAGAGGACCTGCATAACAAAGGCTTTATTGGATTGATAAGCTTTTAGCCAGTACCTGCAGCTTTGAAAGCAACCAGCACCTCCAGGCTTGCAGAGGTAGTGGAGCTGTTGGGTGCTATCAGGACTAAGAAAAGACCAGAGCTCACCATACTCAGCACAATGGGCTATCTCTTAGCCTAGTTACAAGGTGAGATACAGCTTCCTCCCCACCTGCCCTGGCTCTACTACTGTTTTACTAAAGGGAACAATGAGCTAATAATGTCAAACTGCATAAATCTCCAGGGAAGCAGACAAAGAAGAGGCAGAAGTAGAGGGAAAGAAATGGAACTGCAATGAAACTGAAAGAAGAATAGATGAAAGTGAGTTTGAAAAGATAAAGGAGGGTCCGGCTGAGTGGCTCAGTTGATTATAAGAGCTCACTCAAGAGTGTGAGCTCTGAGCAACAGCAGTTTGATGCCCGACCTGAGATAAGCTGCTGCTGAGCTGCCAACAGGTGGCAGGATGGCTCAGCTAAAAAAGAAAAAATAAAAATAAAAATAAAGGAGAGAAAATAGTAAAATAAAGAAAAGGGACCCAATAGGCAGCAACCAGGTGAGCGAGGAATAAGAACAAAAAGGAGGCTATAAAGGAAAGGACGGTATGAAGGAAAGGAGGAGAAGTCAAACTGATCTGAAATCATGTCTGCTGGGGACCAATAGCCCTGAGTCAGCCTCATTATTTATTAGCTCAAATTCATACTTTCCTATTTGCTCTTTGTAAATGGAAAGACCATAGAATCATCTGTTTCATCTGATTATCACACATGGGGATACTTCATAGACCTGGGTTTTCTGTTTCCCTTTGGAAAAGGGTTGAAGGGAGAAAGGATATTTCCTTTCAATGAATAATGATTTTTAAATGTTGGAAGCAAAAATGGCCTCATTTTGTGAGGCTGGAGAGACAAGGATTTTTAGTAACTCGCAATACATTTCTTTTTTTCACCGTCCTCACGAGGCCCTCAACGAAGGGCAAAATACTAGAGCAGATAGCACGAGAGAGAGAGGTGTATTAAGTCAGCCACAGGGAGAGATCGGTGGCCTTGGCCTGGGCTTGGGTTTTGAATATTGTGCAGCTCTGCTGCCCTCTAGTCTCCATCAGGATTGCAGACACTGTCCCAGTTGGTTGATGAGTCTAGTGCTGTCCAGGCTTCTCCACACTTGTAAGCAACAGTGTGACCACTCAGTGGAGCTGCTGCCCACTGTTGTGTGCTTCTTTGGGGCAATAGATAAGGAAAGAGAAAGGGAGAAGGACAAGAAGGTGAACAGGGAACAAGAAAGAGGAAGAACTGAAGGAAATAACTCCAAGTAAATGATGTTCTGTACTGGCCACCAACTATGACTCCACTGTTTTTCTCTGGTGGACTCTGGGTGCATCCCCCAACTTGGCTTTTTTCTATCTTATGTTGCACATTCTCCTTTGCTTCCAAGTTTTATATCTTCCTCGTATTTTTTTTTCTTTCTTTCTCTATTATTCCACTCATGGAATGGCAATATTTATTTATCTCTGTACAACACACTGTGAAGGATACAAAGAAATGTCTGGTGGAGCTCGACTTCTAGCTCATAGTCAAGCTAGTGAAACAAAACTAGTAAACATGACCCATTTAGAAAATAATAGTCTGATGCTAAGATGTGTGAGGGAAATATGAGGTAACAAGTGCAGTTGTATTGTTCCTTGTGCTTCCGGCTATAAATACAACTACCCAGATTCCCAAACTGCTAAGTGACTCCTGGCCAAGGTTTAGATCCATTTCACTCCACCTGTGAAGAACCACTCAGGATTTAATGTGTCAGCAAAAAGGAGAGCTTGGTACATATCCTCCTGAACATGTCATAAGGGCCAGGCCCATAGTTAATGGATGAAACTATATTATTATTACATTGTCATAAAAGTCATGACACATTTTTGCAACGAAAAACATAGAAAGAATATGTCACTTTTCTGACAACACAATAGAAAGAGAAATTCCTACATTTCTCATTTATTCCCTCTCCCTTTTCTATAAATTAAGAACAGTGAGAGATAGGGTGTATGGAGAAGGGAGGGAGGAGATATGTTGAATTGAACAAATAAAGAGGAAACATCAATACGCATGCGCACGCACACACACACACACACACACACACACACACACACACACACACAAGGGTGTCCCTTTCTTTCTTATCTAGTTGTTCAGCAGGGGTGTTATCAAGGGTATTTGTTCTGGCATCCAATGCCCAGTGTTGTGTTGCCTTCAGAGATACTGACCAAAGCAAATGCAGGAAACCCATCTGTTCCACGGAGACAAAGAAGTCCATTTATAGTTTAGTCCAGAGGAGAAAAGAGATCAAGAGGCTTTCCATCTTCTTCTCTGGCCACAGTACTATAGTGTGCTAGAGGGGACTCCAGAGATACGTTTTAGGTGACTAGTTTTTGCACTGTCGCCACCTGATTTTTGCCCCACTCCCCCTCCAAACATAGCTTGAACCTGAACAAGAAAATTGAATCTGAAGAAAAGGCGAGAACGGGAACCACAGCAGATTTTGCTGGTGATTACAGGCCTTGGCGGGTGGGGATGGGGTTGTTTTCCAGCCTCATTCTAAATCTCTGTGGCAGTCTTAACCATTCCCTAAAACTGCCACTAATGAATATATCATTAGATTAATGACTTTTAGGAAACAGGCCCAAATCTTTGGCATTACATACAATATATAACTAAAAAGTAGAAAACACAACACAAATCATATTCTGCTTTCCCAGCTCAACAAAGTGAATGGTGTTATTTTTTAGTATAACTTCATAAGCATTTCACTTGACTGGATATATGCCAGTTGGTGACCTAATTTTGTCATGCTGTATATTGTACATTTATACACAGAATTAGAAGTTGGTTGAAATGATTTGAAGATTTTCAGTTTTATAATTTTCCAAACTAGATCTCCCAGTTGCTTTTGAAAGCTGAAAACGTTTGAGTGCCTATATATCCCATTTTATTAATTATACATACTTCCTTATGTAATTCCTAAATTTGACTCTTTCAAGTATGAGGCCTCATAAACCCTCTTAGATAAGAACTGATGTTTTCTCTTTATAATATAATGATATGTTTAAAACCAAGTATATCCCTAAAAGTTTTGGTTTCCTTCGACCTATAGAATTTTTCCAAATCTCATGGAGAGCTTTGATAGTGAGGCTAGAAGACGGTGCTCAGTGTCTGTGCTTATCCATGCATTTCACCAGTCCCCTGTCAAATCCAGAATAACAATCCTAGCCTAGGAAGCAAAGCTCATCTCCGCTGCTCCTTTAAGAAGGGACCCCACAGTATTCTGAAGAGGGTCCACAGGTCAAGCAGCTAAGAGGTCAGAATCATCATAGTTGGACCCTAAAGGACATGAGAAAACAAATGCTTTGCTTTCCCAAGAATGAGAAAGAGAGAGACAGAGAGAGAGAGACAGAGAGAGAGAGACAGAGAGAGAGAGAGAGAGAGAGAGAGAGAGAGAGAGAGAGAGAGAGAGAATGAATAGAGGTTAAGAAAACTCCAGCAAACCTATGTCAGTAAAATTCACTTGTCTCACAATATTCAAAATATCCACCTTTGTCAAAGCTCATGGGATTTCATCTATGTATGAGTATAATGTGTTTAGCTTCCAAGCACATCTCTCTGCCTCTTACCCAATTGACAGAATGATTCTAAGATTAGAACCATATGAAATTACTCTTTCTGTGAATCAAAATTTGCTCAAATATTGGCAATTTCATGGGGTTTAATTGATTCTTCACTTGTTTTAGTATGATGCTTTATTGTACAAAACTCTGTAATGCCAAATGAATATCTTATAAATTCAAAATAAAAAATCTGAAATGTGGAACCATGAGTCCCCCTTTACCTACAGGTGCTATGCCTCCCAGTCTCTTAGCCAGTAAAGACCTTCTTCATAGCACCCTCTCTCTATGCTGCAAATTTTACCTCTGAATTGTTCTAGGACTTTTTTTTTTATTCCTTTCTCTTCTATTATAATCCTCTATCCCTTCTATCTACTCTACATATATCAAGCTTCCTTCAAGTACTTGTACATAACCCATATTAAGCAAGAAGATTTCTTTAAAAAAATGTGTATGTCACTGCAACTTCCTTTTCTAGATTATCCCCTCAAATGTATAGTTATACTTGGCTCAATAATATCATAAGCATAGATATATACTGTTTCAGTAGACATCATTATTTCAGTTGTATGTCTGACTAAACCTTAAGTACTTCTATGATAAACATCTTGCCTTTTTCTTTTCTTTCTTTGTTTATTTGGCCCCATCTACCCGAAGTACTTGCAATAGACCTGAGACACCAAAGCAGATCACACTGGTTAAATCGACTCTTTTCCAACAGTTTACTTCTGTGTAGTAACCACAAATATGCCAATCTAGATACCACAAGCAGCCTTTAAATAACAACTTCCCTTCCAACTCCTGGGACAGGCCATTTGTGAATACATATTGCTCTAGTAAGTACTGGTTATGGGTCATAAAAGAAAGAAAAATAACACAGCAGCAATCAGCCAGACTCTCCTTCCTAAAACTGCCTCCAGTGCTGATTATTCCAAATCATTACTTACCCAATCTGTCTGTTAGCAAGATGTCTGGCTAAAGACGCACACCAGGAAATACTACTGCTGGAGATGATAAAGCATCATCATAACAAGAATAGTCAAAATCACTGATTGCTTACTACATGCCAGGTGCCATTGTAGCCTCTCCAGAAGCCTTATCTCATTGAATCCTCACCAACCCCTATGGCATCTGTGCACTTTTTCCATTGAGGATACTGAGGCAGAGATGGCTAAGCAGCTTATCCAAGCTCACTCACTAGAAAGTGGTAGAGCCTAAGTCACATACCAGAGCTGCCTCCTTGTATGTGTATAGCATGCTCTTCTGGAGACCTGAGGATCTTTATATATCACAAAGTACTACTCCAAGCTAAATGACTTGCCCAAGATCTCACAGCTACTCACTGGCTCAGCTAGGACTGAATACAGTTGTCTTATTTCTAATTGACTCCTAGCACAGTACTGTTCCAACTAAACTCCCCTGTGATTCATGAACAAGATGAAAAGAATGAAGTTCAGGAGAAGGAGAAGTTGTATTTTAGCCTATGGATAAATGGTTCATTATTTTAAAAACTTCATTGTTGAACCATTGCTTTCTTTAGATGAAAGGAGAAATCTTGCCCTAACACTATGAAAAGTAGAAAATGGAAACTATAAAATAAGGCTTCGTTCTGTACCTTGCGCTGCCTTTTTTTTCAGAGCCCTTTCAGGCTATAAATATGCACTATTCATATGTAATTTTTCCATTGGGTGTGGGTTTCCAGTGGCCTTTCAGGTGTGGTGAAAACTATCCACAATTGGAATTTCTCCAAGTGTAATGGGAATTCAACCTACAAATGATTTCAATGTAGTTCATGTTTTTAGAGGACTAGGAAAAGTAGAAGTGCTTTTAATACCGACAATAGTGAACAGACACCAAAGTTGAATAGTTCTGATATGTAGCTTAGTGAGATTTTACTATTCAATAATAATCAATAATAATAATAATACAAAAATAATTAAAACTAAGAACATAAAATCATCATAAGGCTGGGATTGGTTGCTATTTTTGGTCTGGATTGCTGTGAACTACTCTAAGCTAGACACCTTTATTATTTTTTTAAACTAATCCTAGACCTCAAAAATTAAAATGACCCTGTACATATTTACTTTGTCTGGCTCTTTAGAGAAGGGTCAAAGTTCCTATAAAGGAAAAATGCTATCCTCTTGCTGTGTGTCTTCTTTTCTATCATATCTACTATAACACGACTTCACTTCTCATACCAAACCTGTAGGTTTTCCACAGAGCAAGCAAGTCAACACCCGCTGGGTGTCCTATAATTCAACTCAATTCTGAAGATAACCTGGAGATAGTGTCAGATCCTACAGGTTAAGAACTCCGACTACCTCATCTGACACCCACTTCAGAAGCCAATTGCAAGTCCAGATTGTTGCTTATGCTTCTGAACCCACCAGGTATAGATCATAGGATCCCATGATTCCCTCCTCAGGTCCAATAAACTTGCTAGAGCAGCTCACAGAACTCAGAAAAACATTTTCCTTACTAGAGTACCCATTCATTATAAAAGGATGTAACTCAGGAACAGCCAGATGAAAGAGATGTATAAGGCAAGGTATGAGGGCAGTGTGTGGAGCTTACACATCCTCTCCTGAAATCACCATGTGTTCAGCAACCAGGAACCTCTCTGAACCCCATCCTTTTGGGTTTTTATGGAAGCTTCATTAAATAGACATGACTGATTAAATCATTGGTCTTTGGTGAATGAACTCAATCTCCCACCCCACTCCCCTCCCCAGAGGTCAGGGCTGGAGCTAAGAGTCCCAACCCTCTAATCCCCTGGTTGGTTTCCCTGTCAACCAGCCCTGATTTTTATGGGCTTTCCAAAAGTCATCTCATTAACATAAACTCAGGTATGGTTGAAAGGAGCCAGTAAATGAATAACAAGGCACTTTTATGACTCTTAGCACTTTGGAAATTCCAAGGTTTTAGAATTTCTGAACTTGAAACAGGGATAAAAACCAAATGTATATTTCTTCTTATAAATCACAATATCACAGCTCCCATGCCACCTCCCACTGCCCAGGCTCCACTGTGCTCAGTGCTCCCTCACATTAAGCTATAACAACATGCATCACTTGTCTGTTCCATTCTCTAACTTGCCCTTTACCATTTCTTCCTCATTTTATGCTCTCTTCTTTTCTCCACTCCCCTGTTTAAGTTCAAACATCTAGTGAGAAGAAGCCATACAAATACACACACTCGATGTTGTCTCAGAGTCCCCTTAAACTATCACTTTTTGTGGATTCTTTTTAATTTTTGCTTTTCTGATTGTGTGTTTTCTGCTACCTTATCTTCCAAATTGTTGATTTGATCCTCTGCTTCATCTAATCTACTCTTAATTACCTCTAAGGTATTCTTCATTTCAGTTATTGAATTCTTCATTTCTGAGTGGTTCTTTTTCATGTCTTCTATCTCTCTTTTTATATTTTCTATCTCTTTGTTGAAGTTCTCACTGAGATCACTAAGCACATTTATAACCAGTGTTTTCAAATCTGCATCTGGTAGATTGTTTCCATTTTGTTTAGTTCTTTTTCTGGAGCTTTGTCTGATCTTTCATTTGTGACATATATCTTTGACTCCTCATTTTGGCTGCCTTTCTGTGTTTGTTTCTATGTATTAGGTAGGACTGCTATATCTCCCGGTCTTGGTAGAGTGGCTTTATATAGGTGGTGTGCTGTGGGGCCCGGTGGTGCAGTCTCCCTGGACACCTGAGTTGCATGTTCCTGGTGTGTCCCTTGTGTGGGTTGTGTGTGCCCCTTTGTTGTAGTTGAGCCTTGATAGTTGTTGGCATACCAGTGGGAGGGGTTGACCTTCAGGCTGATTGGTTGTGAGGACTGGATGTGACTTCAGGGGGGAGCTGTTGTGCAGGGACTAATTCCACGCAGCAGGATTCGCTTTAGCATACAAACTTTCACACTTTAGTGTATTAGAAGGAGAAGACAGAGAGAGAGCAAGGAATTGAAACCTATTTGAATGAGTAATGATGGAAAACTTGGTGAAGGAATTAGACATGCAAGCCAAGGAAACACAGAGAGTCCCAAACAAGATGAACCCAAAGAGGTCCCCACCAGGACACATCATAATTAAAATTCCAAATGCTAAAGACAAAGGGAGAATCTTAAAAGCAGCAAGAGAAAAACAGTTAGTTAACTACAAGGGAGCCCCCATAAGACTATCAGCTGATTTCTCAACAGAAACTTTGAAGACAGGAAGGGAGTGAGAGGAAATAAAGTGATGGAAAGCAAGGACTGACAACCAAGATTACTCTACCCAACAAAGCTATGATTTAAAATTGAAGGATAGATACAAAGATTCCCAGACAAGAAAAAGCTAAAGGAGTTTATCACCACCAAACAAGAATTACAAGGAATTTTAGAGGGACTTCTTGAAGAAGAATAAGAAGGAGAAGGAGGAGGATGTGAAGGAGGTGGAAGAGGAGGAGGAGGAGAGGAGGAGACAGAGGAAAAAATTGAATAATAAAGTAGCAATAACTACACATCTATCAATAATTACTTTCAATATAAATGGATTAAATGCCCCAATCAAAAGATAGGGTGGCTAAATGGATAAGAAAAAAAGACCCTTACAAGAGGCTCACTTTACACTGAAAGACACACACAAACTGAAAGTAAAAGGATAGAAAAATATATTTCATTAAAATGGAAACAAAAAAAGAAAAAGTTGGGGTAGCAATATTTATATGAGATAAAATAGACTTTAAAACAAAGGCTATAACAAAAGACAAAGAAGGGCTCAGTAACTCTACTTCTGGGTATTTATCTGAAGAAACTCAAAACTCTACTTTGAGGGGACATGTGCATTCATAATAATCAATATGTGCATTCATAATAATACTGCAGTATTATTTACAATAGACAAGATGTAGAGGCAACTTGTGTGTACATCAATGGATGAATGAATAAAGAAGAGGTGGTACATATATATATATACACAGTGGAACATTACTCAGCCATGAAAAAGAATGAAACCTTGCCATCTGCAACAACATAGGTGGACCTAGAAGATGTTATGCTGAGTGAAATAAGTTAGACAGAGAAAGACAAATATCATATGATTTTGTTTGTATGTGGAATCTTGAAAAAAACACACAAAATAAACAAACAAAACAGAAACAAATTCATAGATACAGAGAACATTTTGATGATTGCCAGATGGGAGGGAGGTTGGAGTGTGTATGAATAAAGGAGATGGGATTAAGAAGTACAAATCGGTAGTTACAAAACAGTCATGGGGATGTAAAGTACAGCATAAAGAATATAGTCAACATTATTGTGATTATATGGTGTCAGATGGATACTAGATTTTTTGGGGTTATCATTTTGTAAGTCATATAAATGTCTAATTACTATGTTGTGCACCTGAAACTAATATAATATTGTATGTCAACTGTAATTTAAAAATTTTTTTAAATGATTTTAAAAAAATACAGAGAGTTGCCAAGTGTTTCAGGGAGTTAACATTATTTCCTGAGCTTTTTATTCTATCCATAATTTTTACATGGATTCTGTGGACAGCCAGTTGATGTACTTCATTTCCTTCATCTATAAAGTGGGTTTGCACTGCTGCTGCCTTTCTCTTAGAAGATCACTGTGATATGTTTGACCCTAGAGAACAAAGCCCATGTTAGTAAAAAGCTGCATCTCTTCCACTTGGTGCCTGAGCTGAGCCAGTGGGCAGCGAGCTGAAGTAAAAGCACATGATAACGAAGCCATGCCCGGCTGTGATGACCAATATCCTAATGAGATTTCCTACAAGGAACACACATCCCGCATTTTGTTTTATTTCATTTTAATTGAAAGCTTAGGAAACGCTTCATGCTTCATAAATGTTCTGTTATTTTCAGATCAATCTACTATACTAGAAAACATAATAAACAAATAAATAATGGTCCTGCTGAGTTATTCAGCATTTCTTATTCACATCTCACTCGCTTCATGCTCTGCCTGTAGAATCTCATCCCTTATTTGTATTTTTTTTCAGACATTAATTTTCAGAAAGAAATGCTCTGCTGCAAAAAAGGGTGGTAAGAGAGCAGAGCAACCCTCTTCAGAAGTACTTTATATTTGCCCTGTTCTGAATCCTATGTAATGTCTCATGGTTAACAAATTTTTTTTTCCAAAATAAATAACCATCACAGGATTTTTTTTTTTCTTTTGAAAATAATGACAGTATTCTTGGAAATATCTGCCTCCAGGCATGTGTGTGATGTGTCATTCTGGCTGTTACATTCAACTGGCCCAATGCAGGTGGCATGTGAGCTGTGACTGACAGAAGGCAAACTCCTAAATATCTCAGGATTCTGTCATGATCCTCTCCTGGCCTTGCTGCACTACATATCCCACCTTGAAAAGTTTAAACTTAACCAAAGGAAACTGATTAAATATAGAATATGGGTTGCCAGTAATAAGATTGAATAGAGGGTGAAAGACCCCTCAAAATTCTGCTCTCATTCCAATCACAGAGAATAAGTGATAAAACCCAGTTATTTCCTCAACCTCAGACTCCCCAGATGGAAATTCCTGGGCACGAGAGAGAGGCTATAATTATTCCTTAGGTATAGAAACAATATTTGATTTAGTATTCATTAAAAGTAAAGGACTTAATATAGTGGCTGGCACATAGTAAATACTCAGAAAATATGATAATGATGATGAAGATGTGTACCCATCTGCCTAGCCCAAAGGTGGCACACAGCAACTTCTTGTTACTCATTACATTACTAAAATGAGAAAATGTATAACTGTATTCCTTGTAAGTCCATAAAAGTGGTAGGCAGGCAATTTCCAGTGTTGCCCCCACTCCTCTCGGAAGACTTGCTTGAACTCCCTGCTTCAGAGCTTCAGTAATACAATGCCAACCCACAAGGACCACATTCAAGACACTGAAAAATTCTAGGAACTCAGGACAGGGATATCCTTGCCTCAGTGGCCTACTTCAAATAGAAGGGCCCCGAGCCATATGTGTCATAAACCAGAACCAGGGAAACAACCCTCGGAGTGCCTTGTCTTAAGTCCACGCTTAAATAGGTGTAATTTGATATGTTCAACATGAATGAGTACAAAACATTTCAAGTGCAGAAAAAGGAGTCATAAAGAGGAAAAACATAGACCAACAGAAAATGCTCCTCATTTCTTGTGATGCTTGGTGATGGAAATCATCTCTGTGCACCTACTGTTTGTCTAATTGTTCTTCCTTAAGCCAGAAGAGTTTTTAGGACCTGTGATCGTAGATGATTTAGCAGCATCCGGAACATACAGCATGGTTTCTGGGTTGATAGTGGGAAAACTTGGGTGAGAGGGTCCTACATGTAAAGAAAAGGTGAATTAACTTTTAAAAAGAAAAAAGCAGAGGTGGCTAGAGCTCACAACACTACTGACAAAGCAAAGGGTCTTGGTCTCCCTTGGCAGTTATCAATGAATGACATACTTTAATTCCAGTTTTCACTATGGATGATAAGCTGCTCGATAATTCTACTGGGGAGATCTTATATAGCAATATGAGGCTGTGACCAACCACATGTATTGTCACCACCTCCAGCACTACTACTTGTCTTTAGGCTGGCATGTCAAATGCTAAAGAAATGAGACTATTCCCTTAGTAGTTTCGAGGATGATTAGGGCTCCTATGAAGAAGGATCAAAGTTAAGGAAGTATTGGTTGGACTAGGACATAGACATAGAGAATCCCATGATTCATGATTTACACTTGTTACCTATTTCTGTATGAAAACATATAAGGTTAGATTACACAAAGCTAGATACATTACATTGACTCTGGTATACCATGCTGCCTTTCACTCTTCTCTTCTAATTTAAAAAATAGTAAATAGAGGAAAGATGAACAAGAGGAAGAGATGAGATAGCACTTTTATTTTCATATGTTCTTGATAAGTGACTTTGGTTTTTCCTCCATGATACAATTCCATTGGCCCATCTGAGATGTGTTTGGAAACAGGGTACTAGATATATGTTTTTTGCCTAATGTCTAAAATAACAGCAGTACATTAAAACAGGTAAAGGAAATTCTTGCTAAAGCCTTAGATAAGTGTATCCACCTCTCTGAGAAACAGAGCTCTGGGGAGTATGATCACAAAGAATGGGTAGGGGAGCAAGAGCACAGGATGGAGTGTGGGCAAGTTGGGGACTCTATAAATGTGCTTAAACTTCAATGAATGCTTGAGTTGAGCAAACAAACAAATTGATATTCAAAGCATGCATGAACAGTGATGGAAGGTTAAAGATTGCCTAGGCCTGAGCTAGAGCACTGGTTAGACATATGACTATGCATAGGTACTACGTATGTGGTCTGACAATTAAGTTCGTGAACTCATCCTAGAAAACGTGCTACATATCTCATTGCTGAATATCACTATGGTCACTTTCGAAGTACTCCCCTTCGGAAGCTATGCACAGATGCCAGCACCTAGTCCACCCTTCAAAGCAATTTTTGAACTCTTTTTCTGAAATGGCCATCAGAGCTGTTGTCATATTACACTTGATGTACTCAATGTTATCCAAATGTCTTCCTTTCAATATTTCCTTTATCCATGAGTAAAGAAAGAAGTAATTGGGAGCCCGATCAAGTGAGTAGGGAGGGTGTTCCAATATAGTTATTTGTTTATTGGCTAAAGCTACCTCACAGACAGTGTCGTGTGAGCTGATGCATTGTCGCGATTAAAGAGCCATGAATTGTTGGTGGAAAATTCAGGTTGTCTAACTTTTTCATGCAGCCTTTTCAGCACTTCCAAATAGTAAACTTGGTTAACTGTTTGTCCAGTTGGTACACATTTATAATGACTCATCCCTCTGATATCAAAAAATGTTAGCAACATCTTGATTTGGACTAATGGAACTCTTTTCTTGTCTAGAATTGGCTGACTTCCACTGCACACTTTGACATTTTGTTTCATGGTTGTATTGGTAAGCCCATGTTTCATCACCAGTGATAACATGGCCCAAAACATCGTCTTGCCTCTCCAAAAGTTCTTGGCCAACTTCTACTCTCCTTTGCTTTTGCTCATCAGTTGAGCTCCTTCAGGACCATTTTTGTGCACACTTTTCTCATGCTAAGATTTTCAGTTAAGATTTTCCTAACTGTTTCTCTATTGCTGTTTACTTGGTCTTCTATGCTTCTCACAGTCAGCCAATGATTTTGAGGCACAATTTGATGAATTTTTGCAATGCTTTCATCAGTTCTGCTCATCACTGGCTGCCCTGACTTCTCTTCATCAGTGACACACATTCTCTTCCCTAAGAAAAATGTTTAATCCGTTGTACACTGCAGTTTCCTTCACAGCCTTATCCCCATAAACTTGTACTAACATGCCCCTGATTTCACTTCCACTCTTGCTAAGTTTAACAAGAAATTTAATGTTTGTTCCTTGCTCTAATTCAAGCTCAGACATTCTTGCAACAACACACAAAAACACGCAACAACAATAATGAACGCCACTCAGCAAGACACCGCCATGTGTCGACACAGACACAGCTGTGAGACACTGATATACCAAGGTTATGAAACCTTACTGAACTGTTTGTACAATGCTGCCAATGTAAGCGCATGTTGGCAAGTTCGCAAACTTAAATGTTATACCTCGTCTATCAGTATGCAACATCACAATAAGTGATCAGAAAGGAAGTGAATGAGAGAAGAGAATAGGTTCTGTCTTTACTGGTATTTCCCCACTAATTAAGTCCCTAAGTGCTCTCAACCCTGTATTAGCAATCATGGGATGGATCTCGCCAGGGAAAGATGCTTTCCACTTTCTCACAAAAGCCAAGTAAGGAATGTAGGCAGGGAGAAACTCACAGTAAATCTCTTCATTAATGAAAATCTGCTTTTAAGGCGATTTGCTTTGGTTCACAGCTCATTTTCAAGATCAGGATTTACATTAATTGTAAATTTATGGAAAGTGGGTATACTTAAGAGCCAGCAGGTTCTCTGTGCAGAGCTGTTTATGTGTTCTGGGGATCCAGGATTTGGAAGGATGTGGCTGGCGTAACAGGTTATATAACTGGCATGATTATGGGCTGTGCATGCATTCTTGATCTCTGAAACAGCTGCATGCTTGTAAAGGTTTGCATCTTGAAGTTGAGATGGTGTCTCCTGGGCATTGCGAAGAGTTGCATAGGGAGTTCAATATGGCTTGCATTCTCATGTACTCTGTAATCATAATAACAGCTATATTAATAGTAAATACATTTTAGGCACTTAATATTTGCTAGGCACAGTTTCACTCATTTGATCCTCACAACAACCCCTATGAGTTAAATTTTATTATTGTTTGTGTTTTAGAGAAGAGGAATATGATCTACTGAAAGATTAAGAAACTTTATCAAGGTTATACCGCTAGTAAGTGGTGGAGGCATATTGTGGTGGTTCCAGACAGGGCAGTTCCAGATTCTGTATGGTCAGCCAGGAGGACAGCCTGCCTACACATGCATACTAAAACTGCATTTGTGTAAATGGTAGATGAGTAGTGAGTTGTATGTGTAAATCACATCCATGCAAGAATACTTAGTCAACATAGCATGCTATGAGAGTTATGTAACACATACCACATTTCATCAATTCTAAGCACATATTTGATTCACAAATTAATAGTTCTGAAGTTGACCTACATCTTATAGTTGATGATAAGGAAACATTATAATTTAATTGGCTGTATATGTTCCTTTCAGGGTGACTCATAAAATATCTATCGATGTGTCTTATAATCAATATCATCTTATTGTCAGTAAAATATAGAAGGTAGTTTTTAATGCCCATGTGCAGTAAATTAAGGGGTGGCATTTACATGCAGATAAAAGAATGTTGCTAGGTATGTGTATATGTTTGTTTTCTGTCTGAAGTTTAATACTCATATACCTATCTTGACTCGAAAAACACATTGTGCACATTTCCTCCAGGACAGGCTCTCAAGCATGGGTAGCAAGCGTGGAGTAATTATCATTAAGATAATTGGAGTGCAAAATGAGGAAGAAAGGCAACAAGTTGCCTACGAGGGGGCAACTATTGCATAAGGCAGAATGATGAAGAAGTTTAGGAGCTGGAGTCACTGTCACCTTGGTCAGACTCCCAGATCTTTTTTCCTTAAGCACAAGTGCATAAGTTGCTATCCTACCAATGGGCCACGTCGTAAAGGAAATGTACATCTTGTGTTCTGAGTCAGACAGGGCAGGTGTATCAAACTGCAGCCAGAAAATAGATGTATACACTTTTACCAGTGTTCTTTTCATATCTGTGTACATATTTCCTAACCTCTAGGGACATCAGTTTCTAATCTGATAAATAGGAAAAATAAGTCTACCTTTGAAATGTTTTACTAAGAACAAACAAAAAATGTATGCAAAGTTAGTGACACCTGATAGGTACACATTAAAATACAGTGGTTATTATTTTTTGGCTAATGAGACTGCATGAGAAGCATCGTATTCCGCCCCTGTGTTTTCTTATTTAGTTATGTTCAGTGGTACCTGATGTCTCATTATGTTGTTTTACTGGCAATGTCCCTGCAGCATTAAAGCTATCCTGGGTACCATTTCCATGGGCAGCAACAGCTTTCCACAGAGGGTGCTAGATCTCTTTCTGGGCTAAATGTTCAGCTATACCATTTATACTAATCAAAGTTCATGAAAACCCTCAACAACAATTTAAGTATAGCTGTATGCTCTGTTACAATTTTCAGATTATGTATCATCTACATATCTAGTTTCTCTATCCCCTAAGTTCTTTGCAAAGCAGTGTCAGATATTATCCTTATTATAAGCTCAACATCCGTCTAATAATGCCTGCTTTTATCTAGGGGGCAAGTCCTGAACCAGAAACCTGTCAAACAATGTCACAACTTTGTATCAGCAGTGGATTCGAGTGAGAATACATGTGTATTGCTATTGATTCATCAGTGCTAGTGGAGTGAGGGAGGGCTGTGGAACTCAAACATTTTTCTGATGTTAAGGGTGAATTAGTATTTTAGTGAGGGGCACAGTACACATGACTCACCTTTTCAGCTGGAGAAATCAAAGTTTGGAGTAATTGAATTATTTTCTGGGTGACTAGCTACTGCTTGTTTTCTGTCTCAAATGTTAGCCCTCAGTTGTCCAAGTTGGATGGGAAGATGAGACGTGGAAGGACACCAATACGCAGATTCATGAGGTTTATCTCTAGTTGCTGATGTCTGCTTCTATCTTTTAAAAGGTTTATCACACTTAGGAAATATAAAAGATGATAGAATATGCTGTTCTATTTTTCAGGACTTGAAGTAGAATACAAATTTGATGCTTCAGCTTTTTTATTATTTTTGTTAGTCTTTAGAGTTAAACAAGATCTTAGAGATATAATGTCCAGCTTTCATCTACACAGTTTTGCTGGCAGGTGCTTGGACCTGGGGGCTGGAAATATTTAATGGGGGATGACCACTGCCAGGGATATTAAAGACACATTGTGTCCTGGTTACAGTTGTGAACCAAATAACTAGGATTTACCAGCCAGGCAAAGGGCACTTACAAGATATGTATTTAATGAGTTAGTAATTATCAGATTTGGGATAAATGCTGTGTCTTATCATACATATTTATTCTAAATCTAGTATTCTACATTGTATCAAACTCTAATCTATACATAAATATGCTTATATCAAAATTTTAAATTCTCTATCCTTTTCAAAGTATCTTCCTATTTCTTGGGAAACTGAATAGCATTAGAGAAAGAGGACATGATTTACAGCTATCACACCTGGATTCAAACCCCAACTGTGCTGCTTTTGTGTTGCATAACTCTGGGCAGTTTATAAAGACTGTGCTTTAGAATCCAGGTCCATAAAATGGAAGTGATAATACCTACTTCCCAAGGCTGTTGTGAAGATTAAATAAACTCATATAGCATATAATAGGAACTCAACACATGCTACTTCCTATATTCTCTCTAAATCAATCAGAAAATGTTACGTTATCAGCCTTCTGCTTATATTATTATCTGGGCACATCTACATAATAAAGAATATTATTTTTAAAGGAAAAGCAAAAATATTATGTCACTATTTACTTAAACTGTGCTATGTTATATTCTTCAGCTGGTTCCAAATCCTGTGTTGCAGGTACAATTTATGAAATGCATCTTGGTGGTATATTATCTGCACGACACGATGCTCCCACCTTTATGGCACTTTGACAGAAAGTATCTCTTGCAAAGGGTCAAGCATACCACTAGTCAACTGGGAGGCCAACTGATATTCCCAAGTTAAAGAGTTGATGACAGACTGTTTTAGGTCAGTCCAGCTACTATAACAGAATACCATAGATTGGGTGGCTTGTAAACAACAGAAATGTATCTCTCACAGTTCTGGAGGCCCAGGCATCTACAACTGTGGCACTGGCATATTTGGTGTCTGGTGAGAGCCCATTTTCTGGTTCATTGACTGCCAACTTCTTTCTGTGTCCCCTCCTGACAGAAGAGGCAAGAGAGCTCGGTGGGATCTCTCATAAAATTGCTACTCTCATTCATGGGGACTCCACCCTCACGGCCTAGTAACTTCCCAAAGGTTCTCCTGTCTTATACCATCCTATTGGGGTTTAGGACTTAACAAAAGGATTTCGAGGGGACAAAAATATTCAATATATAGCACAGAAGTGCCTTTTAAAAGTTAGTCTTGCTAAGAAAAAATCCTTTGCTGGGAATTACAGAGCCAAGGAAAAGTATAATTTTTGCTAGAAAGCAGAGACAGTTAATTAAATCCTTTCAATGTTCATGAAATACTCATTAGAAAGTAGGGGTTAGAAGGCTGCGTTATGACTAAGATAAACATTTCTGACTGGGGAGGATATCGAGGATAAAACCACACCTACAGTCTTCACACAGAGTAGTGATGAACAAGGAAAATACTAAATATAGAAAACAAAGTCCAGAAAGAGCCTGCTCTTCTCTCTGAGGTTCCAGCAAAAATAAGCTTTAAGGTGCAAAAGGAGTGCTGGCATTACGACGATAGTCACTGATGTATTTACAGCAAGCAGGCCACAATTTTCAAGGCGTCACCTGCTACTCCCACTTTATAAAAAATGAAACTGGACCCTAGCGTCACACAAGAGATTGTCTATAGTTGGCACTTAACACAGATCTTTTGATTCCAGGTGCACAGTAATTTACTCTATAATTCAGACCCTATAATAGCTTGTATGATAAAATTTAAAAAAAATCAAAAAGAAAAACAAATGCCAGCACTCATTCATTCAGTCCACCTTTCAACAAACATTTAGGGAGTGTCTCTTATGTAGGGAGTGTCACCTTAACAGAGAACAGCTTATTCAAAATCTCTTCTAGGATATCTCTTCATGAAGGCCAGATGCATTATCGATCGGTATTGATCACTCACTGGCAAGGTCAATGACTTGAAAAGATCCAGAGTAAATTAGAAGCACAAAATTCTATTAGGAAGTGATTGATAACAAGCAAAATTAAAGTTGAAAAAAATGTACTACCTTTGCCTTTTGTTTCCTTTAAATCTTGATCTGTATTTAATCTTTGTGTTTATTTATATATTATGGTAAATAGTTGTATCTTCTGGTAAACAATTCTGGATGAATAGGTAGATAGATAGATAGATAGATAGATAGATAGATAGATAGATAGATGTACAATCTACATACATATACATAGTTGAATATATGTTTGAAATTTATATATATGAATATTATGGTGTATATATATACATGTGCAAAATAAATGTATTATATATAAAATATTATATAATTTGGAGTCAAACTGAATTTCAACTTTCAATATATCAATGGAATAAGCTGTCTATGGGGTCTGTGCAAATATAAGTCACTAAATGTTTGGGGAGGACCAATACCTGTCCTGATACAATACCTTAAGGTTCTGCCTGGCACCTAAGAGACTGCCAATGGGATATTGGGAGGGTGTAGGAGTCTGGACTTGATGTTCATCTCTACAGGCTCCTTTTCAACCTGATTATCCTTTCCTGTCCTAAGAGGTAATATTTCATTTGACAAAATGGTTACTGCTTATTAGAAGGTTTGAAAATGACAGTTTTAGGAGACATCCTAAGAAATCAAATCCAAGTGTCAGAAGTGTCACCATTGAAAACTAACAAGCGTTTCCCGGACTTGTGTATATGAATAATCATCCTGCATGCACGAGGCCGGAGGCAAGCTTTATTTTAGGAGCCCTTCGCATCTCTTCTCTTCCCTTCCTGCCTACTCTATTCTGGACACAGAATATTTCGCAAATATGCTCTGAATTGTCATATGGGTCGCCCACAATTCTTTTGTTTTTCTTCTGCAAACTATTCCAATTCTGTTCTCAAATCTTAAAGTATTTATTAATTATATACCTCCTAAGTCTACATTGTCAGAGGACCTGTGCTTCCCAGTGTAGTGATCCTTTGCTTCTACAAGGATTTTGGGAAGATATTTTATTCCAGCTTCTGCTCACCTCTACCTTTCCCCTATTCCCACTGCAGGTTTTCTGTCTGCCCAGGATGTTATATTATTTTGTCAAAAGAGCTCCAGAAAAAACACAAATAGATCTGTATCTTTTGTCTTCTATATTATCCTTGTCCACCCTCCCTTTCAAACTTCTTCATTTCTGCATTCCCTTCCCAGTCCCATTTGCTCAATGTGGGTGCTTTATGTTTGTGCACCTCCCCTTCTAGAAAAATACTTTCTGGCTGCACAAACCACATTAGAGTACCCCAGCCAACATTTTCTGGTCTCTCTGGACAATGTCCTGAATCAGCTCTCACCCACTCTCCCATCCAGGTTATTCATTTGTTTATTCAATAATTATTAACTGTTTGCCTAAAGAGCATTAAGCCAGGAAAAGAGGATAAAATAATGTGCAAAAATAGATGTGGTCTCTATCCTCAAGGAGATTTGAGTACAGTGGGCAAGACTTTCAAGTAAACTGGTTATGGCAGTGTGATGGGTTATAACAGAGTGAAATGAAGTTGCTGCAGAGTCATATAGCAGAGGGTCTTCTACTTGTCTCTGGGTATCCAGGAAGACTTCTTCAGAGGGAAAAAAAGAAATAGTAAGTAAAGATGAGAATTACGGTGGGCGAAGAGAGTGTTTCAGAAAGCAGCAACGGTATTAAAGACTTAGGAGGGGGAGAAAACATGTTATTTGGAGGATTAAGAGATGTTTGTTGTATTTAGAGCTTATATAAGTAAGGAAGAGAGTGATAAGATATGAGGCAGTGGCCAGATCCAGGAAAACCACATAAGCTATATTAAGAGTTTGCACATTGTCTGTACAACAAAGAGGGGTGCTGAGAGATTTTTTAAAAGGAATAAAATGATGATTGAGAATTTCAAAAGGATTACTGTGACTCCAGCATGGAGGATACATGGTGAGAGCCGAACTGGGGGGGCAAGTCTGAAATACACACATATGCAGAGTGACACACACACACACACACACACACACACACACACACACACACATTCCTTTTAGCACCAAAGCATATTGGCTTTGAGCTGCAAGTCTTTAATCAGTATCTTTACTCATGAGTGACTATTTATAGCCTAGTTAGAAATAGATCGACTTTTAGATTTGGTTTCCCTATGTATTGGAGCTCAGTTGCTCCCCCTCTTTCTCCCCACTCTTCTCAACCCTTACCACTCATAATGTAGTGCATGGACTAATACAGTTAGCATCTACTGAGAGAACTTTAGAAATGTGAATAGTGATTCCTACCCAAGGCCTACTGAACCTGAATCTGCAGTGTTAGCAAGTTCCTGGGTGATTCATATGCACATTAGAGTTTGAGAAGCCTGTTCTAGAATTTTACCTCAGCCTCCCCAACCCTTAATTCTATCTCTATGTTATAGAGCATAATACACATTTATTAATGAGATTAAGCATAGGCACATGAATAAAGACTAAAATAACCTTCCACTTTATATCTGCAAATATGGTTAATGCCCCCAAATGATTATCTCCACAGCAGTCTTGATCTCAGGTGGATTGATTACAATTTTTTGTGAGTCACAGAGATAGAAGGCTCAACAAATGAGGGTTTTTCCAAAAATTATCCCAAGCATATTACGAACTCGTGTCTTTCAATGTTTCCATTGAGTGTAGATCAACCTGTACTCAGATTGCCTTGCAATACCAAAAATTAAAATTAAGCTCGTGTGCAGTTGCTTCCAGTATAGGTAATACATCTTCTTTTAATGATATTATTTTAAAGTAGTTTCCTAGGCACCTATTTTCTTTTCTGAATTTCTATCTGAATCTACTGTTTCTACAATACCCACAAAGCGTGATCACTTGCATTTGCGTTTTTTGCAAGACAGTTTATGAGAGAGAAGAGCAAGTGACTATGAATAGTTTGTTTAAAACAGGAAATTTTGGGACTGAGTTTACTCGGCAAAGATTCAACCCAATCTCCTATGTCTATAACTTCCATCCTTGAGCCTGGTCCAAAGACAACAGATTATCAATAATGATGGCCTCCAAGGCACTTAATTTCTCAATCACCAAACACTGTTCAAGGGTGTGAAGAGTTCGATAACCACCACTTAGGGTGGTAGAAATAAACATTGGCTTAAAAATGTGGCTATCTGGGTTCTGATCTTGGCTACATTACTGATAAACTGTGCCTTCACACATATTTCTAACAGGACCCAAATGTCATCCTCTATAAAAATGAAAGCAGTAGCAATCTCTGAATATTTTAAGATTCCACATGCATTTCACTTATCTGAAAATCGTTAATCCATATGTGCTGCATTATGATGGAAACACTTGGGAAAGCCTAATGTCCAATTAACCAGCATGCTGCCATTTCCCAGATATCCTGAATTAGTGGCAATCTACACCCCTGCATGCAAAACGCCTCTCTCTACCATGCTCCTCTAAGTGGCAATTTTTGCCGAGTCTAACCAGCAGTTCCTTTGACTTGCTGCTGTTTATGTTTTACCCCAAGCTAACTACAAGATTATACCTTTCCTGAGACTTATGCCAGATGCGTTCATCCATGTCATAAAAATCAGAAGAAAAATATCTCTTGGAGTCAAAGTCATTGACTCTCTCAACAACATTTTCACAGTGTCATCCTTCAACAAGCACTTACTGTCTTTCTTCTTTAACTGTAGTTAATGAAAATGAAGCAAACTCAGAATGGTTCAGCTCTCTTGTCCTCCTCTCCTTAGAGGTTCCCAGGAGGCCCTCCCTTTGTTGTAAAGGCTCATTCTTACTGCTCTCCATCCCTGGGATTGCACAGAAAGGCCTAAGCAGTACATCAGTATCAACGGCTCCTTTAATCTTTCTCTTCCTTTCATTGCCTCTCTTAACTATTTCTCTTTATTTACAATAGCCTATTTTAAATAGTATTACAAACACGTAGCCAAAGCCATATTTGTTTTACACTTGAAGTTGACTGATTTTAACACTGTGTTTAGCAAGGAGGAACCCATTTTCACTGATTCCTTTGCTCGATCTGAAAACAACTGTGGCTTTTCTTTCTAGGTCCAGTGGTCTTTGTACAGCCTTCTAGCAACAATAATGATAACCACAGCAATATTTATCATCAACACAAACTTTTGAAATATCAGACACTTTACATAAGTCATCTCATTTTATCCTCCTAATTCTTCAAGAGAGTATTTTTTTCCTCATACTATAAGTAAGGAAACTGAGGCTAGAGAAATTGTGCTGTTTGCCCAGAGTTACCCCACTGGTGAGGGGCTGAGCAGGGAGTTGAATCTGGATTGTTCTGACTTTAAATTCTTGGTCTCCCACCACATCAGTTGTTTCTGCTTTTCTCCTAACATGGGTTGGACCCTGGGGTTAAAAGTCTAATCGTGATGTGTATCCACCTAAAAGGAGAATGTCCAAGGAGACTCGGTGCTTATGGCTGAATCTGATGTCCTGATTCCCCTTTTGGGGTTTCTCTCTTCATCTGTTCCCAAATCCTCTGCCTACTTGTGGGCCTTAGGAATTGAGTCCATTTTATCACCTCACCCATCTTCTCAGGCAGTTTTTCCCAAATTTTGATGTGCTTAAGTGTCTTCTGGGAAACTTGGGGTCGAGTAGCCTATGTTGAGGCCCAATAACCTGCATTTTACAAGTGTCCCCGCTCCCCTAATAGAGGAACATTATGAAAAACACAAGAATATCTTGTCCATCTTCATCCTGAGTAAAGGGTAGAAAAATCCCAGGTCTGAAAAATAAACCGCAGTGAGTCTTTGTATCTTTTCCTTGCTAAAGTGTACTCTAAAGAAATATATGTTAGGATAAATATATGAACTAGTATTACTGGTGAAATCTAATGCTTTTTCAGCCTTTCTCTTTTTCTGGAAATTTTAGGATCATGGACTACTCTTCATTTTCCCTGTTAGCTTTCCCTTTCCTGTCCTAGAGGGTTTCTCCTAGGTTTTATATATTATCCTTCCCAAATTAAATAAATTTTCTTAGTTTCCCCATTCTGAAGTTTTTTTGTTTGTTTGTTTGTTTTTTTTTGTTTTTTTTTTACTTAAGCAGAATAGCTTTGAATCCTGTCTTCATCACTCATTAACTGTGTGACTTGGGCAAGTTATTCTCTAATAATTTTCATTTCCTCATGTGCAAAGGGATAATAGTGGACAGTAGTGCTTGATGTATAAAGATGACATAAAGATTAAAGAGTCAATGCCCCTGTGTGGCCCATTAACATCATATTATAAGTAAAAGGCTCCCTCTAAAGTTGTACAGCATGTAACCTATGCAGCTGTATGAGGGGCACTAAAATAAACTAATATTTTTAAAGAGTTTAGTACAATTCCTGGCACTGCCTCCCCAAAATGATGTCTATTATATAATATTTGTCCTTTGACTGTTTCTGATTTGTTCTTATATTTTTGAAACATGTTCACTACCTATTTGTTAATGTTGCTTCTACTTACTTGCAAAGCTTGACTCCTTGTTGTGGATCTAAGATAACTGAGCTATAAGAGTGGCCCTAGTCTTACCTGAATTGTATATTGGCTTAACTTCATTCCCTTTCTCTCACCACAATCTGCTTGCAACTGATGCTATGCCTTTGTCAGATGGCTGGTTGAGGTTAAGGGTACAGTCCATAGCTATGAAACCACTTTTTCTGTGTGAAATACTAACTAGCCTGCCCAGAGATTGAACCTACTACCTTGACCTCATTAGCACTCTACTCCAAACAGCTGAGCACTTTGCTTTCGTTATTTTAATAATGTGATGATGATTATAAAAATACAGCAAGAGCAGTGCTTATTCAAGAAATTTCATTATGTCCACTGGTGATGCAAATCAGGGGAGATATGCATGAGAGAGGGTGCGCTGGAGTACTTACATGGAAAATCATACATCTGACGTACAGGTTAAAGGATGACTGTGTAATATAAAGGGTGCCAAAAAATGTATACACATTTTAAGAAAGGAAAAAACTGTATTAAAATTGTAATAATATATACTGATAACAAAAGGTGAATACAAGTCATGTGTATACATTTTTTGGCACCCTTGGTATATGAATGTGTGTATGTGGTGCAGGGTAGGGACGAAAGAAGGGGAAAGAGAGAAAGAGAAAGACACAGAGAGAACAAACTGCTTTCATTAGGCAAAGATGTACTAAAACAGAGATAATTATAGGTGTGGGAAGACAATGGGAAGAACCACATAATTCACTTCCTTACTATTTTGCATTGTTGTATTTTTTAAATACCACTAAAGCAAAGCAAACCATTCAGGCACACCTTCATAAGAGAAGAAGAAATACTTAATTTGTTTAGTATTGTACCAACTTTATTTTTGGTCCTCTTGTACTAAAAATATTTATCAGAAAACTTTGCAAAGGTAATTGGAGATATGTACATGGTGTGATCAAACAATAAGGTGAAGGTTTAAATAAAAATATATATTATAGTAAAAGACACATTGCCATTAATCTCCCTCAAAATACTCCCCCTTGATTTGCACACACTTATTCCATTGTTCTTGCCACCTTCTGAAGCAGTTCTGGCAGTCCTCTTCCGTGAGTGTCTTTAGTTGCACAGTCATGGCTGCCTCAATGTTCTGAATCAATTTAAAATGTTTACCTTTCATGGTCATTTTGATTTTGGGGAAGAGCTAGAAGTCTCATGGTTCCAGATCTGGTGAATAAGGTAAATGAGGACACCATAAAGTTTTTATTTGACATAAATTGCCATACCAGAAGCGATGTGTGACATGGAGCCTTTCCGCTGTGATCACAAAATACTGTGAATGCTGCTGCTGAGTTCCATCCCACAGAAAGGCAGGGATCTTCCATATGGGAAGCAGCACATCAAATCTTAGTAACAGTGTGTGACAAGTTTCAACTTGTTTAGTGCAGTCGAGTGTGAGCTACGGTTGAGAGAAGGTGTGTTTTAAAATGTGCAGTGGGCCGGCCGAGTGGCGCGATGGTTAAGAACTGGCTTGGGATGCCAGAGGGCCCCGGTTCGGATCCCACATATAAGGCCAGTGACACTGCCCTCTACAGCTAAGATGCTGAACAACAGCTCAACCTGGAGCTGGGCTGCCATGAGTCGCAGGCGACGGCGTAGGCTGCAGCCCCTGTGGCAGTGGGTTGCCATGGGCTACCGTATGTGGCCAGCAGCCAGCGTGAGCGGCCAGCAGCCGCAGTGAGTGGCCGTCCAGAAGCCAGCGACTGATGTGCCTCGCCAGGGAAGAGTGCAATGATGGTGCCAACTTGGGCCAGTGAAGCAACAGCCTCCACAACTAGACTGAAGAACAAAAGGACAGCAACTTGTCTGTTCCCCTTCCCCCAATTCCCCAGCACTGTTCCCATTCCCCCCAATTCCCCAATAAAAATCTTAAAAAAACAAATGTGCAGTAAATCATCCTCCATCATGACACGGCCCTGTGTCACACATCGCTTCCGGTATATGGCAATTTTTGTTAAATGAAAACATCACAGTGTGTCCTCATCCACCTTATTCACCAAATCTGGCACCATGTGACTTCTGGCTCTTCCCCAAAGTCAAAATGATTCAGGACATCGAGGCAGCCACCAAAGCACAACTAAAGACACTTACAAAAGAAGACTTCTGGAGCTGCTTCAGAAAGGAGCAAGAACAGTGGGATAAGTAAGTGTATTTGAAGCGAGGGGGAGTATTTCGAAGGAGATTAATGGCAATGTGTCTTTTACTGAAATAAAATTGTTTTTGTTTAAACATTTACCATATTATTTGATACCACCTCGTGGTCACACACTTAAAGACCGGCATCAGACTCATTTCTCCTCAAAGTTCATATATACACGTGTGTGTGTGTGTGTGTGTGTGTGTGTGTGTGTGTGTGTGTGTGTGTGTGTGTGTTCAACTTCTATTGAAAAGGCAAAGATCAGGGAACTGGGAACATAAAGTGGAACAAGCCTATAGTTATTTTATGTCTAATTCCTCCCTTTAGAATATAAGCTTCATGAAAACAAGATTCCTGCCTTCATGAACCTTACATCCTAAGGGGAAGAGTTGAACATAAAATAACTATATGAATGAGTGAATGAATCAATTAATTAGTAAAACTTGACACAGTTTAAAAATGTAAATGTTTACAAAATGGTGGGGGTGAGTAAAGATAGCATCATACTAGTGATTATACATTGAAACCAGAGAGCAAACTTTTCTTAGGATATCATAATTGGAGGAATTCCCTCCAGTCTTAGGGCACCTCACAGGGCTGGCTTTAGG
This sequence comes from Hipposideros armiger, assembly GCF_001890085.2. Lineage (NCBI taxonomy): Eukaryota > Metazoa > Chordata > Mammalia > Chiroptera > Hipposideridae > Hipposideros > Hipposideros armiger. Next base: position 1,096,075 of record NW_017731729.1, read on the forward strand.
ACTGTGAGGGAGAAGGTACCTCTGCTGTTAGGTATTTTAAAGGGATTTAAGGCTCAAAACACAAAACAACCCACTTCTACAGCTACTCACTCACCCACAGCCTCCCAGTGCACAAGACAAGGTTTGATTATCCATCCCACACGTCCTGCGTAAGAACCTGCTGACCTGTCTCTAGCCAGGGCTAGCCCAGGTGGCCCTATTAGCACTGTTTACAAATGGTGCTAGGCAAAACACACAACCCCAGAGATCACTCACCCCAAGGGATAATTCTGTTCTTTTCCACCTCACTCCTAGTCCCTCCACTCCTTATCATTAGGGTTGGGTCTGTCCTTATGACTTTAAGACTTTATAGTTGCAAGTTCAAGACTCATCAAAAGTTGATCTGTTAGTACCTCAGTCCTCTCAACTCCAGTCTTCATTTCTGCTCCACCCCAGTCACCTAACAACACAGCCACTCTTAAGGACCAGCATCAGACTCATTTCTCCTCAAGGCTCACAATCACGGTAACTTGTACTTTCTCACTGCTCTTCCATCTACTCTGATATTCCCCATAACCTCTACTTCCTTGGCCACTTTTCCATTCTCACAGTTCATGAGCTTGCTTCTGTCTCCATGTCTCTTTACCCAACGTGGACACTATTGTGAGGCACTTTAAATTTTATGTTTGTATTCCCACGTTTTTCAATTTTCATACCTCTGGGATCCTATACGTCCTCCTTCCTTGTTCTAACTAAGGACTGCAGAGAGAATAGGATAGTTTGGTTTGTTTTGCCACTGGGTTTGCTAAAATTTTTGTCTTAGCTCGGACTGCTATAGCAAAATACCACAAACTGGTTGGCTTATGTACAACAGAAATTTACTTCTTACATTTCTGCAGGCTGGTCAGTCCAAGATAAAGTCACCAGCAGATTCAATGCCTGGTGAAGGTCTGTTTCCTGTTTCATAGGTGGCTGACTTCTCACTGTGTCCTTGCTCCACAGATGGGGCACAAGAGCTCTGTGGGGTCTCTTTTATAAGGCACTAATCTCATTCATGAGGGCTCTGCCCTCAAGACTTACTCCCCTCCTAATATCCCCTCTTCTAAATAACTTTACATTGGGGATTAAGTTTCAACATGCGGACTTTGGAATGACACAAATATTCAGTCTGTAGCAATTCATGTTATCTAACTCTAAAAATGGTTATAACCCATTCTTATATCATTCCTACCCCTTTGATCACATTGGCTAGGCTGTCTTGTCTACTTCTATTTTAATTTTCTTATTTTGTTGGACTAAAAATACAAAAGCCATTGGATTCTGAACCATTCAGCTGCCTGCCACTCCCGTTTAAAGTCTTTATATACTCACCTATCTTCTCTCTTTTCCTCCTGCTTTGGAAGAAAACTATGTTTTCCTATTTCCAAAGTGAAATTCCACCTGTGCTCTTGTTCTCACTCTCCCTACCCCCAACGCGTGTGCACACACACACACACACACACACACACACACACACATAGAGAGTCAGGTCAGTGCTGTATTAATTTTTTATTCTCATGAAACTAGGAATATATTTTTTCCCTTTATGTACAAAAATAGATCCTCTCTAGAAGAGTACTATAGTCCTCTCTCTCCTTCCTCTCATGGAAGAAATTCTCAAGGTAGTAGTTACGTCCCCTGTCTTCTTTTCCTCCCCAAAGTGTCATTCATTCACCTCTTACCATCTTGGTTCATCTCATGGAGTCTCACCCAGCTACTGAAATATTCTAGGTATTTAGCAAATGTTTAATGAGCACTTGCCAATGTCCAGGCAGTTTTAGGTGCTAAGGTGATATGCCCACTACTGAGCAATAATGGCTTCTCTGCCCACAGTGATTGGTCCAGCTAGTCCACATCTCAAGAAAGGAGAGTGAGAGGAAATTATATCACATGAGCCTCTGAATTTAGCAGTGCCTGAAGAGCCACTCAAAGACTTTTTAGTTTTCTGAACCAGTACATTTATTTTCTGTTCAAGTGACTGTCATTTGCAACTGAAAGAGTCCTGAATCAGATAATATAGTTATTTGCATATATATATTATTCTCCCCTATGCAATCATAAACTATTTGAGAGAAAAGACGGTTATTCATTTTGTGTTCTCCAGAATGCTTTGAACATTGTAAGTGTCCAATAAATATTTATTGAATGAATAAATCAATTTATAAAAGAGCTTAAATTTTGATGGATATAGTCTTTAGACTTCTCTAAAGTGATCTGGATAATGAACAACATCACATGGCAGAATTCTTAAAAATACCCTCTACCTCCAAGTGGGAATACCTAGCCTTTATCCAAACTTCCACCCTTCCACCATTGTCACTTAATCTGCATCCCAATTCAGCTTTTACTCAAAGTAGAGAATAAAAATACCTGGATGACTGTACCCCTATTGTGAGTATTGAAAATCCCAGGCTATGCACAGAACAAAACTGAGAGGAAAAAAACAATATTGGCTCCTTCGGGTTTTACTCTTTCTTGATCTAGGTGCAAGCTTGTCTTTGTAGGTAAAGCGCTGGGACTCTCCCTATAGAACCACATCCTAATAAATTGTAACAAGAGCAAGACATTGGAGGAGAGCATGATTTTCAATTTCTCTTTCTCATTCTCTCTCTCTCTCTTTCTCTCTCTCTCTCTCTCTCTCTCTCTCTCTCTCTCTCTCTCTCTCTCTC
>NW_017731729.1:1098939-1193571 GCF_001890085.2 Hipposideros armiger
CACACACACACACACACACACACACACACACACCCATGCACACCTGAAAGATGAAGGATTCAAAAGAAACCCAACAGATGCCCAGGACACACATCTGCAAAGAAAACTCACTCTGACTCACATAGTTACAGCTCTCTTTCTCTTCCTATGAAGACAAGTGAATACTGAAACACGTCTTAATTCAGGAAAAATTCCCTTGTGCACATCTGGAGTCAGGGAAGTCAAAAGAACCAAGAACTCTTCCCTGAAGCAGACAGAATGTGGATGGAAGCAAATGGAATTATATATTTAAACATTTATCAGGAAGGAAATCTTAGACTGTCAAATCAGCATCCTTATTAATTGCCAGTTTTAGAGGCACTCTAGCATACAACCACTTTCTCCTGTCTTCTTGCTTGTTTAAAATACAACAGGATTTGGGAAAGAGGGTAGGGCAAGAAAGTCATCTATTTTTCTCTGGCTGTGCATGTGTGTTTTAATTATCCCTCTTGAGATACTTCTTTGCACGGTCGTGCCTTCAATCTGTTGCTTGCAGTTTTGTTTTTGACAGCAGAGGTTACATTTTCAGTAGTTGCCAGTTTTGTGTTTTGTTTTCTGAAGGGGTGCAGGCAATTAGAGTGGCCACCAAACAGTCCATACAGCTTGCCATTTGGAAGAGGCTAACCGGCTTGCCCTTTAAAGGAGTACATGTGCTTGTCCTGTACCTCGCTTCCTGGGGTCAGGAGCTCATGCTGCTGAGGCTACAGCAGGAACGGATGACTGGGCTTCTATGTGAGGACCACTTACTGGTTTCATATTCATAATTTCTTCTTCGAAAAAATAACCAGGTTACTGCCAAGACAACTCTGACAATAACAAGTCAGTCAGTTGAGAGGCAGAGTGCACCCTAATAAGCAGTCAACTACTTACATCGCAAATATAAGTAGCAATCCTCTCTCTAATAACAAATGCTAAATATTCAACATCCTCAATCTGCCTGTGGAGATGGAGATCTTTTTAAGATGTCGATGCATAGAAATTCTCCTAAACTCCTGCCGTGTTAAGAATGCAAATCATCCTTCATTCAAAATAGGGTATGGTCTTAGAAAAGCAGTGCTTTCATTCTAACTGATTTCCTTAGTAATGTGGGAGAAGCAGAAAGTTCTGGGAAGTGATATGTTTTATTGAATGAAAATATGTAAAAGTTTACCCAAACTTCATTAGCCTCACTGGTAATCACACAAGAATATGTGGTATGTCAGGCATATGGCCTTTACAATGTCAGAAAACTGCCAAGATCCAGGAGTGGAGGTACCCTCTTAACAAGAAAAGTGAGGGTTTGTCTGTATATCAGCCCATCATATTAAAATTTTTAGTAGGTACAGCATGTGTTTTTTGCTTTGCTTTTGCTCTGAGTATGAGATAACACAAAACACTTTAGAAAACAGTAGCTAGAAAACAACCCCTCAGCCAATCTTCCATAAGTTACCTTTCTTAACATGTTAGACTTATGTCTTTTTTTTTCTTCTGTGTACTTCTCTATTCTTAAATGCATCAACTGCTTCAGACATGAGCTAAATGCATGTTCTATAACGACGGGGCTCACATTATTCCTACCTTCCGTTAAAGGCCTGGCTCTCAGTCCTGTTCAGCTAGAGCCTGAGGCCAGGTCCTCTTACTCTTTATCTCATTTTTCATTTCCATCTCTAAATCAAAATTTGGGAAATAATGTATGAATAATAACAGAACCTTACCATTTCAAGGCAAGGGGTTCAGACATGTTCAGGAGAGTGAAAACAGCCATCTCAGATATCTACCCAGTACATTCCCTTAGTCACTCAAGTCAAAGCATAGGTGGCTAAGGACTACTCAGTGCCCAGTCTCACTTAGATGGTTCCAAAGAATAGGTGAACAGCACCTGGGCTGTCTTTGTATTTGTGCTATGTGGTGCTATTTCTCAAAAAGCTGAGGTTTTCAAGCTTTCCTGTTCATCTTTCTCTGGTTGTGGTCTGATTTAGAGACTACTAAGTACCTCTCTCTATCTGTATTAGTCTTCTTGGGTTGCCTAGGAAAAATACCACAGACTGAATGGCTTTAACAACAGAAATTTATTTGCTCACAGTTTTGGAGGCTAGAAGTTCAGGTTAAAGTGCTAGCCAATTGTGTTCCTGGTTGAGAGCTGTCTTCTGGGCTTATAGATGGGTGCCTTTTTGCTATGAGCTCACATGGTTTTTCCTTCATGCATATGTGCAGAGAGAGATAAAGAGAGAGAATGTCCTGGTATCTTTTCTTATAAGGTATGTTAGGATTCTCCAGAAAAACAAATCCAACAGGATACACACACACACACACACACACACACACACACACACACACTCACACACACATACACACACACACACATGGACTGACAATTAGGTTTGCAAACTTGTTGCAACGATGTTGCTAATCTTTTTTGATATCAGAGGGATTATTCATTATGAATCTGTACCAACTGGACAAACAGTTAACCAAGTTTACTATTTGGAAGTGCTGAAAAGGCTGCATGAAAAAGTTAGATGACCTGAACTTTTCGCCAACAATTCATGGCTCTTGCATCACGACAATGCACCAGCTCACACAGCACTGTCTGTGAGGGAGTTTTTAGCCAGTAAACAAATAGCTGTATTGGAACACCCACCCTACTCACCTGACCTGACAACCAATGACTTCTTTCTTTACCCAAAGATACAGGAAATATTGAAAGGAAGACATTTTGATGATGTTCAGGACATCAAGGGTAATACAATAACAGCTCTCATGGTCATTCCAGAAAAATAGTTCCAAAATTGCTTTGAAGGGTGGACTAGGCACTGGCGTTGGTGCATAGCTTCCCAAGGGGAGAACTTCGAAGGTGACCATAGTGTTATTCAGCAATGAGGTATGTAGCACTTTTTCTAGGATGAGTTCATGAACTTAATTGTCAGACCACATACATTTAATCCATAACAATACCCCTTTCACAATATCATTCTCCTTCCTTGTTTTAAGAAAATGGGTTTGGGAGGAGTATATGAGAGCATTGGGGAAGTGGCAAGGAAAATATAGAAGAGAACAAGTATGGAGCTAATTCTGTAATTGATGGAGGATGAATTACCAATGACTAAGGAGAAAAGAGGCAATAAATTGAAGAAAGTTTACATGGCCACTGGGTGTTATGAGCTGAAGAATCAGTGAGATGAATAAATAGCACAGTCAAGTAACCACAAAGACAGAACTGACATTTTAAAAAGTCAATTTCTAGTGATTTAGGCTTATTCCAGTGATGTCTGTGGCTTGGGTGTAAAATAGATGATGATAATATTTGCGGGACACATTTAATGATTAGACAGTGGAGACCAGCTGTTGGAAATATCATTCTTGATGTGCTCACAATGGAAATTTTGTCTTGATGAAGTTGAAGATATCTGCTGGAAAGATAATGGAGGGATTAGTTAACGATAAATGGCCACATGCACAAAAGACAAGTTTAGAGTGATTAAAACTGCTTTTTCTCAGGAAGACGGTTTCATATCTAAAGTTGCATGACTTAAACTTGCTGGAAGATGACTATCATGTGAAATTATGAGTACAGAGATGAGAAAAGATTAGGAAAACAGGCCATTTCCAACAAGACACGATCGCATCTCACCTGTAATCTCTTCTTCCATTTATACTTTCTTACACCTGTTTCTGGCTGGACCCCTTGAAAATCTTGACAAACATGGGGCATGCATATGTTACTGGTTTGAAGAATTGTTTCAGACACCATAAAAACACTTTTCAAAGAAGGGCAAACAAACAAACAAACAAACAAACAACAAGCTCTCTCTCTTAAGGATGCACAAGTGTTTTTCTCATAGAAAATCAGAAACTCAGTGCCACCAAACATATGTGATATTAGAAAGTTTTCTATTTAAAATTTGTAATTGTGGAGTTGTATGAACACTTTCTAATATGAGGCTATTACGAGGTAAAGCAATCTCTTTCTTTAGGATAGATCCTTTCACTTATAGGCGGTTCATGATGATTCACAAAGCCACTCTACTTCTCAGCTACACCCTCTCCTCAAGGTTGCTGTGACCCTGTAACTAAGTTCTTCTAACATGAGGCTATTACAAGGTAAAGCAATCTCCCTTTCTTTATTATAGAGCCTTTCATTTTTAGGTGGATGCATGATTATTCACAAAGATACTCTACTTTTCAGCTACACCCTCTCCTCAAGGTTGCTGTGACCCTGTTACTAAGTTCTGGTGAGTAAGCAAGAAAGTCATAGCAACTTTTTGGAATCTCCCTTGAAAGGCAGCTTGTGCACATGCTTTGCCTTTTGTCGTTTCCTCTTAGTCCCTCCTTCCTCTCTGAGGACTATATATGAGTGCATTGGTGACAGGCCTTGTTGGACTGTGGCGTGGCCTTGAGAACAGAGGCCACATACTATAGAACAATAGTACAGAAGGAGCCTGGATGTGGGACCTTGGGGACCAAAGATGCCTTACCAGCCTCATGTACCTCCAGACTCTTACATGACAGGGAAATAAGTCTCTATTCTGTTTCCTCTTCTTTGACTCAAAGCTAAGGCTAATGCTAATTGAAACACCAGGTGGCCATCCAAAAGCTGAGCTTACTATGCTGCTTCTTCCCATCTTCTAAAACTGTAAGATTGATGGAATGGATTGAGAGACTTCGTCAGTGATGAGCCAGAAATAGAAGACAACTGCCCACCTGAATCTAGATAGGAAAAAAAATGTAATCTCACTCTTGTTATCTGCCCCCGGATCAGAAACAAACAGTTCCTATCAGACAACAAAGTGGTCACTGTAAATAAGCAGCTGCTGGTCAGGCAGCCAAATGCTCTCCCTTTCAACCACCACTTTATATCTGCCCGTCTTTCTGCATCCTGTTTGTGACTATATCTTTCAGAAACTAAATAGATGAGATGCCCAGGAAGACAAGCTGTAATGCATTGTATTCTGAGGTGTGTAGTTGCAACAAGTAAAGAGGTAGGTGGAGAGTGGAACAGAGGCAAGAAAAATAATTATATCAGCAAATACTGGGAACTCTAGTTTTGCCATGTACTTCATCTGTTCTTTGTGTCAGGCAATCGGGCCCTTGGGGCAAGGTACTATCCTGTTTCAATCCACTAGAGCTACACAGAACAAAAGATTACATCACTAAGATTTGTGTAGATCAACTTACTATCTATCAGTGAATCTAAAAATATTTGACCAGTGCACAAGTGAACAGAGACTAAGGACAAAGACAATCTATCCACCATCTCTGTTAATAAACACTAAGCCTGAGCCAATTGGCCCTCTAGCCATGGGTGACTAAATAGAAATAAAAAGAAATTAAAGGGAAAGACACAGCTTAGGAAATAATACCAACATAGGGAGGAGGACATTAGCTTGAGACAAAAGGAGAACAAACCTCTAATAAGCATTAATGATAGGCAGCAGAGTCAACTTATGAAAATTCTTTGTTCTTTCAATAGTACACAGAGCACGTTGTCTTAATGGAAGTAAAAGGCAATAAATTTGAAGAGTATAAGTTAAGATGAAAAGACAGTAGACTGATAAAAAACTAATGGAGGACTTGAGGATTAATTGTAAAGAAACATACAATAATCATAATTAAAATCTGAACTGGATAATTTGAAATAACAAGTCAATAGTAAGTCAAATTAATGATATGGTAATCTAACCTGAGAAACTCACACATAATATACTTTAAAAATAGAAGAAATATAAATTTGGGGTTGGGGAAAGGAAAATGTGTGAAAGAATCTAATAGACAAAGAGGACAGAGAGTGCTGTCTCTTACCTAGGCTAGTAATTAAATGTGTTCATTAGAAAAATAATCTTTAAAGTTTGAACAGAAGCAATGATTAAAGACATAATTGAAATAAACTTTGTAGAGCTTAAAAATACCTAGAAAACAGACCAAAAGCTATTGTTATAATACAGTAAAATCAGTAAGAAGATATTCTTGTCCAGAAATATACTGAAAAGATTTCTGAGTTCCAAAACTAAGAAAAAATAAGTTTTATGCATGGTCAAATAGTAGAAGTGCTGATTGCTGATTGTTTACTCTGTGACACTAAAGACTGATGGACAATGAACAATTTTCACGGTGTATCTAGTAGGGAATAACATTTCGGGATACATGTTCTTCCGCAGTATTTTTTGAATGGAGAGGTTTTTTGAAAAGTCATTCTCAGATATTCAGTGGCTTATAAAATATATTAGCTATGTATCAATTTAAACTATTTAAAAACATACCGCAACTAATCAAGGGAGAAAACAAAATGATGAAATCCATTATAGGGAAGTTGCATGTAAAACAGATTGGTAGGAAGCATTAAAACCATTTAAAAACACAACTGAATAGTGATAGTAAATTAAGTTACAAAACTGAAGTCAAATTTTTTAAATGATTATTGAATGAAAAGGTATATGACATAAAAATTATAATTTAATAGATGTAGTTTATATTTAAAAATTGGAGTTATAGCAAGAACAAGAAATAGAGTAGTACAATACAAAAATGCTAAATCCCTGACTTTATGATAGGTTGACTCCAGGACACTAATAATTATTAACTTAGATAAATTGAGAAATATAGATTCCTGCAGTGAAAGTATAAAAATATGCATAGGCCTAGTCCTCACCAATTTCAGGATAGTGGTTCTCTCTGGGGAGTGTGGGCCTGAACGAAACCAACTTGCTCAACCGAACGCCCCTGACTCATCAGCCAGGAGCTCACCAAATGGGTCCCTGAGAGGATTGGGTGGGAGACAAGAAATAAAAGGGAAGAGAGACAAAGTGCGGGGACAGGCGGGACTCTGTCTGCTGGTGGCAAAACTGAGGCCTCGTTTATTGGGCATACAAGATTCTTAACGGGAAGCAATTTCCTCATTTTGGGGAGCGATTCCCTAAAGCTAAAACTCATGGGCTGAGGAGAAACAATTTCTCCTCAGCAACAAGCTACGTTATACAACAATATAAACCAATGATATAACTAGGCAAGGTTAAACTGAGGCAAATAGAAACCGTCTACAAGTCCACAGTAGAAAGTCCCAAGCATGCGAAGCAGGTCCATGGTGGAAAGTCCCAGAGCGGTGATGTATGTGAAACTGCAAGTCCATAGTCCATGAGCAACTGCGTCCCTTAGTCCATAAGCTTTTCCTATCAGCAAGCTGGGGTCCTTTACTCTTTGCACTTGTATTGTCTGGAAGCAGTTTAAGGCAGAAGCACTGTCCCACAGGTCCCCACTGAACTGCTCCAAGGCCGCTCACCCCAGGCCTGTATCTACCTGGAGACCCAAGCAAGCCAACCTAAAGCCTCAGTGTCCCTGGCTGATCCCAGCCAGCTCCCCACGTGGGCCTGGGGTTTGGCTCTGTCTATGTTTATTTCCTTACAAAAGTGAAAGATCTGAAAGAAATAGAGTAACATGTTAACATCTGTTAAGTCTGACTGCAACATTGGTATCTATTGCAGGTTATATTGCTTTCTGTAGTTTTCCATATGTTTGTAATACTTTACATTTTAAAATATTACTTTTAGAAGCTTGAAGATAACCACTAAGTAGAATTTAAAACACAATAGGTACCAGTATATCAACTGAAAAAGAGGAAAGCAAGCTATGTACTATGCAAGAAAGTAAAGTATAGGAAAATACAGAAAAATGTAGAAAGAACCAGAAAAATACTCAAAACAAAATGATAAAAGTAAGACCATGGATCCATTATAAGAATTTCTGTAAATTGTTTCAACCCCTTTATTAAATAATCTGTAATAATGATAATGTTAATAACATTGAATGTTTATCCTTAATATGTGCCTGGCACTATGCTATATGCTATCCTACATCCTTGAAATGTTTATGTCCCTTAATCTTTATGACATTAATCAGAGATTATTATTTTAAAGTCTTAGAGATTGAGTTGGTAAAAATAACTTAATTGAGAGACATCCTTTTAAAAAGACAAAAAATGTTAAAGTAAAAGATGTTCAACACTTTTGTCTTACAAACCAAAAGAAAAAGAAAGCAGAGACTGTTAAGTGTTAACATTAGACTAAATCGAATTAAAGGCAAAATCACTAAATGCTATACAAAAAAAATTATATTTTTAAAAGAGATCTCATGATGAATATTTAAAATTTCTAAGCCTTAATATATTGAATACTATAACATTGAAATAATTGATTGAAATTTTAAGAAATGAAGGGACATTTTGTACGACTCCAGTGTCTTTAGACATTTCTAGATCATTGAGACAAAAAGAAAATAATGACATTAAAAAATGTTGCTCAACCTAGAGTTTATGGACGGGATCCTTTAGTTCTTAGAAACCCTAGAGCTCTATGCAAATTATCATTTATGTGTATTCATGACTTTGAACATTTCTGGAAACATGATACTTCCATCATATCCTCAAAAGAGGTCCATGACCTCCCCTGAATATGTGTGTGTGTGTGTGTGTGTGTGTGTATGTATATATCTTTGTACCCAGTATTAGGAGACCATGTTTTCCCCAAAATAATCCAGGAAATATTTTTTAAAATCATATACAAAGTTGTAAATGGAAAATACCTAGAGTCATTTTTGAGACTACTTTTGTGGTTTGGCTCTTTCAATAGGTTTTACATTCTGTGATAATAGGGACAAAAACGTCTTATTTTCTGATTCTCGATTCACTACTATACATTCCAGTCAGTAGTACTCATGGTATACAGATTAGGCTCAACAAATACCAATAGAATTAATCAATCAGCCAACCAAAACCTTGGAAGAAGTTAGTATTCTGTCAAAAAATTAGCTCCCCAAATAACTCTAGATCCAGACAATTTCACAGGTAAACTCTAATAAACTTTTGAAGATCTGACGCTTATAAACGTTTAAGGTTTTCATAGTGGAAAAGCACCAGAATAAGAAATGAAACTTCTCAGCTTCAGGAACTAAAGCCTGAACAAAATAGCTATAAAAATCCAACACACGTACATCACGTGTATGTATGTCTGTGTGTGCATGTATGCATGTATGACAGACAGAAATAAGATATTATCAAATAGATTCAACAATGTATGAAAACATATACTGTAATACTATAACAGGTAAGATTTAATTCAGGAAAACAAGTGTGATTTAATATGAAATAATCTACTCAATTATCTTGCATTATTCTTTTCCATTTTTTTCATTATTAGGAAATATCAATACATCAGATTTTTTAAAATTATTATCTATTGTAGAAGACCCCAAAAAAGGAATTTGATTAAAATTTTACATGCATAATGATAAAAATATTTTAGTATATGAGTAAAAGAAAGATGTTCTGATAAGACTAAACATCTGAAACCATCAGCCTAGTCAGCTGATTTCATACTTAAAAGGTATAACACTAGAGTATAAGCATTGAAATCAAGATCAAGGAGAGAACTCTTATTTTCATCTATTGAAAGTAAGATAACTTTGCTGTTAATGTGTATATTCTCATATACTTGGAAACAATGAGAATTGAAACAAGGCCAAAAAATAAAGTTAGAAATAAAATAATTTAAAAAAATTTTAGATCAAGGCAAAATGAAAGTTTAATTTCCTATGACAATTCTGCAATAAGGCTATAACAATGAGCCTTTATATACTGAATAACAAAAGCCCTATGAAGTGAAGTCAGCATATTACCAGATACAAAATGAATATATAAAAATTAATATTTCATATAAACCTATCAAAGATTATATGATGAGTAGATCCAATTAAGAAAAAGATAAGCTAACTATATTATGAGATCTACGAGGCATGTCTAAAAATGAATAGAAATTTAAAACGTAAATTTCCTCCCATGTTTTTTGTAGGCTTAATATAATTTCAAGTAAACAGGTAGTTACATTTGAATGTGATAAACTTTAAGCCTTTAATTCTCTTTGAGAAATAAAATAATCAAATGATTAGTAGAAAATATAGGGAAAAAGTTATTTATCTTTTATTCATTTTTTTAAAGTGTTCTAAACAACAGAATTCCCCCATAATAGCAATACAGTTAGATAAATTATGGCACAATAATATGGCAACATATACCACAGAATCATGCTTATGAAAAACAAACAACAAAAAAAACAAAGCAAGAAAGTGCTCAAAATATAATAGTAACTTAAAATATAGTATATCAAACTTTATGTTCTACTTTCTATAAAAGTTTTAAAGATACTGGTTTTTAAGTATTTATGTAATTGTGTGAAAAATAAACACAGGGAAATTCACCAATAAATGAGAAATATATGCCTAAGAGGTTAAATAATATATTAATTTTACTTTCTGTATAGATTCGTAGTTAACATTTTAAAGATTTTGTATTAAAATATAGTGAAATATATTGTATTAAAATATTAGTTTCAGGTGTACATCATAGTTATTCAACAGTACCCACCTAACACTATATTTAGAGTTATTACCAGATTATTGATTTTATTCCCTATGCTAAAGAAGTCATCACCATAAGTCCAGCAACCATCTGACACTGTACCACACTGTCACAATGTTATTGATTTTCCCCCCTTTTAAAATTTTTCAATTACAGTTGACATTCAATATTATTTTATATTAGTTTCAAGTATACAGCATAGTGGTTAGATAGTTACATAATTTAGGAAGTGATCTCCCTGACTAGTACCACCTGGCATATAGTTAACTTTCTTTAAACAAGGAACATATATTTCACAGTATGGGAAATTAAAAAACAAATTCATATATCATAGTTACAACTTATTTGTTATCTTTGTTATGTGATGTCTTCCTCTCTTTTTTTTTTTTGCATGTGTGAATTAAATTAAGATCTGTAATATATTTTTCAGTGATTTTGGGAAGAGAGACTGCAAATTAAAGATTTGGAAGATGGGTTTAGAGGTGTCCCTAGTAAGAGGGACAAATTGACATGATCTTTTTTATCAACAAAGAATAAAAACCAGAAACAAAAATGAAGACTGGCTCCAACAAAGGGAAAGAACAGTCAGTGTTTTATTTAAAAACCTGAAAAATTTGAAAGCGTAATTGCCGCTATGAGAGTTCAAATGCTGATATTATACATTAAAGCAATTTTGGGATGTTTATACCAATTCACCAGGCTTATTAACCAATTTAGCATTGTCTTATATTCAGATTGCATGGAAAATAAGTTTTTCATTTCTAAGGATATAAAAACTAAGGCAAGTAATATATTGAGAGTTTTATGCTTATGAGCATAAACTGTGATTGTTTACTGTGCCTTAACAATGATGAATTCACTAAAGGCTTCATAGCAAGACCCAAAACCCTGGGGAAGCTATTACAAATTTAGTATTAACAGTTCATGGAAGAAAATGGATTCCACTTACTAAAATGATTTTAAAATGTTTTCTATAAAATGCAAATATTGCAGCACTGAGAAGTTGGAAATTTTAGATAGGTTTACTTGAATCTTTGTTCTCATACAAGTGCTATGTATTATTCCCAATGGAATTCAAAGATTATCACATCTAGTTAATGGGGGACATATAATAAACCTTTGGATAAGTACAGAAAGAAAGATTCTTAATGTTGAAAGAAGATGAGCCACCAAAGCCACTTCTAGACATCTTAGCATTGCCTAACAGTGTCTTGCATGTAAAGGTATGTAACAGGTAGAGCTTTGGTCCAAACTGGAACATCTTTGACACTCTACCCAGCCCCCTATTCTTCTTCAAGGTCTTGTCCTATTTAGATATTGTAATGCCCTGAGACAAACAGTAGAAATTAGTATAATCTTAACTGAGCCTAAGGTTTGCCATGATGCTCCAGGATTTTCTAACCGAACCCTCAGGAAACACACACACACACACACACACACACACACACACACACACACACACACACACACACACACAGAGACACACACACACACAGTACAAACTACGGTACAAACTAACAACTGATGAAAGGAAAGGCAAGCAGTTTCATCTGGGAATAATTAATCCATGCTTAGAAAAGATCAGCAAATGTTGCTTTGCTTCATTTGATTTTTATTCACTTCATAATGACAGTTAAGCAAGGAAAGTGCCAGGTCCTAAAATTGCTCTTGGTTTAGGTTCTGGGGAGTGTTTCTTTGTTGCAAGCAGCTTGTCAGAGCATAACGAAAATGAAGAGCTTGTGTTTCTGGAATGTGAGAAAAGCGGCATTCAGACACAAACTAACGACTTCTGTGCTTGTGTTTATTACTGTCTTTCCAATTGTATTAGTTCTTAATTAAAGCTAAATGGACATCTTTCTTGAAAATATCACCCTTTTTTAAGTTTTGAATCTAGTCAATTATACAGAATTTCCTAGTTCTTACTTAGAGGAAACATAATGTTGAACAAAGTGAATAATTTCTCTTGGATAGGGATTTACTGAGGGTTCAGAAAAAGAAAATACACTAGGAATCATTTTGTTTTCTGTTCTATCCCACTACCAATTTGTCTGTGTGTCTGTCTCTCCTTGTATAATTGAATGAATTAGTGTGCGGGTATATGTCTGTCTTTGTCTTTTCCCCTGTTCATCTTGACTTGATTTCCTCCTTTTTCCTTGGAAGGTCCCTTCCCACCACTTCTGCCCCCATAATGAAGCTAGAATAGCAGATTAACATTGGATTCCACATTCACTGCTAGAAACACTGCTGTGAGCCTGGCTTAGAAAATGTTTGCCCTGGAAGCGTCCCTCACAAATGGTCTATTAGACCCACACAGACCTGCTACAACCTGACATGTCGACCCCATAGATTCCCTCAGGTACCTCGTGTCTTGTTGCAGAGTGTAGTGTTCCAGGCCGTTACATTTCACAGAACAGGCCAAGGACATAAGCATTGATTTTCAATGGTAACATGCCAGTGCAGCCACCTCTCTGTGTCATTGTACATCCTGTTCTGTCTCAGGGCCAGAAAAGAAAAAGAAAAGTTTTGGACTTGACAGTGGCTGGAGGGAGTAGTAGGGGAGGCTTTTTTTTTTTAACTCCAGAGAAGAGAAAATAAATTATGTAAATTATGTTACATCAAAAAATATGATTAAAATAACCTGGTATGAATATTCATCCATGGCTTGGCAAAGGGCAGGAGCAAGAAGAGAGAGTATAGCTTATTGCTAAAAGAAATGTCTCTCAGAGAATTGCATTTTAAAAGAATGTGTGATTAGGCCTGTTGGCCGGAACTGTGGGAGATATTCTTTTTGTTTCTTTTTCTTTCTTCTTCTTTTTTTTTAATCTTGGCATTTTGGATGCCCAGTTTCCTGCTGAAATGCATTTCTCTCTAATCAAAACAATCGAAGGTAGCTTGCCTCACTCACACCAGGCCCTCAGAGGCTGACTCATTGCTGAGGGGAAGAAACACATTATCATGGTAACAGATTGCCCTTCGTACAGTAGTCTCTTTGTCCACACAATGGGAATGATGCTTAACGTGTTATTAATAATTCCTCTATCTCCAATGTTTAAAGAACAGCCATACCATTTTGTTTAGCCACATTATTTTTCCTATCCCAAGAATGTTTCTTGTCCTTAAACTCTTTCCCAATCTCACCGTCTACAAACACTGTTCAATTGAATGTTCTTTTGGTAAAAAATGCTATACCTGCACTGTCAAATACAGCAGCCACTAACCACATGTGGCTAGTGGCTCCTATATTGGAAAGCACAGCTTAAGTCCCTGAAAATGTTAGCAGGGAGTTATAAAGCACAAAACGGTTCCAGAATCCAAAACTGTCAAGTAATGTGAACGTGTAAATCTGTGCACACACACATGCTTTTATTCTCTAAGAACACTTCTTTCTTTTAACTTTTTAAAATCATCCTCTTTTGTCATCAAGTCTCAGCCTCGTTAGTAAGCTGTTACAGTGGCAGAGGACTCAAGAAGATAAAATGTGACATTATTTTTAACTTCACTCTACTGTTCTCCAAATAGCTAACATACAGGTACTGGGAAACACAATCACACTTCACATCAAAATGATGTGCATTCAACAGGAACAATCATTTTTGATGTGAATTTTTCATGAGGATTTTCAATAAGTCAGAAGTAACCACACTTTCTATTATTTAACCTAGTGTTACCAATCTTTAAAATGAATTAAGGTCAATAGCATTGCCATTGTTGTCTATGTATAAATCAGTCTATGCCTAGTGAAAAGGGTTAAAGTCTTCTTAGGTTGCATCTATGTAACAGTGAAAGAAATCGTTCAATTCAGTAATGAACAGTGAAATGAAATTCATAAATTGCTTTTTTAAAGTTGATGATGATGAGATTTTTGGTCAAGATGGTGGAGTAGGTAAATGCTGTGCTTGCCTCCTTTCACAACCACATCAAAATCACAACTAAACTACAGAAAAATCATCACTGAGAATCACTTGATGTCTAGCTGAACAGGAGTCTAACAACTGTGGACAGGAGAAGTCATGTCAAGGCTGGCAGGAGGGGCAGAGTCACAGATTGAGCTGGTCCCACACCCATGTGTGGCAGTTAAAAATCAGGAGGAATATCTTGGCTGCTGAGATCGGCTCTGGAGGAGAAAAGTATCCTAGTCCCACACCAGGCGCCCTAACCCAGGCTCCAGTGCCAGGGAGAGAAGTCCTCATAATTTCCGGCTGTGAGAACCAGTGGAGATGGTGGCTGAGTGAGATGGGCTCGGCTGGAGTCCCAGGCGTTCCTCTGAAAGGGCCTGCACACAAATTTACTTGCTGATGGACTCACTCTCTTTGAACTCCAGCACTGGAGCAGCAGCTCAAAAGATTCCAGGTATACATGGGAAGAACTGAGTTGTCTGGCCAGAGAGAGGATTGGAGGGGCAGCTTTCTTCCAGACAGAAGTGCTGGCAAAAGGCTCTTCTCTCTCCCAGCATACAGACTTAGGTGAGTGCTACTTCTGAGTCTCCATCATCCTGGCTGACATGTATTGTCACACCTTGGTGAGTCCCTGAAACCATGCTCCACCCAAACTGAGGACCTTGTCAGGCTGCTTCCAGTGGCTTTTCCATACTAACAGTGTGTCTTGGCTCATGCTTCAGACTTTCTTAAAATCTCATAGAGGTTCACAAATCCCAAACAGCAGCATCTGGCCCTGGTATGCCCTGTACCTCTTGGCGAGCAGCCTCAAACTCAGCAATAGTGGCAGCTAGCCTCAGTTTGCAGTTTAGCCTCTCCCAGTCATCTCCAAGCCCAGCATAAGTGGCAGCCATCTGTGAATTGCGTCATGGCCCATTGCAGGTGGCTCCAGGCAGGTCACAGGCTGCACCTGAACTTGGCCTGCTGCCAGGTCCCTCTGAGGAGGCCCTGGGTTTAGCACACCCAGTGGCTAGCTTGGACCAAGTCAGAGCACCACCCAGCTGCCTCCCTGGATGACACACTCAAAGGGAAGACTGAGCATGCACCAGAGCCTTACTAAAGCAAATCCTGCTTCATAGGGTCAGCCCCTGCACAACAGCTCCTCCAGGTAAGTCCTTAAAATGAATCAGCTTGAAGGTCAATCCCTCCCATTGAGGTGCAAAGAGCTATCAAGGCTCAACTACAACAGGAGGGCACAGAAAACCCACACAAGGGACACATATGGAACACCTGGCTCAACTGACCAGGGAAACTGTACCACTGGGCCCCACAGGACACCTACTATATAAGGTCACTCTACTATGACTGGGAGACATAGCAGCTCTACCTAATACATAGAACCAAATGAAGGAAGATAGCCAAAATTAGGAGACATTGGAACATGTCCAAGATGAAAGATGAGAACAAAGCTCAAAAAAAAAAAAAGAACTAAACAAAATCAAGACTAGCAATCTACTAGATGCAGAGATCAAAACAACAGTTGTAAGGATGCTAATGATCTCAGTGAGAACTTCAACAAAGAGATAGGATACATAAAAAAGAGCCAATCAAAAATGAAGAATACAATAACTGAAATAAAGAATACATTAATAAATAAAGAATAAATTAGAAGTAATCAACAGTAGATTAAATAAAGCATAAGATTGAACCAGCCATTTGGAAGATAAGGTAACACAAGCCACCCAAACAGAACTGAAAAAAAAAATGAGGCTATTGTAAGGGACCTCTGGGACAACATCAAACATACTAATATTCACATCATAAGGGTAACAGAAAAAGAGAGAGAGCAAGGAATTGAAAATTTATTTGAAGAAATAATGACAGAAAACTTCCCTAACCTGGTGAAGGAAACAGACTTACAAGTTCAGAAACTGCAGAGAGTCTAAAACAAGATGAACCCAAGGAGGTCCACACCAAGACACATCATAATTAAAATGCCAAATGTTAAAGACAAAGAGAGAATCTTAAAAGTAGCAAGAGAAAAGCAGCTAGTTACCTACAAGGGAGCTCCCGTAAGACTGTCAGTTGATTTCTCAACAGAAACTTTACAGGCCAGAAGGGATTTTCAGGAAATATTCAAAGTGATGAAGAGCGAGGACCTACAACCAAGATTAATCTACCACACAAATATATCATTTAGAATTCAAAGACAGATAAAAAACTTCACAAACAAGAAAAAATTAAAGAAGTTCATCAACACTAAACCGATATTATAAGAAATCTTAAAGGGACTTCTTAAAGAAGAAAAAAAAAGATAAAAAATATGAATAACAAAATAACAATAACTACATAACTACATATCTATCAATAAGTATTTTAAATGTAAATGGATTAAATGCTCCAAACAAAAGACATAGGGTGGCTGAATGGATAAAAAAAACAAGACTCTTACATATGTTGCCTACAAGAGACTCACTTAACATCAAAAGGCATACACAGACTGAAAATAAAGGGATGAAAAATGATATTTCATGAAAATGAAAGTAACAACAACAAAAAAAGCTGGGGCAGCAATACTTACACCAGACAAAGTAGACTTTATTTATTTAGTTAGTTTTTAATTTTTTTTTTAGCTGAGCCATCCTGCCACCTGTTGGCAGTTCAGTGGCAGCTCAGCTTGGACCGAGAATTGAACTGCTGTTGCTCAGAGCTCACACTGTTGAGTGAGCTCTTAACCAACTGAGCCACTCGGCCAGCCCAAAGTAGACTTTAATAGAAAGGCTATAACAAGAAACAAAGAAAGACCCAGACATCTCACTTCTGAGTATTAATCCAAAGAAACTCAAAACATTATTTCATGTGCATCCACATGCTCATTGCAGCATCATTTACAATAGCCAAGATATGAAGACAAAATGGGTGTCCATCAATGGATGGATGAATAAAGAAGAGGTGGTGCATATATACAATGGAACATTACTCAGCCATAAAAAGAATGAAATCTTGCCATCTGCAACAACATGGATGGACCTAGAGGCTATTATACTGAGTGGAGTAAGTCAGACAGAAAAAGACAAATGCCATATGATTTCACTTACATATGGAATCTAAAGACAAGATAGACAAACAAACAAAACAAGCACAAACTCATAGATACAGAGAACATTTTGATGGTTGCCAGATGGGAGGGGGTTTGGGGAGATGGGTGAAAAATGGGAAGGATTAAGAAGTACAAATTGGTAGTTACAAAATAGTCATGGGATGTAAAGCATTGGGAATATAGTCAATAATATTGTAGTAACTATGGTGTCAGATGGGTACTATGTTTATTGGGGTGATCACTTCTTAAATTATATAAATGTCTAATCATTATGTTGTACACCTGAAACTAATATAATGTTGTATGTCAACTGTAATAGAAATATAAAAAAAATTGATTGCTCCTACAAACAAAAAGCTGAAGATGGTAGTAATTAAATAATAGCTTATTAGCAGGAGTAGTAGTAAAAGTATTAGTATTGTTTGTTGTGTATTTATTGTAGCCAGGCACTTTCTTAAAAGTTTAACTACATATATTAATTTGTTTTTCACAGCAAGCCTCAGAGAAAAGTATCATTTTTATACCCATTGTACATACATATATATGACACAGAGAGAAGTTAAGTATCTTCCCAAAATTAGCCCAAGCTGGCATTCAGTTGTATGCAGTCTAACCACCGAACGTGAGCTTATAATTACTATCTAGTCTACCCCATGCGTGGAGGAAGCAACAAATCAGATAACTAAAATATTCAGTTTTCAATAACAGTTAAACGGCACCCTCAGCAGAAAATTTTTTATTATGGGGTCAAATTAGTTGTTACTGTATTTATAGCTTAAAACAATTAGGACTTATATGTGTGACCACAATAGCACACTTATTGATCAGAGCAATGAGATGCTAAAAGGGACAAGGGGTTTACAAAGAAACACCATAAAGAAAACCAGTCTTCTCTTGTTGACAGTTACATGTAGTAGTCATCCAATATTTTAAATACAAGTATATACAGAGAAAGAATATATATATTCTATATCTACCTTTCGTTAGCTTTCCTATACAAATAGGAAAAAACACCACATCCCAGCTCCTCAGGAAAGTTTTCTCTGTAATTTATATTCCATTGACTTGGAAAGTCTGTTTTTCTTTAGAGTGGTAAGAACACTTAACATGACATTTGCACTCTTAACAGATTTTTAAGTACAACGAAAACAGTATCGTTGACAATATGCACAATGCTATAACACAGATCTCTAGAACTTATTTATCTTGCATAACTGGAACTTTATACCCTTTGAACAGCAGCTGTCTATTGCCTTCTCCCCACAGACCCTTGCAACCACTATTCTACATTCTGTTCCTGTGAGTTTGACTCTTAGACACCTCGTGAAAATGGAATCATACGGCATTTGTCCTTCTGTGACTGTCTTGTTTCACTTAGAGTGTTGCCCTCCAAATTCATCATGTTGTTGAATATGGCAGGATTTCTTTTTTTTAATGTTGAATAATATTCCATTTGTATGTATATGTCATATTTCCTTTATCTGTTATCCATTGATAGACATTTAGATTGTTTCCATATCTTAGCCATTGTGAATAATGCTGCAGTGGATGTCAACAGTTATTCTCACTAAATAACTTGTATCTCTCTTCTTTGACCACTCCCTTTTTATCTTTTTAATTGGACCTTCTTTCCTAGAACATTTCTCTCAACTGCCTAACATGCTATATTGCCTTGTGAAAATAGCCACTTCCAACTCCAAGGTAGGAGGTTACATTTTTCAGCTACGATGATGGACACTTTTCATTCTGGTGTCTCTCTTCTATATCCACTCTCCATGCCATGTAGTCAGTGTAGGCCTTTGATAAAAAGCTGTCCAAAATGCGTTTGTTTTTTGAAAACTTAGATTGTATGTGATTAAGGATATGGGACTCTTAGTAATTAGTAGTGATTATTTCAACTCTTTCTCTTTCTGCCTAGCACAGGAAATATCACAGCTAAAAATGACCTCAAACACAATCTTGAATCTCTAATGCTCCTATTATTCAGCTTTGTTTCAAGATCTTTAATGATGCAAAAAGTTTGCTCTGCATCAAGAAGTTTACTTGGTTTTTCAACAGTTCTAGTCATTAGAATATTCTTTCTTAAATAGGATATTCCTTTGTCTAACTTTTCCAAGTTGAATCTAATTCTACTCTATAAGGTCAAAAGTAAATATATCTTTCTTATGTGACAGCTTCCCAAATATTTGCAAACACTCCTGATGTATCCCTTAACTCTAATCTTATCAAGGCTAAGTATGCTCACTTTTTCTCTTTATCAAGTGCTCTTCGTCTTCAGGATGTCCAACCACTTCACTTTTCTGAATGGTCTCCCCTAAATTAACTCAGTTCATCAATGTTGCATTTGCTGACTAGGACCGAACATACTATGTTGGCAAAACATTTGATCAGCCACAGTGGACCTCTTCTTCTCCCTCATTCCTGGATGAGATGTCTAATAGTGAATCTTCAAGACAACTGAATGAGCATCCATGTGATTTTTTTTTTTTTACATACTCCTGCATCTCTTTTATTAGTTCCCCAAACGTTAGAAATCTGGCAGCCACTTGGGTAATGCAAAACGGTGATGGTGGTGTTTTCCTTGTTCTCACCAATTATCTTAAAGTTTCCAAGTATTTGACCATTAGTTCCTTATTCAGGCCTAAATATTTTACTAAAATGGGTTGCAGTTTTGTATACTGGTTAAGCGGAGGGGTTCTAGAAGCAGCGTTGCCTAGATCTATCATTTGCTAGCTATGAAACAAGCAAGTTACTTAAGCTCTCTAAATTTGTTTTGTCATCTAGAAAGTGGGATAGTAATTACACTGACTTTGTAACATTGTAATAGTGAAATGAAACAGTATATGAAGTACCTAGTGCAGTGATCAGCAGTTACTATGAAGATGAGCTCATTTGGAGCTCTCATGAAAGAACCATTGCGGGCAAGATGAAACAACCCAAGACTGGGCCTCTTCCCTTACAAACTAATTGGGAAAATGATGCTTTTATATGTGAACCAATTAGAGGATAATTCAGGACATCACACACTTAAGTATGAAGGAGGTAAGTGTACATGAACACATTTAGGTATTTCAGAGAAGAGAGATTTCAGGCACACAGAACAACCAAGAATGTCTTCTATAGTTTGAGTGTCAGGGTTCCACCTATGCTGAACTTTGCAAGATATACTCTAGAGTGCTGACACACAAACCAACCCAGATGGATTCAATTCTCACAGGGTAAGGTGAAATCATGTTCTTCATTGCACTGTTTTCTGGAGATCTCCAATTGTGAACTTTAACAATGGATTTAAAGATTGTTTGGGGGGAGGTGAATTGAGAATTACCAGATCTCATAGATCAGGTTGATAATTCATAAAGCCTGGACTTCAAGAGAATTTTCTGCCGACTGGACTGATAGACTATTAGAAATAGTCAATGTCTGGTCTTGGGAGACCTTGAGAAAAGTGACCAGGATAGGTGGTACTTGGTTTTAATAAACCTCAGGTTGCTCAGATACATCTCCTAACTAATGGGTTGTGACACGTGTAGCCTGGGCTTCGGCCAGCAGTGATACCCAGTGCTATAATTGTCTTGCATATAGAGTGTCTGTTTCTAAAGAAAGTTGTTGCTCTGTTGAAAGAGTAATTACAAAGCTGCCAGAAGGAAGAGCAGTCACTCCACCAAGTTCACCATGATTTATTGGGTGTATTTGTACTCTTAAATGAATCTGTCTTTTTCTTCCTGGAATGTTTTCATACTTTGATATGAATCTCTCTTCCCTTGAGCTCACCTCATTTGTGTCTGAAATATTGATCTGTTGACAAAGGACAGGACAGGGTGGATATGTGTGTGTGTGTGTGTGTGTGTGTGTGTGTGTGTGTGTGTGCGCGCGCACGTGCGTGCGCTATGTGTCATGCTTGTTGGGGAGGAGAATGTGTACGTGTACATAGTATTCAATGACATGATTCTTTTATATCATTTTTTATGATCTAGGGAGATTTGGCTCAGAGACTGCCCTTTCCCCTTGAAAATTCTGCTGATGGTTTCTGCCTGTGAGTAACAAACTCCATTGTGAGACTGAAAAAGACCTTCAGTCTTTTCTATGGCATTTGTCCATGGAGTCTGTAATAAGCAATGATTTATGAAAGCTCACCAATGCAAGAAAAGCATAATGTCTGTGACAAATTCTTTTACATCCATTGTGGATCAGCAGTTTTAGGAGTATCGTCTCCATGGTTTCCTAAATACCAAATGTCTTCTATTACACAAACGCATCTTGCTAAAGTTGAGGAGGACCTTGGAAAGCTTTAGCTATCCATAGCCCCTTTGGAAAAGTAATCAAAAGTTGGTTTTAGTTAACTTAAGCATTTCAACTCCCTGGGAACATATCTTCACTTTTCCAAACTTGTAGTTTTCGAGGAGCAGTGGAAGGTGTTGTTGCCTACCAAACTGCTAGAAATGTCAACTCTTCATTTGCCTGTTAGTTTTGTTATTTGCTCCCCACTCTTTTCACAAAGGAGAACAGTTGTGTGCCTCATTTTCATTTGAAATTTTCAATTGCAGTCTTAGAAAACGAAGATCCTTTGGTAGAAGAAAAAGCTGCTTATACTCTATTTTCTAAAAGTCCAAGTAGATCAAATTATCAAACATTTTATGCCAAACTCAAAGTTATAACTTGGGCAATTGGGTTCAGCATATCTCTATCAGAAGGTGCTTGTTGAAAAATGTTTCTTGTTGTTAATCAGCACAGGAAAGTAAAATCTGTGGCGGTGGGGGAAATGAAACCGTGGTAATCACTGTAGATTCCTTCTTTTCAGAGGAATAAAGAAGATAACCATTGTTTCAGAAAAGATTAGTGGCATTCCTGTTCCCAGGACAAAGGAGCTAATTAAGTGACCTCTCTTAGTATCTTCTACTCTCTGCAGTAACAGATATTATATGATTATGATTCAATTTTGCAATTCTTTTCCTTATTATAAGCATCTTTTCAGCCCTGGCTCAGGCCCAGCCCCACCTAAGTTAACCTGACCATGTGTGGGCTGTGGGTTAGGGTGGACAAAGAAGCTTAATGTTGAGCTGGAAATCAGGAGACATGGCTTTTAATTCTGCAAACATATGCAATGAGAAGATGAGTATGGTTTCTTTAAGGGAAAATTTATATTCAACTAATCCACTAGTTTTCTTGAGGCAATTTATAAGTACAAGATTAGATATGTTGTAATTAAGGCATTTCCACAACAAGCTTTATTACTCCCACCCATCAGAGGATTGAGAGAAAAATGGAATTAGCTGAGATATAGAAAACTTAGTTTAGAGATAAATTTTCTTCTTCTTGAATGAACAAATGGTGACAGTGTTATTATTCCTGGGAAGAAAGTGCTGAGACTAGTTTGACTTAAAAAAATACCTGAATAAATGAATTAAGAGGACTTTTATATAGGAAAATTGCCATGTTTGCAGAGAGACATGTCAAACCAATGAATAAACTTAAAAAATAACTCACAAAATCTGTTTATTCAATATTTTTTCTAACACTAACTATCTGCCAAGAATGGTGGGGAATACAAATAAACAGTTCCTGCTTTCAACTGGCTTATATTCTAGTATATGATTGAATTATTACTTTTAGAACTAGAAAATTAAGCGGCAAGTTTATGTGTCCCACCAGAAGAGTAGGTAAAATACTATTAAGTTTCTGAGGGCAAAGCATTTACTTCCAGCTTGAGGAAAAAGGAAGGCTAAGTTTTCCTGAAGGTGATGACATTGACACCTGACCTTTAGACCTCTACTCTGCGCAATAAAGCACCAGGACTTTCTAAGCACAGGGGATAACATAGTAAAGGTAGAGTGGAGAAAAGCAGGCATAAAATATATATGTGAGCAATAAGGAATTTAGGTTTTTGTGGTTATTGTTGTTTTATTGTTAGCACAAAGAGTATGCAAACAGCAGAAATAGAGAATACAATTGGGGCCAAATTGTGAAGTGCAGTGAAATGTCAAGTTTCCTTCATCCTGAAGACTAAAAGTTCTCAACATATTTCTTCCTCAGCACACATGCCAGATGACATTTTAACATGCATGATGTAGTCATAACTAAAGTTATATATGAACAACTATAACTCCTCAAGAAAGCATATCATCATGTAAGTCACTTTTTAATATATTGGGTTGTCGGAAAAGTCATGATGCATTTTTGCAATGAAAAACATAGAAAGAATACATCATGACTTTTCCAACAACCCAATAAGTCATTTTCAAACATTAGCTTTTAATTATTAAATTATGGCAAATTACTTTTGACACATGTTAAAATAGACAGCACTCCAGTATGTTGAGGTAAATGAGTTAAGGTGCATTGTTACAGGCCATGGAAAGTCTGTTTTAAACAAGAAAATGTCATGGTTACTATCTAGTTGAGCCATAATGAAGACCTGAACTTGGGAATAACATTGGAAATGGAGGGGAGCCTGGGATTTTGAGTTATTATAGGACAATACCTCTTTTGACCTAATTGGACTGGGGAAAAGAAATGAGTTGTGGCGGGTGGCAGAAATCAGGAGAACAGTCACAAATTAACTAAAGATTCAAGTGGGAATTTGAGTAGGAAGATGGTGTCATTAAAATAAATTATGAATTCAAGTGGAAAAATAAGTTTAGGAAATAATAAAGTAAGTTCAGTTTGGTATAAAATGAGTTTGTGGAACTTAATAAAGAGCAGATATTTAATAGGCAAATGGAAATATAGAACTAGCAATCTAGAGAGAAATACAAGCCAGAGATTGTGATTTGGTAATCACCCATGTTGGGTGATAATTACAGCCATGATACTGAATGAGATTACTCTCTTTTTACATCTTATATTACCTCCCTTGATAATTAGTTTCTTGGGGGATCATTTACATTTAGAATTTCAGAGGAGGCAATCAATTCACAGAAAGTTCATAGAGTTGGTAGGAAACAAAACAAAAGAAAACGAAAAGAGTAAACAAGAATTCTATAAAAGCCAGGAGACCAGAGGAATTCAAGCTGGTAGTGATCCATTGTATCAAATGCTGTATAAAACTTGAAGAAAGTAAGAATTATACTTTCTTCAAGTTTTTCTACGTAGGAAGAAGAAAGTTTATAGAAATAACAAGTCAATGACCCAGTACTTTCTAAAAGAAGGTGTGGAAATTGGAGAGGAAATTAATATTTATTAAATATCTACCAAGTTTCAGACGCTGTGATTGGCAATCTACTTTTGTTCTCTTACTTAATTCCACCAATAAGCACATGAGAGAGGTGTTAACAAAGCCACTTTATACATGAGAATCCATGGTCTAGCCTGAGGTCAGTTAGCTTATACTACATGGTAGACTTTGAACTGAAATCCAGTTCTGACTAATTTCAAAGTAATGTTCTCATATGACACAATTCTTTGGGTTAAAAAAGTTTCCATTATTCAGAACTATAACTTTTTTATGATACACTAAATGTGTTTGTACTTTTGGTATATTTTGAAATTGTAGGGCTTAATAGACTTGCTTACACATGCCTTTTGGTGTTCTACTTAGAAATAAGTTGCAGATCTGAATGGATCATGCAACTAAGAAAGTGTAACATTTTCTCTGTTATAAAATTTACTGTCTAGAACTGGGTCCACCCTCTGACCAGATAAGTATAAGAATCATACAATGTTTACAATATTCTCTCAGACAATATTCATTATTGCTGCTGAAGATGATATAGAAGAAACTAAGATGTATTAAGCAGAACTACATAGTATATCATAGCATTTAACAAAGCTTTGGAGGGCACTAGGAACAGAAGACTTAAAGAGTTGATACATATGTGCATGTACACACTCACACACACACACACACACAAACACACACACACCATTTACGTTCTAGATGAGACCAGTGTAATTTGATTCCAAACATATCCTTGAAGTTATATTGACATTTCAAAAATATTGTTGATAAAATTGTCTATGTTTATATTTTAAGCATTTTTTCCTATCTATGCCAACCAACTAACTATTCACTACAAATGACTTCAAGGAAAGGAGAAAAAATTGAAAGGAAAAATTAGCAAAGATATTTTAAAAGATATTTAATAAGGAACAACCTCTGCCTTTTTAATCAAGACTTTTTCTGCCCTTCCCTTGGTCAAGGCCAGTCTCTATGAGCCCTATTTAGCCCAGTTTGTACAATGCTATTGATTCCAGTAATAGAATTTCATAAATAAAAAAAAGATGACAGAAATTACCTTACTCCTATAAAATGAATCAATACATTCTGAGTTTTGACTTCCAAAAATGTTGTTCAGGGACATGTTATTTATGCTATGGAGGGCTACAGGTGTTCTGGATGAAACAGATATCCTTTAATTTGAATCACTACCGTTATTGAGTTTTTCTAGTGTAAAGAATGGAAGCATTTTTTAATTCATCACTGGAGAAGTGTTGTTCTTCCACCACCACTCTAAAAATGCTCTGAATATACTAGTTACTTGTAAATATGCTGTCAGACTGAAGATTATTTAAGTAAAACTTGAAGGCTGTGATACCACTTATGACATTTAATGTATTTCTATATCATATGCAATTTTACCTCTCATCTCTAATATGTCCTTTCCTTGCAATGTTTTTATTTTTATTTTTATTAAGTACACTATATTTGAAATTATTGATGGAAACTCTAATCAAACAGTTTAGCTTTCTCACAGCACAACTCTTGAATTTCTTAGAATCTTCACACAAAATGTAGGGGATCAGATTTTGCTGGGGTTTTGCTAAAAGTCAATTTGTTTTTATATAAAAAAATGCATGAAATATGGTGAGAATATTTTTGTGTGGTATATAATTTGATGTGTCTGTCTCTGTTTATAGAAATATTACTGATTTCTTTGCAGGAGCTGATAGTTTGAAGGCAGTGTATGCTTGGTACATAACTATGAGAGATAGATTTGTCATAAAATTCTGTCTTGGATTTAGTCATTCTTACTACCTCTGCTTAATCCAAAGTTCCTCTGAACATAGACCGTATCAGAATTAGATCAAGACATCTGCTTCAGTGTAGTGTACTTTTGTGAGGTTTTCCTCTGGCCCCATTTTGGCTTCTGCTTGTAAATCTTGTATTGAGTGCCTTAAGGATTTGTATCATCTTCCTCCACTATTCCTGATTGCTGAGTGCTGTGGATTTCTCAGGTGCCATAGAGAACTAATCACTCTAAAACAATTTTACATTTCAAATCAATCCAAACAGATTGTATCTGCCATGGTATAAACTAGTTGGCCATGGCCTACCAGAGCAGAAAACAGGGTCTAATTGTGAACAGCCATGTAACCACATGGAAATCCCACATGACTAGAAAGTCATTTGAAAGTCTGCCATCAGATATGACAGAATTTGTTCAAATACGACACCATTGTTTTGATGGCTTGTGTGGATTCAGGACATAGATTAACAAGATGTAAATTTCTAACTATGAATCTGGTTAGATAAATGTCCTTGTGTGTGTTTAACAGTTTTTGATGTCACTTAGTAAAAACAGGAGGGATATTTATCAATACATTTAAAATCCTTTTTTTTTAATGAAAATATAGACACTAGGGCTTGGGAAGTAATGAAGGAGCCCTTTCTTTGCTAGTACAATAGACTAAACAAGTGTATTAGTTTTCTATTGCTGCCGTAACAAGTTATCACTAAGTCAGGAGCTCAAAGCAACACAAATATGTTATTGTACAGTATGTCAGAAGTCTGATGCAGGCAGCATTACATTTCTCCCTGGAAGCTCTAGGGGAGACAGAAGCTCTGGGGGAGAATCCATATCTTTCCCTTTCCTGGTTTATGGTCCCATTTCTCCATCTTCAAAGCCAGTTACAATAGTAGGTTGAAGCTTCTCTTCATATTACATCATTCTGACCTCATCTTCCATAGTCAAATATCCTTCTGTTTCATTCTTCTGCCTTTTTCTTCCACTTTTAAGACCCCAAGATTATATTAGGCCCACCCCACCCAGATGATCCAGAACAATCTCCCCATTTCAACATCTTTAACTTAATTACATGCAAAGCTCCTTTTACCATGTAAAGTAACATATTCATAGGTTCTAGTAATTAGGTCATAGACATCTTTGGGAGGCCATTATCTACCTGCCACAGCAAGTATGAGTTCAGATAGCAATTTCCAAGAACACTTCCCTAAATAATCCCTCTTTTTAGTTCATCACTCTTTTCTTTCCATCAGTAGCAAGGCATTGTGTTACATGCACACTATTACTGTACCTTTAAATATACTATTATATAACTGTTGTAGTGTAATTTCAGGTCTGATTTTTTTTCTCCTCCCTCATCCATTTATAGAAACACAAGCCCACTTATAGCAATTGTTCAACAGTACATATTTTTTAAACTCATGAATGTAATTACAATGAGGATTGTCTCCTTAATCTTTTTTGTTCATAAGCTGAGAGGCCATTACTTGCTGTGTCTGGGGTGAAGAACTAGAATGGGCTAGATGGATGTATAGGAAGATTTATGGAATAATTTATAGAGATGCATAGAATAAGATGTATGGAATAATCTAAACATGAGTCATATTTGAACTTCTATTGTACTTTATTTGTGATTCTCTTAACGCCTAATATTTTCTCCATGCATGAAATCTTATGCTCTTGTTTCAGATTTGGCATGAAACTCCTTGAGAGCAGAATCACTCAAGAACTAAAGTTACCTAACATATTTGCATCATTAGAATTTCCATAATGGTTTGCTCATATACATTCAAATTTTCAGAACACTGTGATATGTTGTTCGGACCACTCATCTTTTCCAGTTTTGAAAGATCACAATCACCTTGTGCTTATCCTCTTTACTCAGGGAAGTGCAAAATGCTCAAACCAGGCCATTTCTCAATCTACTCTATAAATGTACTTTTTAGGGTGTGTCACCTATTACCTGGTCAAGCTCAATTGCTAAGTTTGCTCTCCTTGTCAAAAAAAATGCTTGTAAAGTTCGTTCCTTGCTGTGGTTGGGGAGTAGGGAAGCAGTTCCAATGTTCCCACCCAGTCAGCTCTGCCTTTCAGGGCTTCTGCTGTTGATGAAACCTCTGAGATGTGAATACAGTGGAGCAGGAAGAGGAGTAACATTGGGTCAGACTTCCCTAAGCATTGGTAGGAAAACTGTTGTGGTGCCCTGCTATGCTAAACCAAGTAGCTGCTGTCGACATGCCCTTCAGAGTCCCAGAAGAACAAACAAAAAAATCAAAATATATATTTTTACTTCTCTGCCTGGTGTCAATGTGAGTAAAAGTAAAGTAAAAGGGGGAAACATGAATTGGGGCACTTTGTTCCTTTGGGTACAAAAGAAGACTGGCTATGAGTGATTTAGAGCATAGAAAACAACTGAGAATTTTGCTAAAATGCTAATTGTGATTTGGTATATCTAGGATGGGATCTAAGATTCTATATTTGTGAGAAGCTGCAGAAAATATGGATGTTGCAAGTTCTCAGATCCTACCAGTGAAGATTTAGAGCAATACTCCATTTTGTGGTGATAATAGTACTTCCAATGTACATGGAGATATGGTGAACAGGGACCTCTAAACTTTGCTATCACCTCAATATTAAAGGATAAGGAAGAGCATAGGTGTGCTTGCATGTGGGGAGTATATTTGTATTTCCCCCATGACCACCCGGAATCAGTGTGTCTGAATAACTATAGTGCATGATTGAGAGTCCCAGCCGAGCTCCTGACTCATAGGAGAAGCCCCTATGCAAGTCAACATCGTAATTTTTTTTTAATGTTCAAAATAAGTATTTGGATACTTATTCCATGCTTCTCTCACACATGCTATAAATATTAACAAGAGACTACTTTTAAGAAAGAATAGCTACACATAGAAGATGTTTTTGCTACTTGTTGTCAGCTCTTTTCTACTCCCCATTCAATTCCCTTCTTACCACTTATACATGATTTATCTTTAGCCCATGTTCTCTCCATTTTCTTGGAATTCTTCTCATGTGATCATGTGATGTATTATTCAAATGCCCCAACTTCTGTTATTGATAATTATATATTAACCAGATTCTGACTTCATTCTTCTCTGTATTGAATCCTAGTCTAAGCATGACACTGACAAAAAGGATTCCTAGAGCTCAGAAGAAATTTTGGCAAATGACAGTTCTCTTTTTAGGGCTGTTAGTCTTAATGGAATATTTAATAAGATGGTAATAACCCTGAGATCCTTTTATAGCAAACCCAGAGGTGATATATATATATATATATATATATATATATATATATATATATATATATATATATAATGTTTTTTATAGTCTCAGTTACTTTTATTTATTCATTTAAGTTTTTATGAGGTCAGTTCTTAAAGTCATTTCAAATGAGGATTCCTTCAAACATGCTAAACATGTATGATCCAAACTGTTTTCCTCTTTCAGCTATACCTATTGATAAGTAGAGAGAATTCTTCTCCATATCTACGATTGAATTTCGGTTTAATACTCATTTCCTCAGCTCATATTTAGAAGTGAGGAACTGCTTGCCATCCTGATATCCATCACCTCTGATAGTGTGTAGAATCTGCAATTTGGTTCCCCAAACACATATTCTTACCATGCATCACCCATTTATGTCTGTCATTTTAATCTTCCTTCTCAAAGACTGCTTGTGCCTCCCCTCCAGTCCAGTAGCCAATGGTGAAATGGCAAATTGTGAGGGTTTCCTCTTGGGGAAAAAAATATGTTTATTATCCTTGTCAGTTATATACAACATAATACAATTCTTCTTCTGTTTCAGAGATAAGGTTCAATGTTTAACAATATGAGAGGGCAGACAGTGCAAACATTTTGAGAATAATAATAACAATGATAAGTGTTAACATTTATTGAGCCCTTTACTGTTTCAGACACCATGTGGAATGCTTAACAAAGGTGTTCTGATTTAATTTTCACAACAATCATATAAATAAACCACAATTAATACCCTCATTTTGTAGATGTTGACACTAAGGTTTACAAATGCTTGGTAATGCTGCTCAAGGTCATACAGAAATAAGTAACAGAGCCGCTAGTCAAAAATAAACCATTCTCACTTTAAAGCTGTGCTCTCTTAATTATTGTGCCAAATTATTATGGCAAAAGTTTACAAGTTCTGGATCTGGATATTGTCACTGTCCAAACAAAATATATTCCCATCTCAGGTGTAGTGCCCTTTAATATTTGCAGTGTCCTGTTGAGGCCTTTATTAGAGCTGAATTGTTCCAGTTTCCACCTATGTAACATGTGTGAAGTTAAGAGGAAACCTGTTCCATTACACCATCAACCTTAATTAATGTGTTTATAATAATGGCTTGGAATTTATTTAACCAAAATGATCACCTCATTTAACATAATGACTTGATGCATAGGCAGCACTGAGTTGCAGCATGCCTGCTGCTGTTTCCAGAACATTTACCACGTGGCTAATGGGAATCACCTTTGTGATCCTGCAACACCTGTTAATGACTTGTTTCACCTCTGAAGCCTGATCTCTTTGTGTGAAGTTAGGCAGTCATGGTGAGTTAAATAGGAACCAAGTGAAGTATTAATTATTTTTAATAGCATTGTTATGGTTGCTTTGTTATTTAAAAAAATTGCCATGCTGTAATAAGAAATCCATAAAACATGTTCTTCATATCCTTTATAAAATGGTTTGAGGAGTCAAAAGATCAGTGTTGAGTATGACATAGCCAGAGAGAGTTTTGCTGTGTTTACACCAAGTGATATCCTGTTTCACTTCAAGCCTTCTCTTCTCTGCAGCCATCATGAGTTTATAGGGAGGTGGTAGAAAAATTATTAATCTCCTCATTTTATTCTTTAACTTTATGCTTAATCAGTGAAATTAGGATGATAGCCCTACCTCATTTTATTGCATTTCACTTTATTGTGGTTTACAGATGTTGCGTTTTTTTGCAAATTGAAGGCAAGTTTCTCCAGTAGCAAAAGGATCCTGACTCACTGTATTGCAGTATTCACTTTATGGGGGTGGTCTGGAAGTGAATCTGCAATATCTGAGTATGTATTTAGATTCTCAACCAGTCAGGAGGAAGACTGAAGGAGTGTCTTTAAATATCCCTTTAAATATTCATACTTGTATTTGATCCCTTATATTTTCTCCACAAATGTACTGTACATTTAATAGTTAGAAAAAGACAATCTCTTTCTTTAATTGTGGTGAACCAGCTGAACTTAGTCAACTGATTGCTAAGCTTGACAACTGTAGTAGAGACTGCCAGTTGTCTGCTAAAATCCATGCACTCCTTTTTCTTTGGGGATAGAATTGTAGCTGGATACATGGTTGCTCATTTGAAGCCTGTTATTCCCATCCCTCCTTTTGGTGATTAAGTCCTTGTCAGTGGAATATGAGTGGAAGTGATGCGTTATTTCTTAGGCTGGGCCTTTAGACACTGGTCATGTGTTCCTGTTCCTCCATGTTCTCTCTACCCTCTTCTCACGAGTGAAAGTGTGTAGGTGACCATGACTTTGTTTCAAATAGGTAGACAAGGATAGGTTAAGGGCAAAGTAGCAAAATGGAAAGAACTTGCATCATTGAATGATTGTGAGGAGCAAAGATGCCCTCCAAGCCTGGACCACTTACATCAGGACAGTTCTGGGAGCAATTAACAAGACTTTGTTTTCTTTAAGCCATTGTTTAAGCTTTTTTTTTTTAACAGTAGTTTAGCCTTCACCTTAACTAATGCAATAAGCTTGACTAAAATTATGCACACCATTTATTAAAATGAGTCGAATCTAATGTTCACAGCCTAAGATTTTATGGGAAACAAATCTCCTTAAAGAAATCTCATGGGAATACCAAGAGATTGTAACGGAAACTACAGTTAGGATGAAAAAAAGTGTTTATCTGACTTCACATATTTCATAAGCTGCTTTCAAGGAGTGAGTCATTGGATTATTTCTCTGCAAGTACAATTAGCAATGAATAAAATGTACTACAGAGATGAACAAAACCTATTTTCTGTATATGGACATAGCTTCATCTGGTTAAACATGAAATATTTAACATGACTTAACTTCTGCAATTATGAAGCTCAACAGTTACTCAAATAATATGTAATGAGTGATTAATATACACTAAAATCTTGTTAATGCTATTAATTCATGAAGTTATCTGTTTTATATTTAATGATATGACTTTGCCAAACTTAACATAGCTCAAATAACATATGGTCAAAGAAAACATCAATATGGGACATAGATATCAAAGGTTCCAGTTATTGTTGAAAATAGTATTTTTATGATGTAGTATAACAACACCTCTCATCTTCTATGTTCATCCTTACTGATAATAAGTGTTAGTAGAAAACCTGTATAGGCATGTTGGAATAGTATGTAAAAAGAGAACAAAACAGCATAAGAAATATAATTATCAAATCTATATCATCCTCTATATTTGCCATATATATCATAACATATATATATGCATATATATATATATATATATATATAAATATAATTTCTTCTGGAGAAAGAGATTGTTTAATATTTTATGTTTCCTTAAGCCCAAAAAAGCAGTGACAATCAGGCACTAGGTTGGTTCTTGTGCCAATTATTGATTACCAGAATTAAAAATGTCAGTAACTCCACTGGTATGTGGAAAGAGGAAACCATTTCAAAAGTCACTGAATATCAGGTTTAAAGGGGTAGAAATCTCAGGATGGTGATCTTTTCTAAGCCCTTTCCACAAATGCTAAGCTAAGCTTATGTGGGCAAATTGAATGCATGAAACTATATGTGAGCATAACCCTGAAGAAAAAGTGAAGCAGAGAGTTCAACAAATATTAAATGAATTTGAACATTGTGAACATAGTAGTTGAAATTATTGAGAATCTCCTTTGAATGTATGAAAGCCATTGATTCTCAGTAGCCTGATATGTGGATTCTCTATCCACATATGCTAAATCCTGATATGCTAAATTCTCTATCATTAGGAAATCTTTTTAAAAGATCATCAGAAATCCCTTTGGAAAAGTGAATAATCAATAATATTCTTGTTTGAATATGCTATCAGCCATTTTAGAAGATAAACTTCCATGAATAATTCCTACTCTGTGTACAACATTATTTTCCCAGTAATTAATTTAAGCAGAGGTCATAATAGCTCCTCTGAACCAGCCTTAGATTTCTGAAATTTCAGAAATAGGGATTACAACAGTAATTATAATAGTGGTATGTATGTCTCCATATTGAGACTCTACCAAATTAAGAATACATTGCAATTTTCTACAATAGCAAAAAGGTTGTCAAGGAATAGATTTGGAGTCAGGACAGAATATTGCAGGGTATACTGTCTTATTTAAAGAGATATATATCTCCAAAGACATATTTGAGAAGATGGCGTGCCCCTCAGCTAGGCAGATAAGAAAAATGGATTATGTGTTGTAATCAGTATTCTTATTTACATGCAATAAAATCCAGTCTACTTTTTTTAAGTGTAAAAGGATTTATTAGGAGGTAGAGATAGTTCCGAATCATTGAAATCCCTGAAGAAACAAATTCTAATCTGCACTCCCAAAAATGACTTGTACAATCACACCATAGAGCTAGGTCACCAAGTGAACTTCTATCTTTGCCTTGATGTACATTCTAGAAAGCTGCCAAATCAGGAAGCCACCCACTCAATTAGAATGCTGTTATCATAGCTGCCAGCACCAGAACAACCACCAGTCCACTTTGATCAGGAAGTCGTGGTATCAGAAAGCTGCCTCTGAAATTGATGACTCTGACACCATTCTTTCTTTGCCAGGATCCTTACCAAAAATATGACTACCTTGTACCTTACCCTTTTAACATTTCTCAGTTCCCAAAGTGTCACAAGTGTTCACATGATTGGTGACACAAGTAATGATCGATAACTGCAAAGGAGCTCAAATTTTGTTGTTTTGTTTTGCTTTTTTAAAAGATTTACACCTTTTCTCTGCTAGGATGCTGTAGAGGTAGATGTTTAGCAAGCCATTTATTGTGTGCGCTGCAGAGCTTTAGGACAGAGACTTTAGCATCAACCCCCTTATGCACTGTTCAAGCTTCCCAGTGGGTTCTACCACAGTAAGGGCAGGCAGATCCTGGAAGAAGGGATGTGGAAGGAGGTTTGGGGTGAGAGTGGCCCAGGAACAGAAAGCTCAAAAATACCGTTCTTGAAGATGCCTGTTGA
This sequence comes from Hipposideros armiger, assembly GCF_001890085.2. Taxonomy (NCBI): domain Eukaryota; kingdom Metazoa; phylum Chordata; class Mammalia; order Chiroptera; family Hipposideridae; genus Hipposideros; species Hipposideros armiger. Next base: position 1,133,525 of record NW_017731729.1, read on the forward strand.
GAATTTCATACTAAAGTACATGTTTGGTTTTTTTTATTGTCTGGATGATTTTAAAAACCATTGTCCTATGTTCAGCTTATTCAGCCTTATCAGACTGAAATATTTGCTTCACAGATTCCCATAATGCATACTTTTTAATTTAATTTATGGAAAATGGTGTGGTCTAGGGCTGTCAGTAACCATGTATATTTTTACTCAAATGATTTCAGTTAACCCATATTTTTGGAACCCCATGTTAGTTGCCAGGCACTGTGGAAACTCTAGAGAAAAAGATACTGTGTGTTCTCTGAAAATCAACACCTTAATTAGATGAATTCTAATTACAGGATTTCATATTGAAGTAAAAACAAAATGAAGAATAATTTTTTTTCTGAATTCCAGTAAAACTACAAACATCCTTGAACACTAAGCTTATGCTAAAGAGGTCCCCTGAACCCCTAGACAGAGTAAAATATTTTTATTACCACTGAATTCTATACTGTGATTTAAGAGATTATAACTCAACCATGGCTCCAAACATGGACAGAGGGTATAGTTCACTTTATGTATGTATGTATGTATGTTTAGAAATTTTATTGAGGAACAGTGTGTTTTTCCAGGACCCATCAGCTCCAAGTCAAGTAGTGGTCTTCAATCTAGTGTGGAGGGTGCAGATCCCAGGCCCATGTGGGAATTGAACTGGGAACCTTGGTGTTATGAGCCTGCGCTCTAACCATTTGAGCTAACCGGCCACCTTAGTACAGTTCACTTTAGATTTTAAAAATTGTGCCATAATACAGCATCTCAAACTTAATAGAATGTTAGACTGTATCTGCCATTATGATATTTCATTGTGGGTATGTGACTATGGGGAAACATGACATAATGAGTGTGCATCCATATTGTCTTCTCACCTTCCTATGGTATTTAAGGTGATGCTGTTTTGCTTCAATTCTTTTCAAGAGAGTTTATGAATTCTGTTCAGCCAAACATGGTGAATCACCACCAGTTCTCAATTAAAGTTTGAGGAATGCAATGCTTGTTATTATACCTACCATAACTACTTTATCTGATTAGTTTTTTTCCAGTGCATTGCTATCCTACCATATTCATTAGAATTTCAGCTCATTGATTTGCATATTATTGTTGTTCAGTGAAAATATGCTTCAGCAATATTTGAAAAGCAATTATTTCTCTGTACTGAGTGTTATGCAGGGTTGGTTTGACCTCAGGTGGTTGGCTATGAGGGTCAGTAGTGACAGCCCTCCCTATGACCTTTAATGAAATCAGTATGAAGACATTCCTGGTAATCAGTGCATATATGTGCCCTCATATATCAACTTTCCTGTGACTGCCCCTGACTGCTATGCCTCATTTCCTTCCTGGCCCACAGGCATATGTGTCTTAATATGTATTTGACTGCATTGTGACTATAACTATTTCTTTTTGATTCAGTTAATTGTGTTTGCAGCCTTTTCCTCTTCTTTGGCTCAGCAAAAAGTCCCTCAGATGGTGTTTAACAAGAATGCATGTAACAAGAAACAAATTGTTTCTGGGGAGTGCTATTTACCTTTTTTATTTTCTGCTTTGTTAGCGACGCAGAGGTTTCATTAGCTAGGAGCAAATGAATTGCAAAGACAACTAATCCTACACACACACACACACACACACACACACACACACACACACAATAGCTATAGAACACAATCAAACCATCTCCTCATGAGAAACAATAAAGAAATGAGAGATACCTTTGGGATAAGGGGACTTATTGTTGCATCATTATATGAATAGATTATATTCTAAGTAATCAGTGCTCCAATCACATAATAGAGTTCTTCATTTTTCCCTATAAAGAAATGGAGCCAACTTGCAGTACTTCACAAATGTGATGAAATTGAGCCCGATAGCATTTTTATAGGCTCCATCTCCCATGCATTCCCATCAGAGGAATATCTTTGACTTAGGATAGCAGATAAGTACAAACAAAGCTTGGATTATGAGGATTAACCTGCCAAAATTCCAAGACAAAGGAAGAAAAACTCAGAAATATATATGCAACAATTACGGCTCTTTGAGAGAGACTGCTCAGCTTTGAAATGGATACCTGCCACTCAGTGCTGATCTGAATTCCCAGAGAATATTAAAGGAGAAATGAAGTACATCCCAAACATCTCAGATGAAAGGGGAAGAAATGTACTACACAACTGAAGTAAGAACATACGTTTCTAATATTAGGTGGTCCAGAGAGACCCTCCCCTAACTAAGGCCCATTCTAATCAGAAGGTGTATGACCCTGAGTTCCCCTACTGCTATTTTTTCCCAAACTTTTGAAGGATGCATACCACGAAGTGCAAAGAGAAAGAATTTAAAATCTGTCTGACAATTCCATAATATGACATTCAATAAGCTGGTGTACAGAAGAGATGGTCAAGTCAAAACTATTAACTCTTAGCCTTGATAATGTCTAATGGAAGTTTCAATGGAGGCAATTTCAGTTTGTTATAAATAAAAAAACATACATACGAACAATTAAAATACTCTTCAATAATGGTGTAGGTTTTCTTAGGAAGCAATGAGCTCCTCATCACTATAGAGGTATAGCAAAGAGTAGATGGTTATTAACTATTTACTCATTGACTTACTCAGTCATACATTTATTTAACCAATATCTACGGAGCTTCTGAGTATGTATTGGGGGATGCTAAGCTAGAAATATCAACGATATATTCAGCTCAAAAATTTCATAAAGGTTTTAGGTTTAGGGCAGGCATTGAAAATACAGAAATTAATGATGTCAGAGGCAATTCTAAATGTATATGGCTTATATACCTGAATTTTCCACACTTTTACACTTCCGATTATTTTCATGCAGTCCATGTATTGGGGTACAATGCTCCCAATTTCACTTGTGGCTTCCTTTTCATCTTTATCTTATTGTTCACTAGTTACTTTTCCAGACAAATTGAGTCAGGAACATTTCTTTAGTGCTCTTGTTTGCATGGGAAGTTGTCAGGCCTGATCTGACCTGTCTTTCCATCAGCATTATAAAGGTGACGGATAGTCAATTTCAGGGATTCATGATCCATTTTACCACAGCGCTTCACCTTGCAGCTAAGTAATACAGCTGTGATAAAATCAGCCATAATCACTGCATCTTATTCAGCCCTGCCTTGGCTATAAATACAAGTTTCATAACAAAAAAAGCAAATGGAACAAGATTGGAGATAGAAGGCAGATGAAGGCAAATGTGAAGGTTTATTTATTGTGACTAATGGGAGAGTGTGTTTATGGTTTTTAGTCTATTCATTTTTCCATAGAAAAAATGGGAACATATATCACACATTCAAGAACTTGACTTGCTGTTGATTCATCAAAATCAATTATAAGCATCTTATTAAGTATTTATACACATTTAGAATAATTATTCTCATCACTGTATATATAGGTCAGGCAGTTGAACAAATGTTAGGCATGAAGACCTTATAATTTAACATATACATATGCGTATATGCATGAATATATAACAAACTTTTATTGGGGGAGAAATATACAGACAATAATATAAATACTAAATATGGAAACAACTGAAGAGAGTAATGAAAAAGTCTTGGATCCAAAATTATCCCACACATTTATTGTTTAGTCACACACTGTTCTGGATGGAAAAGGAACAGCAGTGATGGAAGCAGAGAAAACACAAACCCTCAAAATGCTTACATTTAGGGAAGGGAGACAGAAAATCTAACAACAAAAACTATATATGAAGCAATGGGGGTAAAAGAAAAAAAAATAGGGACGGACATAGAAGTAATCAGGTATGGGATAATTTTCAGATGCCCTGGCTAAAATTTTAGACACCTCCCAGATAGAGCAATAGCTGAATAAAAGACTTGAAATAAGTTAGGACTAAGCCATCCAGGTGCTTGGGAAGTGAAATATCAAGTTCAGAAGAACTGGTATGTGTGAAGACCTGAGGGGAGGCAGGTGTGGCTATTGAGGCCTGAGTCGGGGGGGGGCAGGACCAGAGAGGCAACAGCAGTCCAGATGCATACAGCCCCGGGAGCACTTGGAAAAGACTAGAGCTTTCTCTCTCAGTGAGATGTTATACCAGTGAAGTGTTTTGAGCAGAAAAGTGACAAGCTCTTACCTAAATGTTTAAATAATCACTCTGGTTGGTATGAAAAGAATATACAGCTAACGGCAAAAAAGATTCAGGGGGCCCAGTTAGGATACTATTGCAATATTTCAGACTAAAGAAGATGCCAACCTGAACCAGGGTGAGAAGTGGTGAAATCATGGCATCCTCTTCAGGTCAATCTAACAGATCTCATGGCAGATGGAATGTGAGAAAGAAGTCAGTGAAGATAGCAAGGTGTTGAACCTCAGCCTCCGAAAGGATGGAATTCCTGTTAACTTGGATGGGGAGGAGGAAGAGAAGCTTTAGAGAAGATGAGGAGCTCAGTTTAGACATGTTAAATTCGAGAATGCCTATCAGGGATCAAGGTCGAGATGTCCAATAAGAATTCTATATGAGATTGGATTCTAAGGGACAAGTCTAGGCTGAAGGTTCCTATTTAGGACTTAGCAACATACAAAAGCTATGAGACTGGATGAGATAACTTAGGTAGACAGACAAGAGAAGTCCACCACTGAGCCCTGAGTATTCCAACTTATAAAGATTCTCTTCTGGAACTGAGGAAAAAATGTTTGGAAATGGCACAGATAACCTAGACGTGGTAACATTAATAAGAGTAAAGCAGGAATAGTGACAAGAAGAAAAAAAAAGCTGGTATTTATTGAGCATTTACTATTGTAGATGTCAGGCACTGTGCTGAGCATTTCTTGTCACTCACTCTTTTAACCATCCCACTTTTGCAGGTATGGAATTATCCCCATTATTATTATTATTATTATCCCCATTGTATAAGTGTGGAAACAGGTTTTGAAAGTTGAAGACTTCCTCAAGTTCACACATTGAGCAAAGCTTATTGATTTCAAAGCTGGGCCTCTTACCCAATGATAACTTCACTGTGGTGACATTCCTTTCCATGACATAACACTCATTCATAGTCCTTCTAGAAATTCTCTCTTATGTTTGTCAATAAGAATTTTTCCTGCACTTCAGCGCTACCCTCACCCACGCCCATCTAGGACTATGAAAAAGCTTCACATTGAGATTGCATGATGTGGGTTGTTATGTGAGGTAGAGAAAGGGATTTTTTACCTGACAGGCAGAAGTGGATTTGAATCTGCTTACTCACTGTGTGATTGTAGGGAACTTCATAACTCCTCTGAGTCTGGAATTCTTATCTGCAAGCTGGGAATAATAACTCCTACCTCAATGGTATTTAACCAGAGGATGATGAGAGGATTAAATAACAGCACTGATGTAACAGTCCTGGTATAATGCCTGGTACAAGGTAGACAAAATACAATTGTTAATGCTGGTCTTACCGTCATCCTCATTATTTGAATTGCCATCTAACTATTCACCATTCTCTCCAAACACTGCGCCTCACCTGGCTTCCCTTGATCTGCTGTGTAAAGCTGGGTTTGCCCCTTTTCTCTGCCCTCTAAAAATCAGCCACCCTCCCAACCCCCATGTCAGGTAGTTTCCAGATCTCAGTCTTCATACAACCCTCACTGTTGTTTTCCATTATGCCCTGTATTACAGCATCTTTCATCTTGTAAGGAATTTTAAGTGTGTGATAAATCCTTGGACTACAACCATGAGGCAGATTGACTTGGGTATAAAACACATTACAGGGCGAAGCAAGGTCTTTATCATCATTTTCTTCAATACTGAATATTTACTGAATTTATATTATATATTGGGTATTCAGGAAACATAACACATGCCACTGACATTACCATTGCCCTCTAGAAGCATTTATTTTAAACATGAATTTCCTTGGTCTCACATCATTGAGTCTGGTGTCTCTTCTTTGCCACCAGGCCTACATACCCAATAAAATAGCTTCATAAAAAACCAGAGTTGGGTAAATAATTTCCAGGAAATTTATCACTATGTTTATCTCCAGTTCATGTTGAATTATTTTTATTTGAATATATATGGAATGAATGAAACCATTGCTGAGTTGTGATGATAGACTTCCCATGTTGCAATTTCCTGTCTTCCTTCAGCATTTCCCAGGCTGCTCAATTGCATTGTGCTCTTCTGTTCTTTGCTAAATTTGAGGGTTAACAATCCACTCCCCTAGGCTTCTCTCTATTCTATTCGATTCCACTATGATTTTTTCTTCATATACTCCCTTATAGTCTATTTGTTTTGAAATGTATCATTGCCCTCTGCCATCTTCCACTCCATTTCCCTCAGGTTTCCATTTCATGTTCCAGTTTGTTTTATTTGGATTTTCTCTGTGAGTTTCTATTCCTTTCCAATGCAATTTCCCCACTGGGCTATGCAGTCTCCCATTCTCTTTCCTTGCAGCTTTTTCAGTAGTCAGTGTCAGAATCATAATGACATAATGTGCTTTAAAGATCTCTGTAGAGTGTAATAAGCTAACCAAATGTTATTTGCTATTTTACTGTTTTATCTTGGAGAGGAGCGAGATGAGAGACAGGAAATAAAGTGTAAGGATGAACAGGAACATCTTTGGGAAAGGGAAATAAAAGGATTACTGCTGGATTCAATGGTTGGATAGGAGCTAATGCAAATCTCCTAATAAAATGTGATAAAGAGTGAAATTTCCAGGGTGACTGATATACATTTCAGGAAGGTTTCAAAAGTTTTTGTGTATGAATTTAAAAGTAGCTGGTGGGCACCAGAGTGGTCTACTTAAGATAACTGATATAAAGAAAAATATAAGCCTATAACATTGGTACATGTGATCAGTTCTAAACCTCCACTACTGAAGCAGGAGGAACTTGAAACCCATTTTAAGTCAATAGTGTGAACCTAGTGTGTTTCTATAGTTTAAAAAGACAAACAAGCGGGCACCATTAGAAAAGTTATAACAAACCAAACAGAAAGGCTTCTATGCAAATCTCGTTACTAAACACAAAATGCACATGATTGAGCTAGTGAGACTTAGCACTTCTAAATTTAACAGAAGAGTGAGGAAACAGCCAGATGAAAACATATATATTTCTTTTAGTTTGGAAAAGCAAGCACTGTGATGGATTGTAACATAAGCATATGAGATGAACAAGTATATACTTTTTACAAAGTGTGTCCCGTGGAGCACTAGTTACACCAGGGGTTAATAACTACTTGGTGAAAATAAAAACTGAGAATTGTTTTGGTTCCTTCCAGGACTTCTGAAAGAGTTCAGTATGCTAGTATGCATTTTAAATCAACAAGAATCATATGGTATGCTTAGTTTCCCAAACTTATTTGACCATGGGGTCCTTTTCTTGTGTGTGGGACATCTTCTAAAACTAGAGTTCAACTGATTCTGTAGGGAATTTTTTCCCCCTGTGTTTCGGATCCTACTAGAAAGATTAAATGTCTGGGCTCACTAACATCCCAAAGTAATGAAAACTGAAAATATAAGTAAGTTCAATCAAGCTTTTATTAAATGTTTGTATGATCTATCCATGAGGAAATCTAAACTGCTAAGGTACATTTTAACCTTTGTTAGAAATTTCAAAAAGATCAATTGACCTTTCAAATAATACTCTTGGCAATTCAGGAAAACTAGTGAAGTGAGTTTATTATGACCCACTTTTTAATGTGTAAATATTTATTTTCTAATATTTTTACTGAAGTGAAGTATTTGAAGCTGGAGATTTGAATAATTCAAGGATAAACATTACGCAATGTTTTTCTTTGGTAGTAAACTCTTTAAAATGTTACTGTTGTATAAGAACAAAGTCAGATGTATCCTGGAAGAAATGCAAAATTTATAATAATTTTAAAGGTAAAATACAAGATCTTAGAGAACATGTAAAGTTTTGGTGGATTGTGCACCTCGATCCCTGGGGGAAAGTGTATTTCTTTTATGTTATAGGCATTCTTTGGTGCTAAACTTTGAGATGCATTGGCCTAGAGTAACAAAATAATACCTAGAAATACTAAAAGCAATTTTAATACATCTTGAATAAAAAGTATGGAGGAAATGCATTCTTTCAGTAAATTCCCAAGATGTATCTCTTGACTTATTGGCAAGCTCCATGTGTCCATGTTGATGGAAATATATTACCTATGGTGTCTCGTAGAAAACTGCTTCTTCAGTGAACTTGAACTGAACTGCATTGATTCACGCCAGCACAGGATCTGTTCTAAATATTAGAAAAAGGAATGAGATGCTCTGCTTGATAATATCATGTCTCCAATGTGAACTTAATTCAGATTTAATGCAATTACTCTGCGTTGATTAAATCTCAAACTGTTATTAAAAAACTGAATTATTGAGGTTTACCATTTTATATAACAAGTTTGGCCTTCTCTACATTGCACCATAAACCTTAATCATTATGTTGGCAATAATCACTTTGTGGTTATTTAACATAAATAATTACTTCAGCTACTAAAATGAGATGATGCAGCAGTATATTGTCCCTGCAACTTATAGGATAGCATTGCTGTTTCTACTTGAATTATTTAACTCTTAGCATACACTTCTTGTCTGGGCTCCCATCTAGTGAATATTAAATACTAGAATAATGTTATGATACTGGCCATAGTTTCTGATTCTCTGCCACATATTAATGTTGTGAGGCTGTACATTTAGAGAATATTATTGACTCCTTTCTTTTTATTTAAGTTTTGTACTAAAAATATAGCTAACACACAATTTTATATTAGTTTCAGGGGTACACCGTAGTTATTCAACATTTACATACATTATGAAGTGATCACCATGGTAAGCCCAACAATCATCTGACACTGTAAAATGCTATCACAATATTATTGACTATATTCCCCCTGCTGAATATTACATCCCCATGACTTATTTGTTATATACCTGGAAATGTGGACCTCTGATTCCCCTTTACTCTTTCAGCCCTTTTTAAAATTTTCAATTATAGTCAATATTCAATATTATTTTATATTAATTTCAGGTGTACAGCATAGTGGTTAGGCATTTATATAATTTAAGAAGTGATCCCCCTGACTAGTCTAGTACTCACCTGGCACTATACACAGTTATTACCATACCATTTACTATATTCCCTATGCTTTACTTTACATCCCCATGATTATTTTGTAACTATCAATTTGTACTTCTTAAACCCTTTATCTGTTTACCCTTCTACCCAACCCCTTCCCATCTATTACCCCAAAAAATCTAGTATTCATCTCACACCATACATAGTTATGACAATATTATTGCCTGTATTCCTTATGCTATACCCTACATCCCCATGATTACTGTGTAACAACCAATTTGTACTTCTTAATCCCTTCCCCTTTTTCACCCATACCCACAAACCCCCTTCAATCTGACAACCATCAGAATGTTTTTTGTATTTATGAGTTTCTGTTTTGTTTGTTAATTTTGTTCTTCAGATTCCACATATAAGTGTAATCACCATGCATCTGTCTTTCTCTGTCTGACATACTCCACTCAGCACCATATCATCCAGGTCCATTCATGCCATTGCAGATGGCAAGAACCCATTCCCTTCCCTGGCTGAGGAATATTCCATTGTATATATGTACCACCCCCTCTTTATCCATTCTTCCATTGGCGGACACCCAGGCTGCCTCCACATTTTGGCCACTGTAAACAATGCTGCAATGAACATATTGATGCACATGTCTCCTCGAAGTAGCATTTGGTTTCTTCAGATAAATACCCTGAATTGGAATTACTGGGTTCTTCATTGTCTCTTCTTATAGCCTTTGTGTTAAAGTCTATTTTCTCTAGTATAAACATTGCTACCCCAGCTTTTTTTGTTGTTGTTGTTTTTGTTTGTTTGTTTCTATATTCATGACATATCTTTTTTCATCCCTTTACTTTCTGTCTGTGTGCGTATGTCACTCTGAAGTGAGTCTTTTGTAGGCAGCGTATGTAAGGGTTTTGCTTTCATATTCTTCAGCCCTCTTATGTGTTTTCATTGGAGCATTTAATCCATTTACATTTAAAGTAATTTTTTTTAAAGATTTTTATTGGGGAATTGGGGGAAGGGGAACAGACAAGTTGATGTTGTTTTGTTCTTCAGTCTAGTTGTGGAGGACGTTGCTTCACTGGTCCAAGTTGGCACCATCATTGCGCTCTTTCTGGGGGAGGCAGATCAGTCGCCAGCTTCTGGATGGCTCACTGCGGCTGCTGGCTGCTCAAGCTGGCTGCTGGCTACACATGGTAGCCCATGGCAACCCACTGCCACAGGGGCTGCAGCCTACGCTGTCGCTGGTGATTCACAGCAGCCCAGCTCCAGGTTGAGCTGTTGTTCAGCATCTTAGCTGTGGAGGGCAGTGTCACTGGCCCTCATATGTGGGACCCGAACCGGGGCCCTCTGGCATCCCAAGCCAGTTCTTAACCACCGCGCCACTCGGCCGGCCCTAAAGTAATTTTTGATAGATATGTAGTTATTGCCATTTTATTGTTCATATTTTTTATTTTTATTTTTTCCATCTTAAAGGAGTCCCTTTAAGATTCCATGTAATACTGGTTTGGTGGTGATGAATTCCTTTAGCTTTTCCTTGTCTGGAAAGCTCTTTATCTGTCCTTTGATTTTAAATGATAACCTTGCTGGATAGAGTAATCTTGGTTGCAGGTCCTTGCTTTTCATCACATTTAATACTTTGTGCCAGGCCCTTCTGGCCTGCAAAGTTTCTGTTGAGAAATCAGATGATGATCTTAGGGGAGCTCCCTTGTAGATAACTAACTGCTTTTCTCTTACTGCTTTTAAGATTCTTTCTTTGTCTTTAAACTTTGCCATTTTAATTATAATGTGTCTTGGTGTGGGCCTGTTTGGGTTCTTCATTTTTGGGACTCTGCACTTCCTGAACTTGTATGGCTATTTCATTTGCCAGGTTAGGAAAGTTTACTGTCATTATTTTTTCAAAGAGGTTCTCAACCCCTTGCTTTCTCTCTTCTCCTTCTGGTACCCCCATGATGCAAATGTTGGTACACTTGATGTTGTCCCAGAGGTCTCTTAAACTAGCCTCATTTTTTTGGATTGTTTTTTCTTTTTGCTGTTCCAATTGGGTGTTTTCTGCTACTCTGTCTTCCAAACCACTGATTCAGTCATCTGCTTCATCTCGTGTGTTCGTGATTCCTTCTATTGCATTCTTCATTTCAGTTATTGTATTCGTCACTTTTGACTGGCTCTTATTTTATGGTTTCTCTGTCCTTTTTTATGCTTGCTGTCTCTTTGTTGAAGTTCTCGCCAAGTTCCTTGAGCTTCTTTATAACCACTGTTTTGAACTCTATCTCTGGTAAGTTGCTTGCCTGTATTTCATTTAGGTCTTTTTCTAGAATTTTCTCCTGTTCTTTCATTTGGGATGCATTTGTTTCCTCATTTTGGCTGCCTCACTGTGTTTGTTTCTATGTATTAGGTAGATCTCCTGTGTCCCCAGTCTTGGTGTGGTGGCCCTATGTAGTAGGTGCCCTGTAGGGCCCTGGCACAGTCTCCCTGGTCACCTGCTCTGGGTGCTTAGGAGTGTCCATTGTGTGGGTTGTATGTGTCCTCCTGTTATATTGGGTTGTCGGAAAAGTCATGATGCATTTTTGCAATGAAAATCATAGAAAAAATATGTCATTACTTTTCCGACAACCCAATAGTTGAACCTTAATTACATTGGCACACCAATGGGTGAGATTTATCCTCAGGATGATTGGCTGTGAGGTTTGACCATGTCCACAGCTTTTGGGCTGCTGTGCAGGGGGCTTACCCCATTGAGTGTGATTTGCCAAAGCAGGCTCTGGTTTTTTAAGACCACCCTTTCAGTATGCCCCTTGTAGGGCTAATTGGACAGTGCTCTGTTGTGGTCTGAAGCCAACCTCCAAGTATGATCATTCTGGGGCCTCTTGGGAGGTGCTCCAGTGCAGGCCCAGGTCACCCACTACCTGTGACCAGCTGGGGACTACCTGGTAGACGCTTCAAAGCAGTCTACAGTTGGTTGCTATTTGTGCTAAACCAGGAGGCGCATGGGAGAGGCTACGCTATGAACTGAGGATGTCAGCCACCAGTACTGGGCCTGGAATAGCTCCACAAAAAGGCAAGACACCCAAGGCATGCTGCCACCTGGCAGCTCCTTTAAGGTTCAGCCACTGATAGAGCATCACACTACACTCAAGTTAGGTGAGGTAGGGTCTCAGGGAGTCATTAAAGTGAGAAGAATTGTGGTCGCCAGGTTAATGTAGTTTCTAATTTGGTGCCAGTGCTGAGCCTGGAGCTACTCAGCAAAAGTGTCAGAGCACAACAAGGTCAGTCTCTGCCAGCCTGGGGTGTTCCATACTCTGATAGTTTTCTAAGAAAGAGTGCAATGCAGGCAGGGCTGGCAGCTCACAGAGAAAATGCCCCAGGCATTGGAGGAGTTGGATGGGGCAGGTTCCCAGAGGAGCTCACCAGACCAATCAGATTCAGATTTGGCCATGTGGGGTGGGCTTAACACATGAAAAATGGTGCCAACCTGCCAACTTCATGGGAGTAGGACCCTGCACAGGAAAAATGGCAACTATTCTTTAGCCCTCACCGTGATGCTATGTACCTCAGTCTGCCCCCATATTCATCCATTACCCCCCAAGTTATCGTCTCCAGGGGAGCCCAGGGTTAGTATCTGCCATCAAATGAGTCTGTGTTCGGGCCGTTTAAGAGGATGACTGGGTTTCCTGAAGCCTTCTGTCCCAACGGGTTTGTCAGAATCCCCACTATTTTTCATAGCCTGATGTTGTGGGGCTCCTCTCCCCAGCACCAGTACTCTGGGCTGGGGAGCCTGGTGTGAGTCTGGGGTCCCCCCTCCTCTAGGGGAAACCTCTGCGGCTGAGATATCCCTCCTGATTCTCAACTGCCAAACGGAGGTTTGGGGCCCAATCTGTGTCTCCACCCCACATACCAGTCTCGATGTGGTTTCTTCTCTACATTTTTAATTATAGGACTTCTGTTTGGGTAGATGATTCTCCAGGTTGACTTAGTTGTAATGTGTTCATGGAAGGATGCAGGCACCGTGTTTATATACTTTGCCATCTTGGATCCAAATGGCTCTTTTCTTTATCACAGGACAGGGATTTATCAATACAAATGTATCCATAGATCCTTTAATGGTAAAGAATCAGAATTTGAAAGCTAGCTCTTTGCTCTTTTGTCATCTTGATTATAAATTATTCACTCTATTCCCCATGTTTTTACTAAGAATGGAGAAAAATGCCCTAGCAGCATGTTATTTTTTTTCTTTTTCCTTTGTTTTTGTTTAAGGAAAATGCACACTTAGGTTAAAGGCATTTGTGGGGATTTTAAAGGAATTGTACTTGGTGTTAACTGTGGTAGGAAGAAAAAAAATGAGAATACAACTCTTAACCTCAATGCATTTACCATCTATTTTAGTAGCAAAGGTCATGGATACGAATATTCTTATTTTCTGAAATCGCAGCATAAAACTGAAAGGAAACAATATGCATTTTTGCTAACCTTGTGGTTCATAAATCATAATTATAATTCTAAGTCTTGAGAATGTTTAAAGATTGATTTAAATTTTTATATATGACTCTCAACCAGTTTGGATCTGAGGTCATATTTTGAGCTCAAGTCCCTTCACTTGGCTCCTCCTTGTCACTTACAAAGTAGAGCCTCTCTTTTAGGGATGCAGTATGTCCATGGATGCTTAGCGTTTCTGTTCTTGCTGTTGTTACATTTTGGTACAATGAGCCAGTGTTTGAATTGTGCCTTTGCTGCTCATTTATTTACTTGGCTTTGGAAAGGCTTCAAGTGTATTGAGCCCTGTTTTCTTCTCATCTGTAAAGCATCTATAACAATGCCTACTTTGTAGAGTTGATAGAAAGATTTGAGATAATGCATTGTAAGCCACCAAGCACAGTGGCTGGCACATCGGCCTTGCTCAGTAAGTGGAAGCTGTGTTATTCATTATTGATGATGGATTTACTACACAGGCACCTACGGGGATAAATTGATTCTTGCACACAACTTGTCATGATATGTATTTGTTGTCCGCTTGTCTTAAATTATTGTGTGAGAAATTATGGAAGAGTGGCACAAATGCTACCACCTTACCACCTTGTACCTACTGCAGGCATTTTTTTTCTCTTTTTTTTTAATTAAAGGTTATTGGGGTGACAATGGTTAGTAAAGTTACATAGGTTTCAAGTGTACAATTCTGTAATACATCATCTATATATCACATTGGCATTTTCAATCAATCACAGTAAGCCCAAACATAGCCTCATATTTTTTGTTGAAACTGCATTCCAGGCAGCTACTACTAATCAACTGCTATTGTCATGATAGATAAATCCTATTCACTATCTAATAGCTATACCACAGTGTGAGGCAAATAGGACACAGTGTGTTTCAGAAATTAGGATCAATGAGAAGGCATTTTGGTTAGAGGCACAGAAAACTGGGATACAGAGGTCCACTCAGGGAATGGTAAAACAGTAGCTAGAAGCACCTGGAGCTGACCACAACAGAACACGAGTATGGGTGGGCAAAAGTTTGACAAGTTTGCCAGTATGTAAGTGATTTCTCTACTCTGGATATTGTACAAATGCCAGCCACAGGCAATTCACTGGGAAGGGCCGTGATGTACACAGCGATTTGTCACCTGTCAACTTCTGTTTGGTAACCTATATCATAGGAGAGGGAAGGAGGGAGGGAGGAAGGGAGGAAGGAAGGAAGGAAGGAAGGAAGGAAGGAAGGAAGGAAGGAAGGGATTTTTTTTTCAAAGGCAATGTTCACATGGACCTAACTTTGATTTAAAGTATGGGTCTGTGCCGATTTACTGTCTAATTCCCAGGTTCTAGCACACACAGACCTTAGGTTGTGCCCCTGGCATGACTTTCTCTCAGGGTTGGACAGAGTTAACGTGAGATAATCCTCCTTCATGGGGCCTGGGGAGATTTATAGCACCTTTTTAGGTTTGATAAAGTCACACTCTTTTCTCTAAGGAGATGTCTTCTTGTCTTAACTCTGAACTCACACACGGTGAATTGTAAGCCTAAACACATAGCCATTTAAAAGATGCTGCTAGAGACCAAAGGAGCACTGGGCCACGAAAGAACAGACAGCCCGTGCCTCTCTGGTGGTCTCTAAGCCTCTCAGGCCCAACCAAGTATCCATTTCCTTAAAGTTGGTCAGATGCAGGAGGTAAGGGTTTTGAGCATGCCAAGTAGAATATCAAAACAGAACACCTGGGGCGGCCAGTTGGCTCAGGTGGTTAAAGTGTGAGCTCTTAACGCCAAGGTTGCCGGTTCAATTCCCATATGGGCCAGTGAGCTGCGCCCTCCACAACTAGATTGGAGACAACAGCTTGACTTGGAGTTCAGCTGCGCCCTCCACAACTAGATTGAAAACAGCGACTTGACTTGGAGCTGATGGGTCCTGGGAGAACACACTGTTCCCCAATAAAGTTTTAAAAAACAGAATACCTGACTGGCTGCTCCATGACCAGTGAGCTTTTAGTGTAGAGTCTGCAAGCTGAGCTGTGCCCTAGCTCCCTCAATCTTGTCATGGATCAGGTGGTGATATGGCATCATCTACACATGCCTGAAGACACTAGACTTTGGGGACCAAAAGCCCTGAGGGAAGTTGGTCTGATCGGGCTGTCAAGATTCAAGGAACCTGTGGCATGCATGACTGTAATGAGTCCGACTCATGTTCTGACCTCTGTAAAATAAGGATCCTGACAGGCCCATCAAGTTGTTTTGTTTGGATAAAATGGTAGGCATACAGTATATCCATTCTAATAGATGTGGATGGTACGTAGGAAGGAGATGGTAGATATAGCTCTGATTAACCTTAGCATGCTATGTGTTTTATAGACATCTAGAATTTTAAAGCGAAAATATTTTTTTCCCTCTTTATTTTATTGATTTCCAACTTGGGACAACTAGAGAGGATAATGAGTTCCACAAAATAGGCTAATGGGTCTTATTTTAAATATGTCCTAAAAATGTGCACTATGTTCTTTATGACTTAGACCACATCTGGAACTCTGTGTTCAATTCTGAACACCACAGTGGAGTCAGGTAGTGACAAATGGGACTAGTCACAATTCTTCAGCATTTCCCTTGTTATTGAAGAAAATGGAAATATTTAGCTTAGCGAAGACTCAGGGAGGATACCTACTTTTAAATAGTTGAAGTTATGCTAAATGAGAAAAATATTTGCCTTACTTTACATAGTATCCATGGGTGACAGTTATTAGGAAATGAATTGAGTCTAAAATTCAGGAAGAATAATCTTATAAGTCAAACTAAGAACAGAGTGATGCTTACTGTCTTGCAAGGTATTGAATTTGTTTTCAATTGAAATTATCAGGTAGAGCCTGCCTGGCCACCTATCACCGTCATTCCAAATTTCACTGTTTCCTAATGATAGGTAACTTGGAATATACACATACAATAAAAATTCAATAAGTGTAAGTAATTTGCCACCCTGTCTTCAACTCAAAAATGGGATAATGTGAAGGAGGCTTGAATTTCATACTGCATATTTTGGAGTATATAGGGAACTTGCTGCTGCTGAATTGAAACTAGAGAATTAAAGTTGGGCTAAAGGTGTAAGCAGAGAGAAAGAATGGTTTGAAAAAATAAAAACCTCTTTATTCTTTTCGAAGTTGGTGACAATTAATGGAGCAACCGTGCTAGTTGGTGGGGAGTTGCTGCCAGCTCGCATAGGAGAAGGGGTGGGAGCAGAGTGGTCTAAAAGGAAAAGGAACTTCAAGTTTCTTTCCATGTCCTGAGAGAGAGAGAGAGAGAGAGAGAGAGAGAGAGAGAGAGAGAGAGAGAGAGAGAGAAGAGAGAGAGGAGAGAGGAGAGAGAGCTAGAGAGCGAGACAGTGAGCGAGAGAGAGAAGACAAGAGAATAGTAATTTCTAAAAGAGAAGGAGACAAAGGGAAGAGCCAAATAAAATCTTCAAAACTAAGAAATGGGGGGGGGGGATCAACAGTGGAAACGGAGGCCAACAAAGATGAGGAAATGAACCTAAAAGAAATGAAAGGGGTATACATGGACAAGAGAAACGATAAAGAAGCCAGATCTACTCTGGCTCAAGTGGCAAAAGGAAAAATTTAATTTATGCATCGAGTCGGCAGTGCCAGCACTGGGGCTCATTGGAGAACTGGCTGTGCTGGGACTCAGCTGCAAATGTTTACTCAGCAAGTTAGCCCTAGGCTTCTTTATCACTTCTGATCTAAATAGAGTTAAGAAATAAGATGCTTGGCTTCGCCCCTTCCTCTTTTGGATAGGTCATTCACAGCTCAGGAACAGGCTCCATCAAGAGCTCATCATCCAGAACCTCTCCTTCCTGAGGCTACACCTCCACTAGGGGTCGCACTATCCTGATTCCAGCCAAACCACGCTTGCCTTCCGATAGGGCACTCCCCTGCATGGCCTTGCTTGTCTTGTGCTCCACACTAAATGTTACCAGAGAAGTGTCTCATTCTTAGCAAGCAGAACTTTATCTTCCAAATGGTACTATGATAAATTATCCATGTTCTTTGCTAATGAGAGCAGGTTAAATGGATTTTCAGGTTGTTTCTTTCCCGACCAGGCAATGTGCAATTGGACGGGGACTTTCCATGTCAACATGCCTCATTTTTTGTTGTCCAAGCAACTACTCTGGCTTGGTAGCTGCTTGGACAACAAAAAATTAGGACATCAAGTCCTTGGACATCAAGTCCAATCAACATGATGATTGGTAGGGTTTGGGAAAGATAGGTATAATAAGCCTTTGTCACAATATTATCTAATAAATCGCCATTCTTCTTTCTAAATACGCTTCATCTAGTTTGAGTAATATAATCTACCCAAGCATTATATTATTCACCTGAGTTTCTTTTGCAACAACAGAGAATTGTGAAAAGGCTATTACAGGTCTGACACTTTGAGTTTCCAGATCTCCTCTGTGCCCTGGGCATTCTTGAACATGGCTTAATTTTAAAATGGGAGAAACAGAAAAAAATTATTGCTAGCATTATGATGTTGAATAAGGTTTATAATAGCAATAATCCCCCATGAAAACAGTTGTTATCATAGTTAATGCCCATTTTGTCAGTGTACTAACCTTCCCTGGCTCTGCCTTGGGCCATTAAACGGCCAACCATTTGTTAAGCACCCTGGAGCAAGCAAATTCAGGGGGGATATTGCTAAGTTTATTTGCTAAGTAAAGCACCTGAAAAGAGAGTGATACAGTTTACACAGGTACATGGACACACAGGTATCCCCATATATACATTTCCTAAGTCTTTCCTTTAGGAAGATGCTGCCCTAGAGTTACTTCCAGGACAGTCAGAGAAGTCCCACAGGCCCGCAGTATCCATTCTTACTAACCCAGGCCACTTCAAACTTAGGCTGTCAAAATCCAGCCCTAGGTGTCTCCTGCCGTTCTTTCGCCTGGCCAGCTGGTCTCAGTGTTTACGGTGTTTGCGAATCTTAATGCTGACCCTCAAGAATAGGTTATGCCTTGAAAATGCTCAAAGCGCATAAGTGCAACACAGAATAAAAGTGATGTTACTTTCAAGCAACAGCAAAACAGGAAAAGGAAAGCATAAAATACCTGTAATATCCAGGAATATCTGCCCCTTAAGTAGATACAGCCTGGCAATAAATAACTCCCATTGTTAATTTATTCAGTATTAGATATATTCAATGCTTTACATATATTACCTCTTTTAATTATAACACCATCTCTACCAGGTTGGTATGATTAATATTCCAGATGGATGAGTAAAAAAACGGAATTTGGACTCAGGTTGTTTGTCTTCAGATACAAGCTCTTCACTACCGTGATATAATATATCTATCTCCATTTCAAAACAAAATAGGCAAGATTCCCAGAAAGTGACTAGCTCCTATCTCATTTGCCTTATGTGTCACTTCTGTACCAGATGATACAATGGTTATCACTATTATGATGGTTACTATTATTTGTTAAGTTCAATTATTTGTTATTGTCAAGGGAGACTGTATTGAATAAATCTTATCCAAGTATGAGCTGGTTTTCAAAGTTATAACAAAGCAGAGCTCCATAGCCTAAATACTGATCAGGTACTTTATAATGAATTTTATTTTAAATATTTAAAATATTCTTAATATTTTACATGAGAGAATAATTTATACTATGTTACTCTAGACCCTCAATTGGTCCAGAATTATAAATCTCTAATTTTGAACAGGGTTTAACTAATGAGTTCAAGGTAGCTGCAAGTATCTTCAACTACTTTCCTTCAGGGAAGAGCTATTTCAACCCAATCTCATTTCAGAGAAGAAGAATACGGGTCTGCTCTGTAAGTTTTGACATAATTAGTCATTCCATTAATGAAACAATTGGACCTCCTTAATCAAAGGTGGAATTTTTTCCTTAAAGCTTAGTTTGAAGAATCAAATGGGCGTTGCAGTAGGCGGTATCAAGATTGGTTCAGAAGAGACAGGAGCAATTTTAATGAGGAAGAGATCTTTTCTCATTAAAGTTCTAATTTGGTAAGGCTATCTTCTATTTTTAATCTTTCCTTCCCATCATCATTTTCACCATAGTTAACACTGTTAACTGCTAATATCAGATGAGTGCCATACATAATGCATGCAAGATGGTCCAGAGGACGAGTAGAAGAACCGGCGGTTGTTTGCCAGCATTATGGTTAGTCCTTGATTTCTTGTATCGATAAAGAGAAAACTGGGAGCAAATTCTGTAAATTCAAGTATAACCCTCCTAGATTCTCCAGTACCAAGCACCTTCGACTGTCTGAGCAACCCAATGTTTTGAAAATAGGAAAGCCCAATTAGGATTTCAAAAACAGTGGAAGTATGTACTATGTTTGATTTTCTCCCAAACACCTACAATTCATAAAAGAACTGGTTTAAAGTTATGAGCAAATCTCAAACTCTCTTCCAAGCACTTGAAATGCAGTAATATTCTGTTGAAAGAAGTGGGAAGTGGGTCCATTAGCATATGCTTATCAGTTATCTGCATAAATGACTCTTTTTATCATCTTTCCTGCCTGGGTTTTTTTTCACTGGGTGTTCTGGCTGGCAGCAAGCCATTTAAATGACAGTGTTGCTTCAATTAAGTAGAGCTTCCTACCTCTCCATTCTTTGGTATTTTATAGGATCAAGGTGTTAAAAAAACAACACAACTACAAAAGGAGTCCAATGTGAGGATAAGTTAAACTGGAATGTGGGACTTCTTTCAAATTTAGTAATGTAACCACACCCTATAGCCTCTTAGACAAGTATGATGTCATGAATTGTTCATTCATGCTAAGTTTTAGTGAATGTGTCAAGATCAGTTGCAACATGCCTGAAAATAAGGTGGTCTAATAAGATAGAAAAGCCTGTAATAATTGTTTTCAGTAATTTGAACAAACTCAAGGGAATCCCTATAATAATGCTATTCTCACTCCTTTATGTTCTGATCCATTTTTCTGAGTGGGAAAGTGATAGAAGGGCCTAAAGTAAAAAAGTGTGTCAAATACTTGCTATGTTCCTCAAAATGTACCCTATGTCTCGATTTCATGCTGTCCTGTACAGCCGGGCTGAGAAATATTTGCTGTAAGGAGGACCCGAGGAGAAGAGTTTCCATACAATAGGAGGACCAAATGGAACCTGACACAGTAGGCGACCATACCTGGAGTTAGAGCTTTCAGCCAGAGGACATGCAGAGAAGCGTTCCACACTTTGTCCCTCTGCCGCTTCTCTTTAATAGCTGCTCGGGATATTAATTTTGGATGAAATGTCCTCATTGTGACAGTGCAAATATGAAGTGGCAAATTCTGATTTAACACTAAGCTCTGAGCCTGTGCACTCAAACAAGATGTTACCTAAAGTAATCAGATGCTGAGAGAAAGAAGGCTGGCACCCCCAACAAGAGAGATCGTTATCAGTCCTTGGAATCACAGGGTCGTGATTCCAAGACAGAATCTGTGTGCGAGTACTATGTCTTCAGGGTGGTGGGGCACCAGCCCCAATGCAGACAAGCCCAGATCTGTAGGTGAAGGTTTGTGTGACCTGAGTCTGTATGTTCTATAAAAAGAGAGCCTACAGGGGCTGTGACTCTTCATCTCTGTGCTGGGAGTCAGCAGAGCGGGGCTGTATTAAAAACTGTTTTGGATTTGAGCATATGGGCACATTTCTCTTATTCCTTCATCCCTACTTTTGTAACTCTCCCAGCTGCCTGGAGTCATTCCATGTAGCCTTCTTGCATTGCACATTTGATTTCAGGGACATGGGGTTTTTTTATTTCTCTTTTCTTTTTCTCCTAGTTTTATTGAGATATTATTGACATATAGCTCTGTATATTTTTAAGGTGTATTGTGCCACATAATGACTTAACATACATGTATTATTTGAGATGATTATCACAATAAGTGTACTTAGCATTCTTCTCCTCATATAGTTAAATATAATATTATTTTTATATTTATATCTATATACATGTGTGTATATACATAATAAATATATTATATTGCATTTATATTTGTGTGTGTGTATATATATATATATATATATATATATATATATATATATTCATTCCCCCCTTGGGATGGGAACTTAAAAGTATCATTTAATAAACGCCTGGAAGAGTAACAGTTATTGCTGGTCTCCTTTGTTCTTCTTCCTATCAAATTCTCAGTTAAAGTAAAAAGAAGTAACATTGGTATTGAGACCTAGGAACCTGAACAGCAATACCAATGGACTCCAGCCTCAGTTTCCCCCAACAGTAGTAGTGGAGCTGCATGGACCTCTCTCTTCTTGTGATCTCATTTATATACTCACACATGCATGTGTGTGTGTGTGTGTGTGTGTGTGTGTGTGTATACAGTTGACCATTGAACAACACAGGTGTTAGGGGCACTGACCCCCAGCACAGTTGAAAGTCTGCGTATAACATACAAAATGTGTGTGAATTGACCTTTTGTGACTGTTTAAGTAAGGTGTCCAGTTAACAGTAGACTACCAGTGAAGTTCTGGGGGAGTCAAAGGTTATATGCAGGCTTTCAACTGTGTGTGTATGTATGTGTGTGTGTCTGTGTGTGTATATATATATATATATATATATATATATATATATATATAATATATAATACAGTATCTATATGTACATACTGTATTCTTACAATAAAGTAAGTTAGAGAAAAGAAAATGTTATTAAAATCTTAAGTAAGATAAAATACATTTGTAGTACTATATGTATGTTTTAAATCTGCGTATATATTAGATATAAGAATAGCTATACTTGTTCTTTGGGTTTTTCTATATAGTCCAACTGTTTATGATTGTTGAACATGTACAGAACAACTGTTAATACCCTTTAGGGCTTATGTAAATGTTATACTAGATGCCAAATACAGAGAAATGAGACAGAAGGCAAAACTCGGATCATGATAGTTCATAGGATGGAAATGATCCAGAATGTTTTTTTTTTTTTTTTCCCAGTGAAAGCATAAGTCCTGACTGCCTTCTTTTTACCTGCCCTTCCCATTGTGGGAAAATCAGACCTCAACTCACATCCCTTAGTTATAGTATTGCCCCCTCCCCAATGGATCTAAATTGATGTGGATACCAAGACTTCCTAGAATGAGCCTTCCTAGAAATGAGCCTTCCTAGCACTGAGAGACCACACTATCTGACCAAAAGCTTAGTCATCAATGCATCCTTTGGATTGATTTATGACCAAAAGGGGAACTATGGATGGAAACAAAAGGGGTTCTATGAAAAGTAACCTCACAGGGTGATCTGATCATAAATTCCTAACTGGGCAGGTCATAGTGGGTGGTCACACCACAGGCATATACCTTCTTTAGTAAAAGGTTTATCTTTGCCTTAAGCCTTATCCATTGTTTCTGTGCAGCTAGGTTAACACACCTTTGAAATAAACCATAAACACCCTGGAGAAAGCACATAATCTTAGCTGTTGTGTAATTCCATCCCCATGTTGCTTCCTCACACCTCCATATAATCTTCCTTATGTTCCTTCCTTAATCTCAAATGCATAAAAGAAGCTATAAAACTTATTCTCTGGAGCATTTCAGATCTTGTTCCCCAGCATATGTCATCAGTTTGGCTCAAATAAACTCTTTTAAAAATTCTATAAATACATACATACATACATACATACATGTATTCATACACACATAAAATTTTAAAATATGCATATTAGTGGAACCGTGCCCTTCAAACCCAAACCTGTGTACATAGTTCAAAGGTCAACTGCATGTGTATACTTTTGTGTGAAATACTTTGCGCTTTGATAGACTTACATTTGCATTTTTACTAGTTCCCCAAATCAGAATAAGGACATGAACCTTAAAGACCAAGCTCTTTCATTCAGTATACTACCTTGTCAGGGAGAAAAGAGAAGATCCCCACGTATTACATATCAGTGTTTGGGAAAAGAGTAATGCTCCAGATGATCAAAAAGAAAGAAAGAAAAACACCTGTGTGTGAATGAGCAAGTTTGGTTTGGAGCAGCACAGCCTTGGAGACCTGCCTGCTCTGTACTATTCACCTCTAGGGTTGGCTGCATGCTAAGAAGAAGTGGCCTGTCTACCTGAGAGAAGATTTATTGTTTATTCAGAAAAATATACTTTTGTTAAAAGATTATTATCCATTGTTCATTATGCATCTTATATTTCTAAATCACAGATTTGGAGGTATTTATTTCTCTTTTCCATCTGTATAAAAAAGCTCTGCAGCATGGAAGCACTCGGATACACACTCCATATGAGAAATGAATCAGGCACCTTAGATGTTGTGACTCTGAATTCCATAGCTGATGAAAGATTGTAAACACTAACTTCCCTGCTTAAAAAACAAATTAACAAACACATACATACATACATACATACATACATACATACTTACTTACATATACTATTTGAAAATCACTATGGGCTGATGAAAGTTTGACAGGTTCAAGAAAAAGGAGGCCATCTATACATTTTGTTTTTGAAGTCAGAAGCATTATAAAGTGTTAGAGTCAAGGCCTCTTCAACATTTAAAAGAGTTTTCCAAAGGAGGTCATTATGAAGAAACATTAGCATGTGCAAATTAAGATTCTCCACATACTATGCAGCTGTTGAGGGGAAAAGGAAAAGATAAAAGCAAGCATTTAGAGACAGTCCAAAGGCTACATATCTAGAAATACATATCTTCATCCAGGCTCCATTAGATAGTGATGCATTTATCAAGGCTCTCTTGCCTATTGCTCTCTGTTTGGGAGGGGCTCTTGTCTTTCATTTTGGTTCTACCATACCTTGGGTAAGTCAACCATCACCTAAAAGTTTATTAGAGCATGGTTTTCCTCCACATATGGAGTCAGTATCATTCTAACCAGTGCATTTGTGACATACTTTTTCTTATCCTGTAGATTATTCTTTAATAAATCAATTGCATGACATTTTAATGACTCAACATCCAAACAAAATAAAGATAGGGAAAGCCAATGTGTAGTGTCTAGAGGCCATTGTGTTTTACATGTGGGGAAACTGAGGGTGTGTGGGAAGACTTAGGAAGCTTGTCCTCACTGCACAATATAGATGGAACTGGGATGCGATCTCCTGCCCCCAGCTCCAATACCATGTGGCCTTACACACTAGGTATGATTATTTGCACAGCTGAGAGAGCTCTTTGCAATCAGAAATTTTGAGTTCACAGGATTCTGTCATCAGTATCCTCCTCCCCACATTAAAAGCCTGAAGCCTCAGCCCTCCCCATTAAAAGCCTGAAGAAAATAAATGTAAATCGATTCAACAAAAACTCTTTCTTCACTAATATGCAAATTAAGAGGGAGCCATTTAAGAGTGAAGATTGATACACAAAGATAATAGACATATAGTCAAAGACACTTCTCAGAAGGCACCATTTGATGTATTGTGATTGTTCAGCTATTTTCTCTCCAGGAGGTCATCCCCTCCCCATTGTATAACCTTTTTCATGAATACAGCCGTGGAAAGAAATGTGCTGTTTTCTCCCAGATTGGTTTAGATGTTCTGTATAAGACTTGTTAGCGGTACCACTAATACTCATTTTCCATTATAGTTTCAGGTTAAATACAAACATACTGATAATATTTTCAGTACAAATACAAGGCAGGGTGTTTTGCATTAAGAACACTTACTACATGTTATATATATATATATAAACTAAATGTTTTATATATATATATATATATATATATATATATATGAAAGAACCAAATAATGGATAAATCATCAACATGGAAATGACCTTAACAAGCCACCTGCTGAATTTGCTTCCAACTCCCTATTCTCCAATTCAAGATATTGAGAAATAAGACTGTGCTTTGGCTGTGGTTACACAAATGATATGAGTAAAATAAGGAATGACTACTGGACCAAAGAATCCTTTAAGAATCTTTATTTTTCCTTCAAAACTCAGTTCAGCTATTTCTGTTTCTTCCAAGCACCACTATTGATCTGCATGGGATGAACAAGTTGCTCCTTCTTTGTTCTCTCACAGTGCTCTGTGCTCACTCCTGTGTGTACACTCAGCATATGATATTGACATTTGGTATTAATGGACCTCTCTTTTACACTAAACGCTAAGATTTTTGATGACAAGAGCCGAGTTACATTAATCTGTACATTCACAGAACCTAGTTCAATGCCTGCAATGAAATTGATTCTTAGTAAAAGTTGTTGAATTAGATGGGATGATTTTAAATAAGCCAACACTTATAGTGCATTTATATGTGATTTGATATATTCAAAAAATATATATTTACTCATAACTTTCAGGAATTTGTTATGGAAAGTGATATAGAGCAGTAATGTCTTTGTACTAGAGGTTAAAACTTGGCAAGCTTGAGGTGTAAGGCATTAATTCATTTTGCACAAAACCAGCACTTTTAATACTATGACTTTACTTTCAGTTTTATAGGGAATAGTATAATAACTGAGTACCAGTTGTTAATCAGTGATGAATCTCCCTAAAACCAGGAAGATGATAAATGATAACTGATCCATACCAAGACACCTTGAAGGTTGCCAAGAGTTATGAAAAGTCATTTACCTTCTGATTTCCTTCAGAATACTGATCATCTTATGCCAAAAATAATATGTGATCAAAACTAGTTGATTAAGAGTGCACTTATTAAGATGGCATCTACAATTAATAGTCTTAAATCTCTGATTTTCTCTACACAATCGTCTCTGGTCCCTAACTCCCCTCTTTGGGGAGCAACTTTTTCTCCATAAAAGCACAAGTATATTTCAGAGAAGATAGAACTCCATCTCCACTCCTCTTCATGTCCTTTATTTTCTGTGAAAATCCATCCAAAGTCATCTGACAAAGCTGAACCTCATAGTGATATAGACCACTTCCCCTGAAGTCAGCACTGTATCTGCATAAATATGCCTGTACTTATTTCAGGAAGGGCAGCTGAAATCAATTATCTTTGCAAATCTTCTAATATTTATATGAAAAAAGAATACTTTTATACTGGTCATAGAAAAAACAGCATGAATCGTGTCCCATCTAGGGGGCAAATATAGGAGGATTCTGAGATAAAGTGACAGTAGCTCTTTTCCATTTCAGTGGACCAGAGGCAAGAATGATTGAGCTTCATTAAGGTAGACTCATAAGCTGCTTGAGGGTAAAGGCCACTCCATTATTTGTCTCTACCTTCTGTAGCTCCGTACATGATATTGAAGGCGTAGGTTGTTCAAGATAAGTACTTGCTCATGGATTAACTATCAGATTGGTTTTACAACATTCAGAAAGCCACAGTGAGGTTCTTCCACCCAAAGTTCTCATTTATTCATTAATTTATCAGCATTTCCAGATTTGCTCCTGGGATGTATGCATGATCACACTTCCTTGTGTTTTCAGGTAGTCTTCAGTTGCCTGCCAAGCTGCTGATCACACATTCTGCATGAAACCACACAGCCTCTTAATGTGACTGTTCTAAAGGCTGAAATGCAGCCTGGGAGAAGGCATGGCTTTGCCAGTCAGATAGCTTTGAAAACTCTGATTTCTTGAAGGCTGTGATTGCTCCAATGAGGGGTTCTCTAGAATTCTTCCCTTTTGTATTTTAGAAGCAGTAGAATTAACAGAAAGAATTGGACTGAGAATTGGGAACTTGAGTTTTATTTTTTGTCTTTGCTTTTGCGTTATCAATCACATTTCCATTAAGGACCTTGAACAAGACCTTGAATAGTCCACTTTGTGATTTGGAGGATAAACTAAGCCTTTTATCTTAAGTCCTTAATTCTATATAAACAACAGAGCTACAATAGAATAATATGATAATATGGCTCATAATTATATGGATTTAGGGCACTCTGCAACTGAATTGATATAGCTATGTATTGTCCAGAACCTGAAAAAAACAGCCAATATTGTTAGTTTTCCAGCACCTAAAACACAAGGCCCCATTTTGCAAAATTTTAGATATTCTAACTATTAGTTCTGAAATCACTCATGGTTTGGTAAATATTTCTCAGACCCTAAGTCAACGCTTAAAGAAACAGACAATATCTGTTATTAATGCCTCTTTTCCTTTTTTGAGATATTACTAAGCATCAAAATGAAGTAGAGTTTTGCCTTGATTTTTCCTCCACAATCACAAAGCAAAATTATTCCCTCTGCATAACGACTTCACGAAGTTCCTGGCCAGAACAAATGGTTGATAACTTCGGGTATTGGCCTATTAATTGATATTTGAATAAGACCTTTATGAAACCTCATCATCTTTATACCTAGTCATAACTCTAGCTTCACAAATTTCAGGCTAGTGGGATACCCTTTGGGATTCAGAAATACGCAAGAGCCCCTTTAATGATTACTCACCAGAAAGCAGTCATCAGTCAACCATGAATATCATGCCTTTTTCTTCCTGACCCTGTGACTCCAGCAATTCTGACCCTGATTCTGATAGAAGAAAAGTAAATAAATCCAGGAATGACAGCATTTGGGGAATAATGATATCACTAAAAGGCTTTTGCTGATTTGATTTAAAAGTACACATTGTTTAAAGAAAAAACAAACAAACAAACAGTATTTGGTCTTTCACATGTGACCCCCAGCTGGTTCCTCACCTGGCTATGAGCTGTAGTCTAAACCGAGTGTAAATCACCGTGATAGAAATATTTTATTTCCTTTCTACATCTATTCACACGCAGTTGTAAAATATTTCCCAGCTGTGTTTTCATTCATCTTCACCCCAGCGGGGGTGTCCAGACTGTAGTGATGCTGCTAAGTTTGTTCTACTTCGCCTAAGGCTTCAAGGCAAAACTCACCATGCGCATGACAGCTTACATCCAGTGAAGGACCTTGTGTAAAAGGAGGTGCAGTGTAGCAACGGTCACTATAGGATGCCCAATGGAACCCAGTCTCGGAAGAGATACGGCAAACAAGACAATTTGGGAATGAAATCTGCAGTATCTATGAGGCATAGCCCATCACCCAAGTTTCACCCAGCCCCCACCCTATTCTGTCTCCCTGTTCCTTCCTTCCAGGGCCCATTCTGTTACTGTCCCATGTTCCCAGACCAGCTTGCTTTTCCGGGGTCCTTCTCCATCCTTTGGTTTCCAGAGGACCTGCTCGCTCTCCATGCAGTCACACGAATCAGGCTGTCACATGCAGAAGATGGAGATATTTTCCTTGAAGGTTGAAAACTGTTAACAAAAGAAGATCCTGGATATTGGTTATTTGCCTGTAAGGCCCAACTCGAATGACTCTTCGTCAGGCTAAATGGCACTTCCCTGGTACTTTCATAGATCTAGTCTATTCTTCTGGTATGGAACTTGTACTGTAGTGAGAAACATGTTGATTCCTCCCCATTTAGACTACTATCTTCTTGAAGGTAGGGCCTTGTCCTCTGAATATTTAGTACTTAGCGTGATGCTAAATATGTGGTAGGTGTACCAGAAGTAGTTCTATTGGCCCTCCTGGGTCCCACTGTTAACTAGTGAGTATCCTGGTGTGTAGCTTTGTCTGTTTCCATTACTTCAAGGGCTCTGGGGGAACTTGGCAGTTACCTGGGATGGCAGGGACCAGGTCAGGCTTCTTTCATGCCTGTAGGTTTGGAATAGAAAACTTTGGCTGGGCTTAAATAGTTTTAAAAGAACAGGTGGGCTGAGTCAGATAAAATAGGAAATACCACAGATTACAAAATTCCAAATGGCAAATGATATACAGTAGAACCTGGATTGCGAGTAACTTGGTTTGCGAGTGTTCCACAAGATGAGCAAACATTTCTAATACATTTGAACTTGGCAAACAAGTGATGTCTTGCAATACGAATAGTTTGTTTCCAGAACGAGTTATGCTTGCAAACCAAGGTTTTACTGTATTTCATTCTGGTTAAAAAAACAAGAAACAAACAAACAAAAACCTGATCACTCTTTCCACCCTATGGTTTATTCACTCTGCCTGCCTTTTCTGGCTCTGAATAGAAATGTGTCCTGTCAAATGAGTACTTTCAGGCCAGCTCAGTTTTTCCTGGCATACAAAAGTCTTTGTGGTGTCCAGAATAGGGAATTTATCCTCACGTATAGTCAGGGTAACAGGAGGGAAAAAATAAGACCTATCAGCTACTTCCATCTGAAGGACAGAGAAATGTACGTTGAAAGATGAATTACATTCTGGACCTTATTACCACCTCCTGCCAATTATGTGGTGGGAGAAAGAATGATGTTTCGTCAAGTTTTATAGATTTCTGAGCTCGAAGGCACCTCAAAATCATCCAACACAATTCCCTTATTTTATAAATGAGGAAACTGAGGTTAGGAGAGGTTAAGTGACATGTGCAGGAGGGTAGTAAATGGCAGAGCAGGGCTGGAATCCAATTTTCCTAAGTACCAGTGCAGCCCTCCCTCTCATTGCCTCTATGCAACGTGAGAAAACAAATCCTTCAGTGTGACGCCTCTCTCACCCCGCAGTACTTTCCTGTGCTCCCCTAAGGGTCTTCTCACTATTCAGAAACTTATAACCCCCTTGATTTGCTCTCTTCATCTTTTAAATTTAATTTTCAAGAAAGTGACTGGCACCAAATTTTTATATAACTATTAAGTCTTAATATTAGGGCATTTTAAAACAAGACATAAAGGTTTGAGAATATAGAAATAAATGAAAAAGGAAAATTCACCATCATTTCAGAGTTCATCTAACCTCCTTTGACATGCCATATTTTAAGAATAAAAGCAATACCTGCACAAAGTTAGAAATTCAACAAACACCAATAGGTAACCTGGAACATGTGTTTTCCTTTTCCACAGTCACTCTCCCTAGTGGAAGTCACTGTTAACAGATCTCATCTACACTCTCAGCAAATTATAAAATGCTTTATACATAAACCAGCATAGCTAGCTAGATAGATGGGTGGGTGGGTGGATGGATGGATAGATCATAGATAGATAGATACATAGATAGATAGATAGATAGATAGATAGATAGATAGATAGATAGAAAAATATTTTGACAAAAGAGTCCAGTCTATACAAATATGTTTTTTATTTAATATAACTGGTTTTAAAAATCATATATATTTATCTCATTTTAAATAGCTGCATATTGTTCAACTATATGGATGTATAGTAAACTATTTAAGGAGTCTGTAAGTTTTTTCCAGGTTTTGCTATTACAGGTTAGAATAATATGTGTGCTTATGTATGTGTATATCTGTGTGTGTGTGTGTGTATACAAACTAGCAAAAGTTAAGCCTAATCATGGGATTATTGGGTTAAAGAATGTGAGCATTCAGAAATTTGATATTTTAAAGTAGAGCATTTGAATGTCTAAAGAAGAAGGAAACTTTAGATAAGATAAAGAAAACTTTCATCATAGCTTTTTTCAGTCACCTCTCTGAGGCCCCAGAAACTGTGCTGAAAAGTGAGTAGCAGGAGAGAATTCCCAGCATGGCAGCCTCTAATATCAAGAGAAGGGTGTTGGTTCAGAGTCTAAAGACCCAGTCATAGGTAGGTGGCAAAAATTAAATAGGATTATAAAGAATCAGGTTCCAAATGGCTACTTGGGGTTTATATGGAAAATCTAGCAAAGAAGCTCAACCACTCAGGCACTGTGGAACTAAGAATGGTTCTCCATCTATGAGAGTATCATCCTCTTTACCCAAGCAGGCCTTCACTGCCTGGTGTGTGGACCACCAGCCTCTGTGATGATGCCTGAGCAAGCAAACTAAGGCTTCAAGTGGGAAAGCAGGCAGCATTTCTTAAGGGGCCCAAAATGGAGGCTATGGAGTTGTCATACACTTGCTTTTTAAAAGGAGACATGCTCTCCTCTTACCAACTTATTAGTTACTTGTGCAGCGTCAGCAAGCTAAGAGCAGCAGCCAAAATCTGATCAATAATGTATCCGTCTGTATCTGAATCAAAGGCACCATGGTAAGGAAAGGAAAGCAGAGAGTACCTTACATCACAAAGCATGCCAGCAGGAGCCAGGCAGCTGAGAGGGGCTTGAGAGGGAACACAGAGAGGAGAGAAGCTGAGCTGGGGGTAGAAAGCTGGGGAGAGAGACCCCATTGTTAAAACAATACAGTTCCTATTTTGAAAGGTTGAAGCTTCAAAGAACAAAGGAGGCTTAGCGCTTTGGGAAATCAGAACCACTATACACACACACACACACACACACATGTATGTATATACATACATACATGTATATATATTTATAACATATATATTTATATTTTTATATCTATTTGAGAAGTACAGGGGTCACATGAAGCAAAAGCCCTGGGCAGTTTTTTGGATAATTCAAACAGAAACTCTGCATCACCTAAAAGTTTCCAATAACTCTTTAGTCTTCTTTTTTCTAAATAATATGTCAAGCCTCTAACTGAAAGTCAAGGATTCAGAGTTCACATACTGAGTCTCATCATTTGAACCTATAAACCATGCAGAATGTCTTTCAATAACTGCTTTTGAGCCACACTTCTACAGTTTTCTAAAAAAAAAAGACGGTTGGGTTTGGGTTCATAAGTAGGAAACAGAAATAGAAATATGAGCGCTGGGAGGAATCTTACAGGTCAATTAGCCCAAACCTCTAATTTAGTAAATGAAGAAACTAAGGCCTCAAAAGTAGCTACTTTCTCTAAGAACATCTAATTAGGACTAGATGTCAGACCTCTTTGATTACCACCTCATGGCTCTGCTGCTCTATCACCGGGCTATGTATTCAGCATTTCAATTTTTGTGCATGGGGGTAAATTAAACTGCCAGCCAATGTTTCATTATTGCCTGGGAAAAGATGCATTTATATCTTCCTACAAAGTGGATTAACATTCAGCAAAGAATACAGTGAACTGAAATCTCTGGTGAGGTGATTTCTCTTATTCCACATACTTTGGACTCCATCACTGTTTTAGAAAATAGACCTCATTTGGTAAAGAAGTAGGGGTGTATGTTCGGAAGGGGAGGCAGGGTGAAGAGAGAGGGAGAGGCTTTATTCTAAAGCAGTGTAAATTCTAAAATGTAAACTGTTTTATATCATTACCAGTTTTAATTTTTTAGCATGAGCTTTGTGGGCTTCTTCTATATCTATGCCTAACATTTTCATATCTAACCATGTGTCTCTATTTGTGTGGTTTGCTTATTTATTGTCTGTCTCCCATTGAAATGTAAGACCAAGAGGGCATAGATTAAGTCAGTTGCTCGTCCTAGTATTAGTTCAAGCCGCACTAGATGCTGTCACAGAAAAGTTTATTTCTAGCTCACCTCTAGACTAAATCCAGTTAGACTTACTGCTCTCTAAGTGGTGATTCTGCCTCCTTCTTCTGTGTAGATTCACCTCCTGTCATGTAGCTCCCAAGGTCACCATGGTAGGGGAAAGGTCATGGAAAATTCCCCATGACAGGAGCAGAGGAACACATTTTCTTGCATTCCAGATTGGCTAGTACTCAGTCATAGATCCAAACCTAACCACCAAAAAGTCTTGGAAATGTAGTCAAGTTGTGTTCCTAGGAAAATGACCTGGGTTCAGTGATCAACTAGCGACTTTTGCCACACTATATAACCAGAGCACAGAATAGCATTTAGCACAGAGTAGGTGCTCAAAATATTAGCTGTTGAAAGAATTTTTGAATAAATAAATATAATTTACCCTTTTACTCTCTCACAATCCTATAAGTTAAGTAATTAAGTGTGAACTATTAATCCAAATAGAAAGTGAGAATTCATTATGATCTCATTTTTAAAGAGAATCTTATTACTCTTCAGCTCATTTGGCTTTTCTTTCCTCTCAGCAATGATCCTTAACTGAAAATAACTTGATTTTTATGAAAATCAGTTTTCATGAAAGTGAGGCTAATTAGACCTGTCTGGTGCCCCTTTCTCTGTCCCTCCAAGTTCTCATAAAAGACTTGATTGTATGGGAATAATACGATTAAAAAAATCTTTCAGCATCATGACCCAAGATTACCACCTATTCGCACAGAATATAGATTACCTGCATTTCACATGTACAGGTTTAAGTATGATTGTTATTTTCTATTTAAAAATATAAGCCAGGAGACGTACTGAACTTGCTTAAATCAGAAAAGAGTCTGTCCTAGTGTGTGGATATCCAGAGCAGGCCATTGGATAAGCTCCTCTGGTTTTTAACCAACCTCATTTGCAGTTTCTTCCATTTTCCCATCAATGCTGTCTGACTACATGTCAAACCCAATCCTTTGCTTTTTGTCTTCGATTGTGCCAAGAGAACAGCAGGTACATGTCCTCAGAATAACAACTGTGTAGTACAACAGCAGCCTGAGGCCTGGCTCCCTGCCTTTCACACCTTAAAGGCTTAAGGGTCGAAGCTACAGCCTTTGAAACACAGTTCTTTGCGAGCTTTTGAGTCTCCTCCCACCTTGCCCTTTGCAAATTCCCTCTGTCTCTGCCTCTCATCAGCCACATAGACTCAGATCAGCTAGCAGATAATACTTTTTTCTTTTTAAACTATAGGCAGTGAGGATGAGATAGAAACTATTGATTTGGGGAAGTCACAGATTCATAGCATAGTAGAAAGTAGAAACGTGTACAAGTGGCTGAATGCCTGTAAGCTTCAGCGTTCTCATCTGTATAAATGGGGAAATGGTACCTTTCAGTCGCACTGGTGTTAGACAGTGGAGATGAAATGCCTCTTCTTCAAGTGTTTGTCTTTTTCCTCTCTACACTGTTCCTCTATAGCTCCTTAATGTACTCCCAGCTGATGGAAGTTTGATCCTCCCCTAATTATCAACATAGACATTTTTGTACTTCCATCGCCCCATTCTGAAATTAGTTCATTTGAATGCAGAATCCTTGTGGCCACCTTCTCTGTTCAAGCTTGTGTGGTGATCTCTAGTCACAGGTTGCTATCAAGCATTTGAAATGTGGCTATTCTAAATAAAGATGTATTCTAAGTGTAAAATACACACCAGACTTTTGTAAGACTTCATATAAAAAAAGAATGAAATTTGCTTATTATTGGTTTGTGTTGATTATATTTTGAAGTGATAACCCTTCAGATGCACTAGATTACATAAAATAGTTATTACAATTAATTTTTTTATATTTTCCATATTTTTAATTAAAGTTTATTGGAGTGACAATTGTTAGCAAAGTTACATAAATTTCAGGTGTACAGTTCTGTAATACATCATCTGTATATCACATTGTGTGTTCACCACCCCACCCAGAGTCAGTTCTCCTTCCATCACCATATATTTGATATTATAATTAATTTAGCTGTTTATTTATTTTTTAAACATAGGTACTAGAAAATGTAAAATTACACATGTGGCTTGCATTTTTGGATTGCATTGTATTTCTGTTGGACGGCACTGTAGAAGAAATAGCTCTGATTCAAATTCCAAACATCTGCAACAGAATCCTCTCTCCTCAACTCAATGTTCCTCCTTATAACTCTGCCAATGTTCAGCAGATCTGTTTCTCTTCCTCTCCAGCATGGGTAGAGTAAGACCTCTCTTAGCAAGAGGATGGAAATGGCCTTTTAATGTTTCTAATAATCATTTATCTTTATTGTGTATGGGGCAGGGGGGGGGGCAGTGTTTAAGCAACCTGAACAGAGCCACTTAGCTAGAAGAAAGAGCTGGACTCTGAGTTCTGACCTTTAAAAGTTTTATAAATAGGAAGCCAGCCGAGTGGCGTGTTGACTAGGAGTTGGCTTGGGACACCAGCTCTGAGCAGCAGGACCCCGGTTCGGATCCCACATATGAGGGCCAGTGACACTGCCCTCTACAGCTAAGATGGTGAACAACAACTCAACCTGGAGCTCGGCTGCTGTGAGTCTCCAGCAATGGCGTAGGCTGCAGTGAAGCTGCAGTGGGCTGCTATAAGCTACTGTGAGCTACTGTGAGTGGCTGGCAGCCAGCGTGAGCTTCCAAGAGCTGCTGTGAGCAGCCATCCAATGGCTGGAGAGTGACTGCCTCACTCGGGAAGAGCGCAACGATAATACCAACATGGGCCAGTGAAGTGACGTCCTCCACAACTAGATTAAAGAACAAAAAAGACAGCAACTTGTCTGTTCCCCTTTCCTGATTCCCCAATGCTGTTCCCTTCTCCCAATTCCCCAATAAAAATATCTTGAAAAAAAAAGTTTTCTAAATAGGAATCTGGAGGAAAAGGGAAAAAAGGCTTCATTTTGGATTCAGATTACAGAGGTTCAAACCTTGCCCTGCATTAACTGGAATCTATAATCATTAAGTCTCTTGAATTCTCTGAGTCAGTTTTCTCAATGATAAATGAGTTTGTGAAAATTAGACTTAAATTATGATAAGTGTCTAACATATAACGAGTCTTTAATGAGTGATGCATGACAAAACATACTGCTACATGATTTATTGAGACTGCTGGGACTAGGACTACTTACTGGGGCAGATAGTGGGGATATACAAACCCCACCAACCTTTTATCTATCATCCTCTACACCTTTTATGCTTCAACTCCATCATTTCTATTTCCATTTATCTTTTATTATGGGTCTTATTTTCAACAGATGCTTATTAAAAATATCCATAAAACTTTGAAAATTATACCAAGATATAAGGAACATTAAAGATATAATTCTAAAGGTTTAAAGAATACTTGTAGCCCATATTTTAAAGATTATATTGTATCACAGGAGGTAACTAGTTTCATGGTCTTTAAAAAAATAAATAAAAGACAAAAGTTTCCAGCCAACATGGTGATTCTTCACATTCTTTTACTCGGAAATATGGATAAATTGAGCTTCTCCAAAATTGGTATGGCTGTAGTTCAAGTAACACAGCATAACTTCCAAAAAAGTAGGATAGAAGAAAATTTTTGTTAATTGTCTGAACTCTAGAAATGGAAAAGTGAGATGGGTCATATTCTTCAAAGTGCCTTAGCAGTCATTTTATCAAGTGATGGAATATTTTACTTTAAATACAACTTTCTACTTTTCAAGATGTCTGTTTATATCATTATTCTAGCTGACTGTTGGATGAGGAAAGCAGATATGATAGAAACTAAGGCAGGGTGCTTAAGTGTCTCAGATGGGTCAAAGAGACCTTAGGTCTGCTTCTGAGGTTCTGGATTTATGGTTGCTAATTGAGTTTTCCTGCTAAATCATCCCTGAGAGGCTGCGATGGACTGGTGATTTCTGAGCACAGGATATCCAGGTTCTCTGAGGTCCTTCCCATTTACCATCTCTATTCTAACATCCAGTGCTTCTCTGTAATGATTAACTGAGTCAAAGTAGGCCATTGCAAAAGATAATCAGTAGGTCGATGATGTCAATTCATTTAGACCTAATGTGATCCTCTGGAGATCACACAGACTTGTGAGCCAAAGAAGCCGACTTCAACTGGGTCTCAACCATGACAGTTTCTGGAGGAGTCACTGGTTTTGAAATGTTAGTGTTATTATTTTTTATTATTATTGCCAAATCCTTCAGTGGGCCACCAGCATTACCTCAGTTGAGTAGTAAGTTAGGGATAGTAAAAAAAAAATTACATACTTCCCTTTCTATTTATACTTACTCTGACTTTTTCTTTCCCATTTGGTTGTTGTTGTTGTTTTTTTCTTTAATCCTGGCCTTTTGTCCCCCCTAGCCACTCCGTTTTTTGTTTTTCCCCTTGTCCTGCTCACTCATCTCTTCCTTCTTCCTCATTCTTTATCTCTTTTCTACTCTCTCTTTTCCAATTCCATTAATGAAAGTAGATAATAACTTGTGAATTCAAGTGGAACTTCATTTCTGAAACTGCACACTCATGCTGGAACCCATTAAGCTCGATAGCGAGAAATGAGAGAAATCATAATTATCAGGCCACTAAAATACATGAAACATAAAATTTGTCAGGGAAAGTAATTGAAATTATTGGAGCAGTTGGGCCTGGTGCTGAGCAGACCCTCAGTAATAATGGAAAGGTTACGGGTGATGTTTAGCAATGCTGATGAGGTCCAAGGTGACTCTGCACCACCACAGTCAGCAAATTTATGTTCAGTGTGTATTATTTGGCTAATCCATCTCTTTAGCCAAAAGAGAGGAGAACAGAGGGGTTCAGGGAACCCCTTCAACTTCCCAGCGAAGCAGGTACAGAGGACTTCTTTTTGTTTCACCTCTTTAGTGTGTTTTTTCTTACTTTTCTCATTCTGTTTTTTGTATTATTCTCTCTTTGAGCTTCTTCATCTTCTCATTTCACTGTTCCTAATAGTCTTTCTTTCTGTAGTTTTTTTCCTCTATCCTTTCCCATTTATGCTGAGTGCAATTTTTTTTTCAGTTCCATCTAAAATCATTTCACTGTTTGTCTGATTGTTGTGGAAAGTGTGCTGTTCACCGATGGCAACCCTATAACCTGAGGATCAGAATTTGTCTTGCCTTGATCAAGGCTGGCTACCACTGAGATTAAATCACAGTCCAAGCCTGCAGATACAGATGTTCATGCGATTATTATCACCAAACAAATGATATCACTAGGCTTGTAAGGCTGGTGTCACCTGATATGAATATGCACAAAAGAGAAAGACAATGATTCTCATATTTCAACTTTAAAATTCTGAATGTGTCTCTGAACTCAGCAACTTAAGAATTTTAAACAGTCAGGACTGCTTATATCCTGCGCTTATGGTATGAGGGCTAGGACACAGAAGATAACATCTGGGAGGAAGGTACGAGTTCATATAAGGTTAACCAAAATATTCAGGCCACGAGAGTGAGACATTTTTGACAGGGATACCTGAATCATGCTGGAAATTTATTATTTTTTTTTATAACAAGCCATCCTGCCACCTGTTAGCAGCTCAGCCGCAGCTCAGCTTGGGCAGGGATTCGAACTGCTGTTGCTCGGAGCTCGCACTCTTGAGCAAACTCAACCAACTGAGCAACTCGGCCGGCCCCAGAACATTTTTATGTCACCATAACTGGTAATAGTTTTAGGCAGAATAAGTGTATTTATTATACCTGACATTAATTGATGGTTGCCTCATAACTTTATACCTCTTTCATATTTTCATGGCAATTTATATTTACCTCACATTTTACCACTTGCAAAGTTTTTGTTTGATCCCTGTATATTGAAAATATGGAAGCTATTAATACAAAGATCAGACAATTAAGTTTGCGAACTTGTTGCAATGATGTTGCTAACCTTTTTTGATATCAAGGGGGTTATTTATTAAGAATTTGTACTAAGTGGATAAACAGGTAACCATCTTTACTATTTGGAAGTGCTGAAAAGGCTGCATGAAAAAGTTAGACGACCTGAACTTTTTACCAACAGTTCATGGCTCTTGAATCACGACAATGCACCAGCTCACACAGCACTGCCTGTGAGGGAGTTGTTAGCCAGTAAACATATAACTGTACTGGAACACCCTCCCTACTCACCTGACCTGGTCCCCAGTGACTTCTTTCTTTACTCAAAGATAAAGGGAATATTGAAAGGAAGACATTTTGATGATGTTTAGGACATCAAGGGAAATATGACAGCTCTGATGGCCATTCCAGAAAAAGCTCCAAAATTGTTTTGAAGAGTGGACTAGGTGGTGGTGTTGATGCATAGCTTCCCAAGGGGAGTACATTGAAGGTGACCATAGTAATATTCAGCAATGAGGTGGTATGTAGCACTTTTTCTAGGATGAGTTTGCAAACTTAATTGTTTGACCCCGTACCCACATCCTGTGGCTGAAGACATTGAAGCTCCAAAAGATTAAATGTTATATACCCTGTCACTTGACTAGTGAGCGACAGATTTGTGTCTCCTATCCTCTTATTCTGTGTGCTTTCCACAGTGCCTTATGTCCAGTGCTACTATTAGAAAATTCATGAGTTGGGTCTGAATGGCATCTTGGTTCTTTGAAAGAGTTTGTAACCTCATTTGGACAAGGTCTGTGCTGTAGTCACTAGATCTCAGTATGTGGCTGACTGAAGCACAGGCACTCTGGCAGCCATGTTGACAACTTACCAGAGCCTAATTCTTCTCATATGTGTGCTTTCCACATTTAAAAACCCCCACCAAGTGGTAGGTCAGTATCTGCTTAAACATTTTTACAAATAATAGGTTTCAGGTTTAGCCCATTCCATCTTGGATAGCTCTAATTGTTAAAAAGTTATTTTTTTCTCGAGACAAAAGCCATTGCCATTAAATGGGATTACAGCCTTTAGAATGCTCAGAACAAATCAGAGGCAATTATTGAGTTAATAATACATGCCAGCTTTATGCTCAGATGATGGAGATAGTCTCTTCCTTTTTCTACAGTTGCAACCAGGCAGTCTCCCTGTCCTAGTAGTTAACAGTCAGGCTCTGGGGTCAGATCATCTGGTTTGAAACCTGGCTGCACCCTGTGCTGCCTGAGGTTATCTAACTTCTGTGCATCACCCATTTTCCATGTGCAAAATGAGGATAGTAGTAATACCACTACATTGGGTATGGTCAGGAATAAATGACATG
This sequence comes from Hipposideros armiger, assembly GCF_001890085.2. NCBI lineage: Eukaryota > Metazoa > Chordata > Mammalia > Chiroptera > Hipposideridae > Hipposideros > Hipposideros armiger. Next base: position 1,173,461 of record NW_017731729.1, read on the forward strand.
GTACATATGAAAAACTAGAAAGATGGTGTGGCATTTATTAAGCAATAAATAAAGATTATTATAGTGATGACTGTACTTCAGAATATCTAGACCTCTTTCACATGCCTCTTAGAGTCCTAGTCTCCAGATTAAACCCCTAGGTTCCTTAGGGGTGTCATTCATTTATTTATTCAGTCATCCAAAACTGCCTGGGTGATTACTGAAGGGCAGGTGTGTGACCAGCCCTGGAGATAAGATAGTGAACAAACAATTTCAGATCTAAAGGAGATCACTGCCTGTTCCAAAGTCATAGATATTCACAGAGATAACTGTGATTTGGAGAGGCAAGGGGCTGTGATTTTCATACATACAAATATGGGAACACAGAGTAAGTCACCACACATTTTTCCTGGCGGGAGCTGGCAGTGGGTTGTGGGGGAATATTTGGACTTTCTGGAGGGGAAGCACATAAACAATTCTTGGAGGACAAGTTAGAGGTAGCAGGGAGGGAAGGAGAAGGAGAGGAGAATGACATTTCAAATAGATGTGCATATACAAAGGCGTGGATGCAGGAGGCATTTGATGGGCATTGTGAGTATAGACTGAGTATAAAATTCCTGTCAGAGAGAGGAGGCTGGGGGGAGCAGGGCTCTTACAGGCTGTATATAAAAAAAAAAAAAGAAGGTTGACTTTTACCTTGATCTCTTCTTGGCAGCCTCATTACACTGGAATAAATTAAATTCTAAAGTCTTCTTATACATGTGCTGCTATTAAAGAGAGTTTGTTTGAACAATAAACAAAAAGCAGGGCTTTCCACAGACCAGCATACAGGCTCAATCAGTAACAATGACAGGAAGGAACCCAGGGCCAGCAGGCGGGCACAAACCACCTGAGGGGAAAATTGGGGCATTGTTTCAAATTCATTTGTTTCAGATTTTTTCATGTGAAGCTCTGGAAAATCATCATATAAAATTGTAAATTTTAAACATTTCCTGATGATAACAATAGGAAGGACAGAGAAAGGGGAAAGAGGGAGGGAAGGAGAGAGGCGGGAGAGAGAGGGGAGAGAGAGAGAGAGAGAGAGAGAGAGAGAGAGAGAGAGAGAGAGAGAGAGGTTCTGAAAAGCATGGTGACTTATACCTTAGAGATTCTTAAGAAGAAATGGTCAATTATGAGAGAACCCACTAAAGTTATTTTATTGTCATCTGTATTCCTGATGGCTGTTAGAAAACTATTAAGATGAATATTTCTTTCCTTGGTGTCACTTAAAAACAATCTGTGATCACTTTTCTAGCATTTTGTCTAATTTCATATCCGTCATTATACTCAGATACATGTTTTTAATATTCCATTGAAAAAAAGAAATTATGTCTGTAACATTAATGACCAATAACTAAATAATATGGCACTGAAAATAAAGTTTTACTTTAGAGTGGGTCATAGGAATAAAAACAGGGTGGACTGTATAAATCTTTTAGATTCTCTGCAGCACATACGTATAAACATCATATACCACAGGGGGGAAAATAACTCTAAGCTGTGGACATTGAAATGTCATCCAGAGTTTCCAAATTGCCCAGATGATGGTATTATTTCAAACCTGAAATCATGTAATGAAAGTATCTGTTGAGCTGCTGTTGTTTAATAGAAGTTTATCATGTTTATTTTACTATTCCTATAGTAAACTTCATTGTCAGTGCAATGCCAACACTTGTCCTGAATTACCGCAGCTATAGCTAATGGGGCAGAGTTAGGTACTACGCTTGGTATTGCCAGAGTATTTCTAACAAGGTATTTGTATTTGTGGATATATAAAGAAATACTTGTATAAATAATTTCTAGTGCATGGTACTGGTACCCTGCTAGGGTCCGGCTGCCTGCTGCTTGAAAAAGTTAAAAATCGAGAGACAAGGTTTGTGGAAAGAAAAGTAGGTTTATTCAGAATGCCGACATTCTGGAAGAATGGCAGACTCCTGTCCAAAGACCACCTCCCCGTTCCTAGACTGTCAGAAGGTTTTATAGATAAACAAGAAGAACAAAGGAAAGGGGGAGTTGGTTAGGCAGGTCGAGGGCTGACATGGTTTCCTGGGGTCTGGTCTGTTATAAGATAATGTCATTTCCAGACTCTGGCCACTGTCACCTGGGGCGTTATGCATCACCACTAAAAACTGCTGTGAGTTGCAAAATGGATTCTGTTGTTTCGGTGCCTGAGGATTAAGAAATTGTTCCTTTTAGGTTAGGGTTTTGCTGATTAAATGGATTAACAAAGTATGTGTAGCCTTAAGAAAGGGAACAAAGTAGAGTTCTCAAATCAATCAGTGAGGGGAGAAAACAGATGAATATCAGGGTGGACCAAACTGCAAACTAGCCAAGTCTAACTACGTTATTGATTCCGAGTTTCACCCTTACAGTACCAAATGGTTTCAGTACATTACTCTAGAAACATAAGGTAGAAAGTACCCTTTTTATTGCTCTAAGTAATACAAGACAAAAACTTAGTTTTCTACAGTCGTATAACTAAAAGGAACTTACAGTTCAGGGTTAGTGTGACTTTTCCATTTGGTGCCATGAGGAAGATACTGATCTCTAGTGGAGAGCTGGAAAGTATCTTTGGAACATTTCTTATAACCCTTTATTCAATAGATGAGGAATTCATGTCCCAGTGATGATTACCAATGCACTCAAGTTAATTAATGACAAAAGCGAGACTTGAACTCAGCTCTTCAGACACATGATCCACTTTTCACTTCAACATTGATTTTTCTGGACTTGGCTTCCTAAACTGTCTTCCTTTACGAGACTCTTTAAGAGCTAAGATTAATCTTCAAGTGTGCTATTGTCTAGTCTATCCAGCAGAATAGGAGCAATAATACATATCTCTGTGCATCAACTTAAAGTTGCTTTATTAAAATAATGTACTTATTTTAAAAACATACCATAAGTCATGCTAATACAAATATGTTCTGAGTTTAATAATGCAAAATTTCTATCTTGTTAGTGTTCTCACACTGCGAATACCACATAGATGTGAAAAATAGTCACTTTCAACAGAATTTCAGAATCCGATGCTCAGTAACTATGTCAATTAGCAAGAAAACATATCTCCAAGTCATTTCTTTGAGCACTAGAAGCTCTTTTATGCTTGATGCTCCTGGCAAAAATATTCCTGGACACAGCAGCTTTAAAGCTTTTGAGGAACAATGAAATCTCACAGGAAAAAAAGGTTAGAGCTGGGAGCACACCAGAGAACTAATTGCTAAGAGAGCTGCCTTTATGTACATACTGCGGTAATTCATAAAGATACCACTTAGAGAGAATCAACAATTCTATTGTATAGATTCTGTGTCCCTAAAATAGAGGAGAGAAAGAGGGGTTGTCATGATTCTGGGGGTTTTCTGAAAGGCACAACGGTGGGTCCATCACTGGAAATCATGTGTGTAGTCAGCCTGTCATGGGAGAGAAGGGGGACTACTCAAGCTTTATAATTCAAAGTAAAAATTTTTCCCCCAAAGGATTTCTCAGCTTTGGCAAAGGAAGCTAGTTTACTTCATCTTTTCTTTAAAAAACAACAACAAAAAAAGCTTATTGAAGCTTAATTGACATGCAACAAACTGCACTTATTTATAGTCTGTAATTTGGTAAGTTTTGACGTGTGTACAAACCCATGAAACCATAGCACAATCAAGTTAAGGAACATATATATCACCTCCAAATGTTTCCTCGTGCCTCTTTATAATTTCCCACTCCTGCCCCTCTCTGCTTTCTCTTGTCTCCAAGCAATCACCCATCTGCTTTCTGTTCCTATAATTAATACGGTTTCCTAGAATTTTGTGTAAATGGAATAATATAATATGTACTCGATTCTGTCTGGCTTCTCTCACTCAGTATAATTACTTTGAGATTCATCCATGCTGTTGCATATATCCCAAGTCCATTCCTTTTTGTTGCTGAGTTTTAGTCTACTGTATGGATATAGTACATATTACTGATATATTCATCTATTGATGGACATTTGGATTGTTTCCAGTTTGGGGCTATTTCAAAGAAACTTGATATGCACACTCATATACCAGTATTTATATGGACATAATATACATTTTTTTCTCTTGGGTGAACATGTAGGAGGAAATTAATGGGTCATATTGCAGGTTTATGTTTTACTTTAGACTTCTTTACCCTGGGGAGAAGGGGCAGCTAGTTAAGCTGAAATAACATTTTATTCAGCAAGCTTTATGGGGCAATGGCTTGACTCAGAATTTGGGGGCTCAGAGTCTTTTGTTCTTAGCTTCAGGCTCTATTTAATTATAACTCCCATAAAATTGAAAAACATTTCAAAGGGTCCCTCATAATCTGGGAAGCATATATATATGAGCAAAGAATTAAAAATACAATTTCATGAGGGCCCTGGCCTTCCCGAGGCTTCTTTGAGAACTCCCTTATGCTCCGGAGACCTTTTTTTGAGTGCAAATCATGTCACCTGAGTAGAGACTACAACTGGCTCTCACAAAGGATGGGTGCAGCTTCCAGAACAAGTACCTTATAGTTTCTAAAGGTATAAAGACAGCCACCAATTTTAAAACCATGTATGTGTACTAGACTAACTCATTCACACACTTTTCACATATTTTTCACATACTTCACATACTAATGTGAAATGTTAGTATTTTTCACATACTAATCCACATAAGAGAGCTTTTCACATACTTTTTTTTCTCACTTGATTCTTATAGTATCTCTGTCAAGGAGTCAGGAAAAAAATTACATTTCCCCATTTTACATTTGCAGAAAGTGGAGCTCAGCAAAGTTTAGAAGGACAGCATGGTATAGTAAACAGAATTCCCAAACTGGGGGTCAGGAAAACAGAGTCGTAGTCATGTCTTTGTCATTCGATTACTGTGGGACCTTGGGCAAATCATTTAAGCCTTTTAGGCTTCAGTCTTCATATTGATAAGGTAAAACATTTCGGTGGGACCAGACTTCTCAAATTGTGTTCTTAGAAATACGGTCTTTTCAAGGTTCTTAAATAATATTTTACACACACACACACACACACACACACACACACACACGCACACATGCGCGCACGCGCGCACACACACACGCACACACACACGCGCACACACGCACACGCACACACACACACATGCACGCACACACACATGCACACACACACACACACGTGTGGAAAGTGGAGCATTTCATTACCTTCTGGAGAGTCACAACGTAAGCGCCATATTAAAAGTCCTGAAAATTCTTGGATTAAAGAGCCCTGTTTAACTTTGGTCACCTAGCATTTCTCAAAGTTATTTGCCCCAGAACTCTTCTGCATGTTATTCTTTCAGTAACTAACACCTCGTGTAATTTTTATTCTCAAAAACACAATGAGAAACCCTGAAATAGTCTCTCTGATTCCTGGCAGCCCCAACAATTCTCTCTGCTTTGAAAGATGTTACCCTGACACCTTCACAAGAAAAGCATGAAGGAACGGAAGTGAGAAGTTGGGTGTCTTAACTCTTGTCTATTGCTTATTCATGGTACCAAGGAGACTAATCAGGTTTTTCCCTGGTGCTGCTTTATGACGACAAGTCGGAAGCTGCCACCACAGGCAGAGGGGCAAATGTCTTCATGACAACCAAGTCTCTAAGCCTAATTCTGACCAGAAAACGTTTACCAGCATCCGTTGTTTCTTCTAGTTCCATTTCCTGCATAGCAGTGCTTCCATGACTGAAGGTTCTGTTGAAAGTGCCAAATTATCTAGTTCAGGTCATTTTCCACTTCCTAGTGAGATATGATTCATGTAAAAACTTATTTGGAAATAACAAGGCTTATTTCACTCAGACAAAATAAAACATGGAAATATTGAATTGCCAGCCAATTTCTCTTTCAGTCTTTGTTTCAAGCCAAGACTACTCTGCTCCCCAAATCAGCAGGTGGAGAACTTTTCTGTGAAGTTGGTCTTAGACTCCCTCATTTCAAAATTTTCATGGCACCAGAAAACAGTACCTAGAGAATCCCAAAAACAAATGCAAGGAAATGATCCCCTTATTTCTCACCCCCTGTTCTGTCACCAAGTCAGCAGGGCCCTTGTCTCACACGGAGGCAGTCATACAACTCTACTTTAGAGAAAAAGCAGAAGCCAGTAATTTTCTCACTAGTGCTTCTCGTTTTACTGTTAGCAACTTCATGAAAATAAAAATAATGACATTTTGAACAATATAAAGATTAAGGTTTTTTCTAAATATCTATATTACGACACTAAATAACGAAACTCTTTCAGCCTCAAGATTTCAAGATATGTGCTGCCAAGTCCATTAAAATATACTTAAGTGTGTGTGAATGTTTGATATACAATTGGCTTTATGGCACATTATTTTATACTAATTTTAAAGGAGAAAGCAAGATGAAAGATTAAAGCATATGACATGTACAATTACACAACTCGGCTTGGTTTAAAACAAGTTTACAGTGATTGAAATCTAGCCAGTAAGGTGTTCAAACTTAATGCCTACTAACATCTGGAATGTACTCTTAAAGATAGCTCTGCTGGGCCATTTACATCCCTTTCTCCAACCTCAGACAAGGTTGCTGAGATGCACATGTTGACTGATGTGTGATATATGGAAGATTCAGAACTAGATTTTTAAGAATTCCACAGAGCGTCTCATGCTCTTATCATCAATTTCTCATTTCTAACAATGTAGGGCATATGTCCATTTATTTTCCAAATGAACTCCATAAGATTTTTAATAATACATGGCTTGAAATAATAGGTATCATTTGGTAATCCTCACGAAAGGAAGCTGAATTCTTCCACTGGATGATTCAGATTTTGTTCACATGGATGGAAAATGGGAAAAATGGGGGGGTAGGATTGAGGGAGGCTATTCTATTATCTCTTTTTAATATGCTAGGCTATTTACAACTATTAAACTTGCATGTATTTTACTTAATGGAAAATAAATAATAACACCTCTTCTTCTCCACTTCTTTTTTCCATCTTAAAGATCTCTTGTTTCTGGTTGCCATGGCGATGGTGCCACTCTGATATTTGTTTAAGTGAAACACTTTCATCTCACTGACTTGAAGACAGGTACTAGAAGGGCCAGAAAAAAATAATTGACAGCGTAGCTTGCTAGTTGACATAAAGGGCCCCTGTTCTGTAGCCAAGATAGTAGCTCTGCTAAGAGAAATCATCCTAATAAAGAGTAATGAAGGGGCACGTTATCTCTCACTGTGAGGTTTATTTTATTTTCTCTTTCAATTGTGTTTTATTTTGTTTTACAAAGAGTAAGAAATAGTGTTAGCAGTAAGTAGACAAAGTTTAAATATGAAATCATTTGTAGGTAAATTTGGGATGCAAGGAGACCTTTGGAAATGGAAAAAAGGCAGGAGACCTTTAAGAGAAAGCCCCTTTTTGCTCATAAGTGAAACAGAGAAAGGGCACAATTTATAATCAAGGAGACACTCCCTAAATTATAAATAGGTTTGTAATTATGGCCAGCCCATTGAAATTGGTTTTGAGTTTGTGGCTGCAGTAAATACAATGATGTCTTCAGAAAAATTGACACATTTCCAATTGCTACACAATTTAAGGGTTGCCTGTTGTGCATAGTTCAAACATGTGAACTCTGGCATGTAAAGTCATAACAAGACTCACTTTTGATGGACTTCAGTTCACAAAGATGCTATCTCATCTAACTCTAAAACATTATGTTATGAGTCTTAACTGTTAAGAGACAGATTATGTTTGTATCTATACTTTATTTCTCAACTCTGCTACTGCTAATGTCACCTTGACAGAACAGCATAGTGGTTAAAGAATGGCCTTTGCAGTCCCAAACTCCTCCACTTTCTGTGTGAATTTGGACAAATGAATTAACATTTGCTGACCAAAATGAGAAAACCAATGGTTTTAACATGGAATATTGGGCTTGGCTGGGTTTGAATGTCTCTTTTGTAAAACATCCTCTCAGTTTTAATGACAGTGAAGATCATGATCTTGGGTTTTGGTTAATTCAAAACATGCGCTTTCCTTTAACATAATTAGGAGCACTATCAGAGTTAAAATGTTTATCTAAACAAATCTGGGGTGGTAGTAATTTTGGAGAACTGGTCTAGCAGTGATTAGAGTTGGCTACACAGTTGAAACTTGTGTAAATTTGGACAGGTCCTTTCATTTTTCTAAACCACAATGTCCCTATTGACCAAATAATGAGGTTAGATGATGTCTCAGGTCTTTTACCTCCCTAAATTCTATGACTCTTCCTGTATTGTTCTTAGTGGCAAAATAACATGAGGGTCCCCCTTCTTAGCTTAAGAATCAGCTCCGTTTGTGAGAGCTGGGCTGAGGGATATTGTGAGGAGGTTCCCATGAGTTAGTATGGTGCTATTTGGGTTTATCCATTTCCTGGTTCATGAAGTTTTGTTGTAACAACTAGTGAAAAAGAAATTTGTCACTCAAGCTTAAAACAAACAAGCATAATAAAACAAGTGGAAGAGGACATTTCCCAAGCCATTCTTGGTCCTTTGACAAAAGTGGCTGTCATGATTTATAAACACACTGAATGTGTTGGAAATGACTGGATTTACAACCATCTCCTTTTCTCAGACTTTCAATTATATCTGCATTCCTTTTGATCTCTAGATCTGCAGAAAGGTCATTCTTGTTTATTGGGGTTTTTTTTCTGTGTATTTTGCATGTGTATTTTTCCTTTAAATATGAGAAAACATCAGAGATGTTACAAATACTCTAAATGACTGGAAGGTACTTGTTTTCCAATTTTCAAATTCTCAGCCTCAGAACATGTCTTACTCCTTTGTTTTCCTTCTTCATTCATGTACCTTTCAGATGCAAAAAGGATTTACACAGAAATTCTCTTCATCTCTTTTGCTCCCACCTTCCTCAAAGCAGATAAGAATATCTCAAGCAGACATTCAATTCATTATATGCTCCAGAGATACTAGTCAAATAGTTTAAGATTTTAATGTAGCAAGAGTAGCAAACAATATGCAAAGAAGAAAAGCACCAAAAGAGAGCTAGGAATTGACTAATCTGCAGGTGTTAACTGAAGCAGACTAGAAAATGCATGTACTTTCTCTTATGCCTTACTGAGTATTCTGAAAAGTTGCATATAAATCACATCTTTTAAAATTGATTTAGAATTTGGTTCACTGGAATGCATTGGAAATTTTACCACACATTTTCTGAGCATCTGGGAGTTGAAGTAGGGATTGTGACTCCTACTATATTTCTCCTATTCCTGTAAATATACTTGATTTTAAAAGTTAGTCATAAATATCACTGAAAATTATTAAGAAAAAGGCATGCCAATATTTAGAAGTAAAATAAATACATTCTAGTTTAGTAACTTTCAAGTGTTATTTTATCATGACCTATAATAAAAAGCATATACTCGTTAGTAGCCAGATACATACAAACATACATACACATATATATGTTTTTATTTATATGTATATAATATATATACATATTATATGATATATATATATATATATATATATATATATATATAGCCAAAAATGTATACACATTTTAAGAAAGGAAACCTGTACTAAAATTGTAATACTCAATATATGTCGATAACAAAAGATGAACACAAGTCATGTTTGATTTCTGCAATTACAAGAGGTACTCAAAGCGGTTGCCATCAGCGTCCAGACACTTCTGATTATGGCGATCTATTGCTTCAGCAACGTTGACCGAAGTGTCCACTTGTATACGTTTTTTGCCCCCCCCTGGTGTGTGTGTGTGTGTGTGTGTGTGTGTGTGTGTGTGTGTGTGTATTTCACAAAGCAATGTTAATGCTTCTATGCAGGGCATATTTTATTTTTCCCTTCCTTTCTATTCCATTTTAAAAAATTATTAGAACTAGTAAATTGATTTTATAACCTACTAATATGTCACAATATGTGGTTTGAAATACAGAGCTGTAGGTAAGTAGTAGGTCAAGATAATGCGTGGAGAAATTACATAAATAAATGACAGAAATTGAGATTTGGAACATTAAAGCCTAGATCCAGGCAAGTCATTCAAGTAAAAAATTAGAGAGTGAGAAGAGGATATATGATCCCATGGGAATTCTCTTCAGATAAATTAAGTCAGGGCTTTGTGTATGACAGCCACTTAAATATTTGTCAAAACACTACATATCTGAGTTACATGTTGGTTAAAGGAGATTTGTCAGTGCCAAGAAGTCCTTGAAGGACTATCTAAAAAGGAAATAAGATGGCAGGCCCTGCTCTGGAGAAAAAAAAAAACAGAAGAGTGGGGTGTATGAAAATCCTGCTTAGCCTGGAATCATGGCAGGAAGTCACTCAGACCTGTCTTGTTAGCTAGGCTGGGAAGAAGGGCCTACAGAGTTGGGATTCTATGGACAGGTTAATCAGGTCTCTATGATACAATAGGAAAGTAGTAGACATTGAGACAAGGAAGTTTAGTTCTAGCCCTCTCCTTGACACTGGTTTGCAGTTATCTTAGGATGTGCAAATAGTAAACTACTTGGCATCCTCATGTTTCTCATCTGTTTGTTTGTTTGTTTTTTTCATCTCCAGAGATCATGTTTAATTGGTTGGGGGTGTAGTGTATGCAGTGGGGATTTTTAAAATATATTTTAAAAAATGTTTTAAATTACAGATGACATAAAATATTATATTAATTTCAGGTGTACAGCATAGTGATTAGACATTTAAATAACTTATGAAGTGATCACCCTGATAAATCTAGTACCCATCTGACACTATACATAGTTATTACGACATTAATGATGGTTTTCCCTATGCTTTACCTCACACCCCATGGCTATTTTATAACTATCAATTTATACTTCTTAATCCCTTGCCCTTTTCACCCAGCCCCCCAACACCCCTTCCATAAGGCAACCATTAATTGGTTCTATGTATCTATAAGTTTGTTTCTGTTTTGTTTGTTTATTTATTTTGTTTTTTAGATTCCACATATAAGTGAAATCATATGGTATTTGTCTTTGTCTGTCTGACTTATTTCACTTAGAATAATACCCTCTAGGTCCATCCATTTTGTCACAAATGGCAAGATTCCTTTCTTTTCTATGGCTGAGTAATATCCCATTGTATATATGTACCACTTTTTCTTTATCCATTCTTCTATCCATGGACACTTAGGTTGCTTCCCTATCTTGGCTATTGTAAACAATGCTGCAGTGAACATAGGGGTGCATATATTTTTTGAATTAGTGTTTTGGATTTCTTCAGATAAATACCCAGAATTGGAATTGCTGGGTCATATTGTAGTTCTATTTTTAATTTTTTTGAGGAACCGCCTTATTGTTTTCATAGTGCCAGAATTCTTACCCAGTGTAATTATTGTGTGATCTTATAATCTGAAATGTAAGCCTAGGCATAGAGCAAAGAGAGTTCAGCCCATTTCTTGGGAGATCAGAGATCAGAAATACAGGACAGGGGAGCAGGCCTAGATATGAAGGGCCACAGGAGAAATAAACAGACCTGAGTGTCTGGGTAAAAGGGAGCCAAGATACAGGCAGTGATTCGAGGCCACAAGCAAAAAAACTGAGTTCAAACTGATTCTGTTCTTCAGCCGTATTGTCTGAGACGAACTTTTTATTAATACCTTCCTAGGACCAGGGTTCCTGAGACTGAGTCATCAGTGGGAGCACTGCAAATGGGTATGTCCACAGGGTAAAAGAACAGGAGTACAATTCACATTGATCTCATCTGAACTGACCCAAAGAGGGAGGAATTACCTCTGAATGAAATGGCCAAGTTTCTACAAAAACTTTCAAACATCATTTTTTGGGCTGCCAAATAGCTTACTACTTGCACATCTGTGACCTGACTCTTTTTCTAAAAGCACTCTTTTAGAGGATATTGCAAATTTACTGCTCAAATTACAAATGTAGATTATTTTATAGTCCTTATAGCATATATAACTTGGACTATCTGTAATAGAAATTAATTAAACTAACAATATGATTGAGGAGCTCATTTATTTATTTGTTTATTCACCAAATATTAATTGAGCACCTATTATTTTTCCAAGCCACTTTATTAGTCTTGAGGCCAGAAAGATGACTAATACTGAGCCTCTGTCTTCAAGGATTTCATGGTCTAGTAGGAGAGATAGACGTATAAATAGATAAATTGTAATACAATGTGATAAGTGCTTTAAAAGAGATAAGAAATGATTAATATAAATGAAAACCAAGTTAAGCACATTAAGCTCTTCTCAAAAGATGGAAAATTTGTTCATGTAAAATATTATTATTAAACTGTATTATTCCTCAATTCTCTAAATGATATTTGAAGATAATGTCTTGCTCTTTTCTCTTCTAACCCCATTAGTTTTCATTTTTACTCCACCAGAGCGGGTGTGTGCATTCAGGCACATGCATAGGTAGGCCCTGCTCTGTTGTTTTGTCTCTATTTTCTGTAAAGTTGTCAACAGTTTTTACAATTAATGTAAAAACTATAATTAAGAAACATAAATCTTGGGCTGGCCGAGTGGCGTGTTGGTTAANAGGAGGGTTCTACACAGAGAAAATGGCAACTGTCCATCCAGTCCTTGGCCTGTAGCCACACAACTCAGTCTCTCCCTGTGTGTCTCTGATTTCTCCCGAGTCACTGTCCGTCTCCAGAGCCCAGGCTGAGTACCTGCAAACATTGGGCCCTTTATGAAGACATTTGAGATTCCCAGGAGCCTTCCATCCCATCTGGATTGTGGAATCGCTACCCATTTTTACAGCCAGATGTTTTGAGGGCTTCTCTTCCCAGCACTGGTACTCGGGGCTGAGGAGCCCGGTGTGGGGCTAGTGTTTCTTGCTCCTCTGGGGATATCTCCTTGGCCAAGATAGCCCTTCCAATTTTCAACTTCCATATGCAAGTGTGCAGCTGCAGCTCCGCGTCTTCACCCCTCCCACCAGCCTCACTGTGGCTTCTTCTTTGTATCCTTAGTTATAAAACTTCTTTGCAGGTAGAATTCAGATGGCTTTCCAGGTTGATTGTTCTATTATTTAGTTGTAATTTTAATGTGGTTAAGGGATGAGGCAAACACAGCCATTATCTATTCCGCTGTCTTGGATCCTTCTCCCATGCCATGCATTTTATGTTAAATTCATCTTGGCCTTATAACTACCATTATTTGCTATGTGTATATATTTGTGAATCACCACAAATTATTTTTGTAATGAGGTCAGATTAAAATAAAATAAAATAAACTTATCTGCGATCCTTTCTCCTTGTCTTACAAAGTCACAATGACACTTTCTCTTAAGCATCCCATCACTTCTTCCAGCCCAATCCAGTTCCTTATTCTTAAGTAAGGCCATCATATACAATTTGTTCATGGATTCAATGAGCAGATGGAATACTGTATCATCTGTTCTACAAACTACATATGAACACATNGGGCTGCCGTGAGCTACCATGAGAGGCTGGCTGCCGGAGTGAGCTACCAAGAGCAGCCATGAGCAGCCGTCCAATGGCTGGCAACTGATTTGCCTCACCCGGGAAGAGCACAATGATAATACTAACATGGGCCAGTGAAGCAACGTCCTCCTCAACTAGACTGAAGAAAAAAAGGACAGCAACTTGACTGTTCCCCTTCCTGATTCCCCAATAAAATCTTTTAAAAAAAGAAAAGAAACATAAATCTTAAGATATCAAAGTTTCCTCTTTTTTCTCCATACCTACCTTAGTCCTTTTTTTGGGGGGGGGGGTAATTAGAAGATATTAATGGGGGAAAAAAGCAGAGCAGGGAATACAAATGTAGAAGGGATGAAAAAAGAATGATAGTAATAATGATAGCTAATATTTATTGAGATGTTACTATGTGCTAGACACTTCTCTAAGTCCTTTACACATTTTAATTTCTTAAATCCTAACAACAACCCCATGAGGTAGATTTATGATTATTTCCATTTTAGTAATCAGGAAGCTGAGGCATAGGGAGGTTAATTAACTTGGCTAACATCACACAACCAAGAAATTCAGAATCACAAGTTGAACCTGCCATACTCCAGAATTCATAATTTAACAACTGCACTAGGCCATGTTGAAAAATGTTACTTCTTGTGTTTTAAGAAAATCCTGAAGTGATATTCATATTAAATATATATTAATGAAATGGAATACAGCTATTAGAAGGAAATGAAAGAAAAAGCACTGTGTAACATTTTACTTCCTCCTCTGTAGTTTCTCTATATCTCTCTGTCTTGAAGGTGGCATAAATTATGACTATAGAAAGGATAGAATTTTCAAGAACAGTAAATGTCTAGTTGACATCTATACTTCATTTTTTTGTATCTGTGGAAATTTTGTCTGTCACCTGCAAGCCAAGCATAAGAGGGAAAAGTAGCTTTCTACTTTTATATTTTGTGAGAACAATATAGTTCATTGAGAATAAGGTTAGCTTGAAAAAAAGATTAATGTAATGCTAATAGTATTTCATTTGATGAAGTCCATTTCCTCTAAATCACAGATGTTAATTAAATGACTGCATTATTCCCAATTTATTGGTTAGGGAAACTGAGGCACCAGGCAGTTAAGTGTCTGACCTATATCATGTGGATGTGGTTGTCAATTTCAGATAGTTCCTAACTAATACCTACTGCTGGGGTTCAAGTGAATATTCTTCCCTTTAGCATATGTACCAATCTGAGATACTATCCCATGCTCCTCTGCTACATTACCATTTTTTTTCTAATAATGTGCAGCTGGATTCTGCAGTTTCTTCTGCTCTTGGCCTCTAATCCAGATGTGAAAATATTGGGTTGTTGGAAAAGTCATGACGCATTTTTGCAATGAAAAACAGAAAAAAATGCATCATGACTTTTCTGGCACCCCAGTAGTTGTGCCCTGACTCCCAGGCCCTTATGTTCCCTTGATAGTTAGTTTCTAGGGGTGGCCTGCGGTCCATGATGTCACATTGCCCTGTGACCTGAGCCTGATAAATCCTGTTGTATTTTAGAACTGAAAAAAACAAAAGTCTGAGAGATCATCCAATCACCTCTCCCCTCAATTTTATCAGTAAAAAGGCAGAGGTAAGAGAAGCTGCTTCCTCAAGTAGATCTCTTTTCCCTGATCTCTTCAAATGCTAGTAGTGATCACAGGAAAACCACAGTGCTGCCAGGAAGCTATTGGGCTCTCCCTTTTCTCTTGCATATTCTCCTTTTTAACACCAAATGACATGAGGATGTTTCCTGCCCACAGGAACCTGCTGATGAAAAAAACTCTGTAGGTTAATGGCTAACAATTTCCCTGTGGAAGAGCAGTGGGCTTACAATCAAAGCCCAGGGTCCAAAGCCTGCCTGTGACATGATGTGGCAGTATGACCTTGGACTTTTGGTTTAATCTCTGTGATGTTCAGTGTCTTCATCTGTAGAGTTGGGATGGTGTCTGTTACATACAAGGTTTTTGTGAGGATATTATGGGATGGTCAGCACAATGACGATGATATTTTTCTGTGCTCAAAAATCTTTCACATACTCCTCATCACCCTTATGATAGTGTTGCAAGTTCTTAATATGCTGTCTATGCCCTTGAATGATTTTTCTAGCCTACCTCACCATGTTCTCTTGGTTCCAGGGGCTCTATAATTCTCTGTTACTCTCAAAGTCCAAAAGGCTGTTCTCGCTTGTCATGGCGTCTGCTGTTTCCTCTGCCTGAAACACTCTCCCTAACCCAGCTAACTCAGCTAGTAGGACTTGGCAAACATGCCATTTTGGGAGGTACCCCAGGCTAACTGGGAGTATCTGTGCTGTCCCCAAGGTTTCATATTACTCTTTACGGTATTCATCATTCTTATGAGCATTTGTTTAATAACTCTCTCCATCTCTAAATTGTAGGTATCATGAAGTTAAAATTCATGTGTATCCTATAAACTCCTGTACCCCCAGAACCTAGTGAAGTACAGTTAGTCCCCCCTTATCTGCAGTTTCACTTTCCCCAGCTTCAGTTACCTGTGTTAAACCTTGGTCCAAAAATAGTAAATGAAAAAATTCCAGAAATAAATCATTTGTAAGTTCTAAATTGCGCATTGTTCTGAATAGCATGATGAAACCTTGCACCGTCCCCATCCATTCCGCCTGGTATGTGAATCATCCCTTTATCTGGCGTCTCCATGCTGTATGCACTCCCTGTCCGTTAGTCACTCAGTACCCCTCTCGGTTATAGATCAACGGTTATGGTATTGCAGTGCTTGTGTTCAAGTAACCCTTGTGGTAACCTAACATGACTCACAAAGATTACATCATTCACCTCACTTGTCACGTAGGCACTGTATCACCTCACATCATTACAAGAAGAGGAGTGAACACAGTCCAAAAAGATAATTTGAGAGAAAGAGACCATATTCACATGACTTGCGCTATAGCATATTGTTATAATTGTTCTGTTTTATTACTTATTGTTGTTCATCTCTTACTGTGCCTAGTTTATGAATTAAACTTTATCATAGGTATGCGTAGATAGGAAAAAACATAGTATATATAGGATCCAGTACTGTCTGCTGTTTTAGGCATCCACTGGGGGTCTTCCCCCCTGGATAAAATCCTCACAACAGCCCCATATGTAGGTAACATCTATATATTGTACCTGACAGCAAGCGTCAGGATATGTGTTGGGCTATGATTATTTGTATATCAATATATAACAGCACATAAATGTCACGTGTACATAAATATGAAGAGGCATTAGACAGATATTAGGTGTATGATCCAAATTAAGTATCAAGTGTATAGGTATCGGTACACCAGCACAGTAAGGCTGAGTATGTAGGACTGTCTACCTGGGTCAAATCATTGCTGAAGCTCTTTGGCAGCTCTCGGTAACTAATACCCTGACTGTTGCAACCATGAAACATGCAAGGCATTATTGCATTAACCTTTCCACTCCACGCAGATAAATTATGGCTTAGACTTCTCAGACATTCCCTTAGGCCTGTGTGCTAATGAGTTGGACTCATTCTGCTTCAACGTGCAAAACTACATCCAGCTTCAAAGTCCAGCCAACCAAGAGGTTCATTCCAGCTCTTATCTTCTTTAAGCTGGCAGCTTCAAAATAATAGGAATGCGTATCAATGTAAGCTCCAATCATAGCTGCAAATCATTTCCCAGCAACTTTGTTTTTCCACCAGTTTATTTTAAGCCTGGCAAACATTTGGCAACGTTGCTAGCAGCCAGTACTGTGGCTATGTCCTTGTGCATAATATCATTCAGTAAGCCTAATTTTAAATACATCAGAGATGGCTGAAAAATAGCCATCCCATTCCTTTGCTACCCCCTGTTTATTATCTGCATAGCTTTTATCTATTTTCGAGTTGGATTTCATCTGCAGGAATATAAAAAGCCTAACAATACATAGTAGATATTTGTGTAAATATTTCACTTACCGAGAACTATTTACTTGAGCTTAATGTGATCCTGGTTTGCTTGTTTTACGCAAATTTAGCAGATGTTGGTGCTTTGGAGTCCATTTCCCAGTCAGACACATAAATTTCAGTTAAACGAATTAAGTAAAGTTTATTTTAACAGGCTGGGTTGTTTGCATCCGAAGCAGTTCACATTGATGAATTTAGTGTACCTGAAAATAGGTTAATCTCGCCATAGAAGTGATTGCTACATGCTGAATGGCCACAGAACCCCAACTTCCTCACAATTTCACCTGAAGTGTAGATTGATCCTGAATTTACCTGTTGGTACTTCAGTCAACTATTATGTTACCTAAGCAACCTAGGATACTCTGCTTTCCAAGAAAAACCAGAAAGCTTTTGAAGAAAAATGAGGCAGTTGAAAATTAAGCATAGAGACTCTTCACTTGAATAGCCACGCATTTAAGATCCCCTCCTGAAAAGCAGCCCGTCCTTAGCTGATGTGACCAGATTACTGAATACTGAATTCGTGTTTCTACAGGTGTGTGTGCATGTGTGTATCTGCACTTCAATTTCTAAAAGTGATCATTCAGATACTGTGATTTAGCTGCCTCTATCATTTTCGATCTTCTTCCCTGGTTGGTCGAAACACATTTTTTTTTAACTTAGTTAAAAAATATAGCTACGTAAAATACATTTTTCCTTCAATTCTGAGACTTCTTATGAGCTATAAAAATGTAAAGGTAAACTTAATTTATTTTGGAAGAAACATTTTCTTTTCCTAATGAGAGCTGTGTGTACACAAGATAAAACCCAAAACGAAGATATTTGGGAAAAGGAAAAAGCAAAAAGATTTTAAAACAAAGGAAAGGAAATCTTTGAGATTTGTTTGCTTTATCATTTAGGGATTTTAACAAGAGACCTGTTTAATAGAAAACATTTGTGTGGGTGAGTTTTTATGACAAAACAACTGCATTCCTCTTTTGTGGCTCTAAGAATGTGAGAAGGTGCAATCAGCTGTGTGAGGTTTTCTCTCTGTTGCAGTGTGGAAAACCCGTAATCAAATTGCTGCAGCTTGCTATTTTCTATGGAGAACTAGGGTAACCGAGTCCAAAGATACATCAAGGGCTTCCCCTTATTCTCTCCTTTAATTTAGGCACACTATTTCCATTAAGAATTCTGACATTGTTAGGGTTTTTTTGTTGGTTTTGTCTTTTGTTTCTTTGTTTGTATTTTTAAGACTCAGACAAAATAAATTATTTTGATTTTTTGAGACTGTTTCACCTTTGATCATGAGGCCTTTTCCATGTAAGCTCTCCTCCCTGCTGCTCTCCTTTCCTGGTTCTTAACATCACCTGGCTAGAGACTGACTTCCTTAGTGAGACCATCCCCACCTGGTACTTCCTCCTCTGGCCTCCCACAGCACGTTTTCTGTCCTCTGTTATATCACTGTCATTTGTAACATTGTCTGTTTTTTTTTGTTTGTTTGTTTTGTTTTTTTTTTAGCTGAGCCATCCTGCTACCTGTTGGCAGCTCAGCGGCTGCTCAGCTCGGGCTGGACTCGAACCGCTGTTGCTCAGAGCTCACACTCTTGAGCGAGCTCTTAACCAACTGAGCCACTCGGCAACATTGTCTGTTTTTATGTTCATCTCACTCTCTCTCGACTTGGAGCATCTTGGGGGTTGTGACTGCCTTTTTTAAAAATCTGTATTCACGTGCTTATGACTGTGAGGAGTATGTGATAGGCTTTCAATTTGAAGGTTCCAATAAGTCAGATAATAAATGAAAAAAAATGAATGATTTCATATTGTACAATCACTTTGAATTCTAATTCTGTCATCCCTTCCAGTTTGGTGTTACCTACAAATGTCGTAAGATTCTTTCTCTGTTTGTATTCCAGCCACTGACAGACATAGACACAGATGATAGAGATATAGACATGGAAGTCCTATGGGGCATCTTGGGAAGCATACTTTCATCTATGTCACTACTGATAAATATAACATTTTGGGAGGAGAGAGTCATTAAATGTTACAATTAATTTGACATCTATGAGTCAACCAACTACAGTGAACTAGTATCCAGGCTATAATCTCTTTATATTTTTGCATATGCTTTTTCATATACTTGGCTGAATAAAGACAAAAAGGATCAAAATTCATCCTGATATACTGCTTTATGAAAAACAGAAATAAGTTTAGTTCCATCATAGCTAGTAATAGATTCCTTCATAAACACTCATAACCAATTTATTTCCAAGTTCATTCAAGAATTTTGCTACAAATCAACATTAAATTCATCAATTCATAATTTTTCCATTATTTAAAATTGAGACTTTTGTCTCATTTTAATCTCTATGATCTGGTGCCTTTATTTTATTTTATTTTATTTTATTTTATTTTAATTCTTGCTACAAAGTCTTTCTGGTCCTGGAAATTTGAAGACTTTTAAATTTCTCAGGTTATAATTTACTACCACTTCGTGTGCCAGAACTTTAATCTGTTTTTACAGTGTTTATCCTACCCTTTTCCAATGGGAAGATTTAGTTTCTTGCTAGAGAAGATGAATGAAACATAGGCGTTGAAAATTTGGTCTTCCTTCTTTCCATTTGTTGCTAGGTCACTATCTTCCTTAAGCCTCAAGCTTTTCTCACAAATATAAGCACTTCTTCTTTTTGATTTTAGGATATTTCACGAACCGGAAGCTCATTTTGTCCGTAAGCCTCCTTGACACTAAGTTTACATATTCACAG
>NW_017731729.1:1193951-1196957 GCF_001890085.2 Hipposideros armiger
TTTCATTTTTATATACTATCATGTCCTATAAGGGACATCACAAGACAGGAAACATCTCTATGCAATACACGGCTTTGCTTACCCACAGGATGGTGTTGACTGTTGTCATATTTCTATGTCCCACTATAAGCTACTTCTGTTTTATGTATCTGGAAGCATTATGATTTTCTTGTGAATCTTTTAACTGACTCTGCTTTCCTCTTCAAGAAAGTTAACATCTGAATGCATGGCTCTCGTGAAAATGTGTGCAGTATAGGAATTCATGCCATGCTTGTGTGTGTGTGTGTGTGTGTGTGTGTGATTTGTATGTTTATTGAAGAGAATTAATAATAAGTTAAAGAACCACTGTTCTAAAGTAATTAGTAAATTAAAATATAAACTGTATAATTTCCCTTCCTTTAGTAAGTTGAGCCGTACTGCCACTAGTATAGGGAGTCTTCCCATCTTCTTGGGCAAACGATGATTTAGTAGCCTTATTTTCTTTGAAAAGTATATTCCCTTTTTCTTTCTTTTTTTTTATTTATTCTTAATTTCTTTTTCCAGTACAGTTGACATTTCATATTATGTTATATTAATTTCAGGTGTACATCATAGTGATTAGACATTTATAGAATTTAAGAATTGGTCCCTCTGACTAGCCTAGTACTCACCTGGCACCATAGATAGGTTTTACCATATTATTGACTACATTCCCTATGCTGTACTTTACATCCCCATGATTATTTTGCAACTACCAATTTGTACTTCTTAGTCCCCTCCCTGTTTCACCCATTCTCAACCCCCTCCTGTCTGACAACCATCAAAATATTCGCTGTATCTATGCATTTGTTTCTGTTTTATTTGTCTGTTTGTTTTGTTCTTTAGATTCCACATATAAGTAAAATCACATTGCATCTACCTTTCATTTTCTGACATGCTTTACTCAGCACAATATCCTCCAGGTCCATCCATGTCGCCACAAATGGCAAGAACCCATTCCCTTCATGGCCGAGCAATATTCCATTGTATACATGTACCACCTCCTCTTTATCCATTCATCCATCAATGGACACCCAGTCTGCCTCCACATCTTGGCCATTGTAAACAATGTTGCAATGAACATATGGATTCACATATCCCCTCAAAGTAACATTGTGGGTTTCTTTGGATATTTACCCAGAAGCGTGATTATTGGGTCCCACTTTGTCACTTGTTATAACCTTTGTTTCAAAATCTATTTTTCTTTTTTTTTGTGAAATATCTTTTTTCCCATCCCTTTATATTTACTGTGTATGTGTTTTGATCTAAAGTGAGTCTCTTGTAGGGAGCACATGTAAGGTTCTTGTTTACTTATCCATTCAACCACCCTATTTTTTGATTGGAGCATTTAATCCATTTACATTGAAAGTAAATGTTGATAGATATCTAATTATTGCCATTTTATTATTCATATTCTTTATTTAGTCATAAAGAAGTCCCTCCACATTCCTTATAATACTAGTTTGGTGGTGATGAACTCCTTTAGCTTTTTCCTTGTCTGGGAAGCTTTTTATCTGTCCTTTGATTCTAAATGGTAACTTTATCTGGGTAGAGTAATCTTGGTTGTAGGTCCTTGCTTTTCATCACTTTAAATATTTTGTACCAATCCCTTCTGGCCTGCCAAGTTTCAGTTGAGAAATCAGCTGACAGTCTTATGGGGGCTCCCTGTAGGTAACTACCTGCTTTTCTCTTGCTTTTAAGATTCTCTCTCTGTCTTTAACCTTAAATGATTAAATAATCATTTAATTATGATGTGTCTTGGTGTGGGCTTCTTTGGTTTTATCTTGTTTGGGACTCTTTGCACTTCCTGGGCTTATATATCTATTTCCTTTGCCTAGATAGGGAAGTTTTCCATCATTATATCTTCAAATAGGTTTTCAATTCCTTAGTCTCTGTCTTTCATCCGATAGCCCTATGTTGCGAATGTTGTTGTGCTTGATGTTGTCCCAGAGGTCCCATAAATGCTCCTAACTTTTTGGATTATTTTTCCTTTTTGCTGTTTTGATTGAATGTTTTCTGGTACCATATCTTCTAAATCGCCGATTAGATTCTCTGTTTTATCTAATGTACTGTTGATTCCCTCTAAATATATTCTTCAGTGCAGTTGTTGTAGTCTTTATTTCTGACTGGTTCTTTTTTATGTTTTCTAACTCCATTTTTGTTTCCCATCTCTTTGTTGAAGTCCTCCCTGAGATCATTGAGCATCCTCATAACCAATGTTTGCAACTCTTGGTGTGGTAGATTGCTTGTCTCCATTTTGTTTAGTTCTTCTTCTAGAACTTTGTTCTGTTCTTTTATTTGGGATATGTTTCTTTGTCTCTCAATTTTTATTGCCTTCCTGTGTTTGTTTCTATGTATTAGATAAGACTGCTATGTCTCCCAGTCTTAGTAGAGTGGATTTATGTAGTACGTGTTCTGTGTGACCCAGTGGTGCAGTCTCCCTGGTCGCCTGTACCAGGTGCCCCAAGAGGGTCTCTTGTGTGGACTGTGTGTACGCTCCTGTTATAGTTGATTGCTGTTGTCATATCAGTAGGTGGGATTGACTCTCAGGCTGACTGGCTGTGGGGTTTGGCAATATCCACAGCTTATGGGCTCCTATGCCGGGGCCTTACCCCATGGAGTGGGATTTGCCCAATGCACTCTGGTGTCTTCTGAGACTGACCTTTTAGTGTGCTGCTTGTGGGGATACTGAGTAGTGCTCTGCTGTGGTCTGATGCTGACCTTCACATTGGTATGATGTTTCTAGGACCTCTTAAGTGGGGCTCTGATTCAGACCCAGTTCAGCCACTGCCTGTGACTGACTGGGGACTACCTTGCAGGAGCTACAAAGTGATCCACAGTTGGTTGCTGCCTGTGCTGGACCTGATGGCTCGTGGAAGAGTCCACACTGCCAGCTGAGTATTCTTGCCACCAGTACCAGGCCCGGGGTAGCTCCACAAAAAGCCCAAGACACCCCAAGGCTTCCTACCTCCTGCTGGCTCTTTTAAG
>NW_017731729.1:1198547-1200523 GCF_001890085.2 Hipposideros armiger
TTTTTTGTAACCTCAACTTATTATGTCATATGGGTTAATTACAAAACTAGAAAGGAGACAAAACTATTTCCCTGTCTATTTGAAATGAACATTTTGTGAGTTTTTTTGATGTTGATTTTGGGGAAAAGTCTAAAAATTGTACTCAGAAAGCATATTCGATGAGGCATGTTAAATGAGCACAATATTCACATTAGTTTTTTTCAATAACCCAAATGATTTGCCATTTTTTAAAATAGTCAGATATTAGATTGTCAGACTTAATTTCTCTCATTAAAATTAAACTCTTTTTAAGTATATAGTCCAAATATCTCTTTCTTACTTTTGAGAAGTTTAATAACAATACTTGATTTGAGTGATTTGCATTAGTTAAATTCCTATTCCTGTTTACTTTCTGCTTAGAGGTAGCCTCAGTTCAGCACTTCCTTGAGGATCCACAGACTTTCCTCAGTCTGGGCATGAGAAAGAATAAAGAGACAGAAGCAAAGAAAAAGAAAAGGGAACAAATTAAAGGAGCATGTCCTGGGACAGTCAAGTCATGTTGATAGTCATAAACCAACTCTGAAGACAATTCCCAATAGAAAGCTCCCAGGAAACTGTTGGGCTACCCAAGGAGACGGAGACAATAATCATTAGGGTGAAAGTGTCTTCATAAACATATCATTTGAATGTATATGAGTATAAAAAGCATCTCTGTCATTACTTTCATAGTTATCTCTTAGTAGAACTTAAAAAGATGGCTAGAAAATTATAAAGCCATGTTCTACTAATTGCTAGTTCTATTGTTGTTAAGGCAGCAGGCAAAATATGTGGCTGAAATGGAAGCTTTTGATTTTGTGGTTTCAGGATCAAACTTAGCACTGGGTGCCTTTGAGTTTGGACATTCAAGCCAAACCTTTCAGACTTTTTGACATTGTGAAGTAACAATCTTATGGGAAATCAAAGGATGAAAAATTCAGCACAAGTGAGGGTTGGCTCATGCATTTTAAAGGCAGGTTTGACTTGAATATATTAGGGTGCTTGGTGAAGCTGCTGGTGCAGATAAGATGGCTACTCAAGAAATAAAAAAGAAAGACATTCTGTTTTCAAACCCAGGAGGAAGACAGCAACTTGATCTCTAATATCTATACATGTAGGACGGAAATTTATAGTGAAAAGAGAACAACATAACATGTCACCAAATTATTTTATCTAAATTGCATCAAATGATACAAATTCTCCTCAAAAATGATTTGCAAAACCTCCCAGAAATATTTTTTAAATGTTAGCAATTTTATACAGATGGTTTTTAAACAACTTTATTTTCTAATTTGTTGACATAAAAATAAAGCAGAAATTATAAGAAATATTGGAAGTTAAATTATTTGTTCCTCATATTATTCTAACTATTATTTATGATTTATTAATATGCTAACCTGTACAATTCAATATTAATATTAACTTTATAAAGATTCTATTGAACTTTTCTAAGTTAGGAAATTTGGTGTAGCATTCACATTACAAAGTAAGTTTGCTAGGTCAGTCTTAGCCTTTTACTCATCAGATTTCATGAATTCTTCCTGAGTAGGAAAGGTTTTACTTTATTGTTGAGGTGTAGTTTCTAAGACAAGTACAATTGCTGTTTAAATGAATTATTTTCTATCTAGTTCATTCACTGTAGTTAATAAAGCATGATAGAATCCATGCTGATGGAGAGCATAAAAATGCAATATATTATTAAATTCAGCATCTCATGTTTATGCAAGGTTAAAGCTGAGAAATTAAGCACTGTCAAGACCAAAACAAACAAACAAACAACAACCAAAACTCTAGTATTATAAGTTCTGAAACAAAATGCATTACGCATTTGAAAAAATAAATGCCATATATTATATAAGCATTTACTAGGAAAGCAAAAGAATATGCAAACTATAAATTTATATATGTAGGAATCTACAAGAGTAAAGAATTATCATATTAATGACATTGAAAAAAAGTAT
>NW_017731729.1:1201784-1265044 GCF_001890085.2 Hipposideros armiger
TTTCTTTTTTTGTCCTTCCCATCTGTCAAAACTAAGAGGCACATCTGCCTACTTTTTTTTTTTTTGCACCTTCAGGTTCTGGGCTGCCTACATTTTTGGGTTAGCCCACTTCTGTCAGAGGACAGATGTGTGCCTCTAAGTTCAGGGACCTTACCTGCCTATTGACTGGTTTTATTTTTTTCTTTCCTCAGCTTTACTGAGGTATGATTGACAAATAAAATTGCATATATCTAAGGTGTAAAACACCATGTTTTGATACACATATACATTGTAAAATGACTGCTTATGAACCATTTTCTTAAAGCATATCCGGTAAAGAGACCTGACTATAGAGTCAAATAGTCCCATCGAGACTGACTGTCACCGCCTATGTGAACCCAAATTAGTCATTGACATTTAGTCTCCCATCTGCAAAGTAGAGATTTTAATATCTATAAATAGAAGGTTTTTGAAGATTCAATAAAATAACATATTGGGTATTGCAGTATATCATAGTGTTTATCATGTATCGCAGTCTGCAGGATATTGTATTTCCTTCTTTCTATGATTTCTAATAGTTGCTTATCCTTTAATCTAGTCCTCATTATTTCCTTCCCCCTGTCCTGATGGAGGCCAGCTTTCCTTTATTATGCCCATCTGACCTCTAAGTCCTGCTTTCCTGGTTCTGTCATATATGAGGTAACCCCTGTTCAGTGTAATCTCTGACTAAACATCTCTCTCATTAAGCAACATTTGAAAAGAAAGCACCCTCAGAAATAGGTCTTTAAAATTCTCTATGGATCACATGCCTACCTATTTTTTTCCAGAGCCTGCATATCAGTTATTTGGGCATCATTTCCCTTCACATTATCACCAGCAAATATTGAGCAAAACATGCCTGCCCAGTCGCAAGGATTTGAGGAACCCAGCACGAATGGCAGTGACCTTTGAAGCATTACCTACACAGAGTTAGGGGCAGATCTGGTTTGCACTGTGTGTTCCCCATAATGGCCAGAATTGGAAATAATCCTAAGGGCAGATTGATATTTTAGCAGAGGAGAGGAGACAGAAACCAAAGGTCAGTGCCAAAAGAACAATCTGTAATTAGAAGCCTGAAGAGAAAGGCAAGGTAACAAGAATAGCAACTCTAGGTTGGAAGGTAGAACACAGAGTGAGATACGGTGATGGAGGGGGGGTGAAATCTGAACGATTCTGGGATTTTAGGGAAATCACCGTTAGTGAGTGCATAAATCAGCGGCATACAGGAAGTCATCAGGGTTAAAGGAGCAGCATAAAGTGAGACACAGAATGCAATGTCTAGTCCTGGAAGGTGTACAGTATACTTGAGGAAACTGGAAATGCGAAACATAGAGATCAGGAAGTTACTGAGCACCTATGGGCTTTCTATACATCAGCTTAAATTCTCAAAACAAAAATTATTCTCAAGATAATAAAGATGGCTTAGGTTGGGTTGCTCCCAAATTAGAGTCTGAGAAAAAATATCTGGGCACAATCCAATAAGAAGTCCATTAATAAACACATGAGTCCTGTGAGCTGTGGTAGCTCAATCCTGCTGGAGATGCTCTGAGAGACTGTGTAGAATACACCCCAGAATTGTCCCACCAAGAGGCAAGGAAAATGGGCATCTATACATAACCCCCCATCTTGCCTTGGTTAACGGCTACTCCTGGAAGCACTAGCTTGTCAGCACTACTGTTGTAGTCCACATGAAGGAAGAACTTCCCTATGACCAAAGAAGGCAGGCAGAGAAACACAGGTGCTTGAGGTCAGGGTATTGTCCGTGCCAGCCCCTGATGACTTCCCAGGTTGGCTAGGAGCTTATGGGTGTGGGGCAGTTATCCTGAGAATAATTTTCATTTTGAGAATTTAAGTCAATGCATACAAAGCTCACGGGGCCTCAGGGTCTGCTACAAATGGAAAGTATAATTCTTTCCATATAACCAGGTAGATGCACTGAGGGGTTCTATTCAAAATTACTTATATCGAAATATGATTCTGTCATATTTTAGTTCCTGAGATCCAGGACTTGTGGAGAAATTGTACTCATGCATTTCTGTCTTCTCCACTAAAATAAACATTCTGTCAGGAACAGGAACTGGACTTTATTTTATTTGCCTCTTCACCATCCAGCACAGTGCTTCCCTGAAATGAACTGAATTCAATTCCACTGAAATTAGAAAACAACTGCTCCATAAGATCCCTTTTTCCCTCGTAAGTCAGAACATTTGCTAATGGTAACTTGCTTCCCTATGTCTATTTT
The DNA here is from genome assembly GCF_001890085.2 of Hipposideros armiger. NCBI lineage: Eukaryota > Metazoa > Chordata > Mammalia > Chiroptera > Hipposideridae > Hipposideros > Hipposideros armiger. The sequence continues at coordinate 1,204,045 of NW_017731729.1, forward strand.
TGTAATGCCTACAAACCCAGTGGATCCAAATATACTGAATTAGCAATTACTGTACAGCACACTGAGCATACTTAGAAGCCTCTTTGCCCACCACCAGAATGCAGCCACCTGGATACAGCACAGCAGCTGTGCAGTAGCTACGGTAACGCATCATCAAAATGTATGATGGATAACCCAACTTCCATATAACACGTCACATGTGTCTCCCATATAACAGGTCACATATTTGCAATCTCAGAGTTTTCTCTAGATCACATTTGGACTTCTAGCAGCAAGAGTGCATAATCATATTCTTCAAGTAATTATTTTTAGGAAGGTAAAAACAGTCCATATTGTCCTTTAACCTTGACCATTAGAATTGGAAGTGAGAGTGACAGACCACCAAGGGACTATGTCTTTATTATGAAACTGAATTCTCAATAAACAGAAGCATATGTCTTTGAAGGAATACACACTGTGTCATATGGGATGATGATGTTAACATCATAGACATTTAGGTTATTATTTAGAGTTTACAAACTTCTTGGACACATGCTGCTTAAACTAATCCCCATAACACACCAATTTTTAAGATGAGGATATGAAAACCCAAAGAAGTATGGTATTTCAAACAGGATTACAAAGTAGTAACAAGGAGAGTGCAACCTTCAACTCCGGCTGTTGCTTTTTCATCCTATGCTCTTTCCATCACACCAGGTACTTCTGTATGTAGCAAGACACAGAGTTGTGGAGGGCGCAATTACTGTCCAAGTGAACTAAAACCCTACCACTGTCTTTTAAAGGGCCCTATGCATTGTACGTTGAGAGTGCCATTGACTCAAAAATGCACTGAACCAGCCATCATTCTTCCAGCCCTGGCACTTCTGCCTCCTGCTCCATGATCTTTGGTTAGTCACTGTATATATCTGAGTCCTGAATTCCTCTTTTTTTTTTTAATTGGGGAATTGGGGGGATGGAAACAGTGCTGGGGAATTGGGGGAAGGGGAACAGACAAGTTGCTGTCTTTTTGTTCCTCAGTCTAGCTGTGGAGGACGCTGCTTCACTGGCCCAAGTTGGCACCATCATTGTGCTCTTTCCGGGCGAGGCAGATCAGTCGCTGGCTTCTGGACAGCCGCTCACGCTGGCTGCTGGCCACACACATTAGCCCATGGCAATCCACTGCCACAGGGGCTTCAGCCTACGCTGTTGCTGGCGACCCACGGCAGCCCAGCTCCAGATCGAGCTGCTGTTCAGCATCTTAGCTGTAGAGGGCAGTGTCACCGGCCCTCATATGTGGGATCCGAACCAGGGCTCTCTGGCATCCCAAGCCAGTTCTCAACCATCGAGCCACTCGGCCGGCCCAGTGAATTCCTCTCTTTACTACTGTGAATTTTAATTGCTTCCTTGGTAATTTTCCATTCTATAGCGATAAAGATTATGCGAGTTTAACACTTCAGTGCTATATAAAAGAAAGGTAACCATCATTCATGGAGGACCACACAATGCTCAGAGTTCTTTGCATATTTTGTTTTTCACTGACTTCTACAATTAGGTGTATGTGGTAAATCCCACTCTACATGAGGTAATTAGCTCAATGAGTTGCAGTCTCTTGCCAGAGATCACATACCTTCTAAGTGGGAATGGAATTTAAACTCAGGTCTGTCTGATTTTGAGCCCTGTGCTTTCTTTAATACATCTGTGGCAAATCCCTGGGGTTTCCCAGTCAGGTATAAAACAGGAATGTTTAACTGAATTTATACTAACCAAGAGCATTAATGAATGTAGAATATCTGAAAATGTCCAGAAAATTAGGGTTCCACCCCCAAATCTAAGGTTAGCCATCTCTGGTTTGGGGCAATACCAATAGGCGTGCTACAGTACCCTCTGTCCACAGCCTTTCCTGCCCCATCCACCCCATCCTCTTGTCCCAGTGTTAATGCTTTCTATCACTGTCACCACTGATCGAGTCCCTGTATTAGGCACTAGGGAATAAATGGTTCTTGTCCCCAAGGAGGAGAGGCTACTAGCAAACAGGCACATGCAAAGCAACATGCTGGTTATGTACCTCTGAGTGGTGAGCCTGTGAAAGTGCTGAGGAAGCAAACCCGGAGGCTGGGAGAGCAACTGCTGTCCTTACCAATCAAAAGAACCCACTAACTCTTATTCATAATAAGATGCAAACATACGAACCATAAGGTTTGAAATGTTACCTTTCGTCAGGAGTATTTCCAGAATTCATATTAAAAACATTTAACAAGCGGAGTGGCTTGAGGACCAACCAGTCAGAATAGAGATGCTTACTGTCCAGACCCCTGAGCCCCCTTGCTGTGCTCAAGGTTAGTTTAGCTGCGGGAGCACAAAAAGTCCAGGAGGACCCAGCGGAGGGGTGCGGTGGTCACAGCTAAGGAGTGGGGGTGGGGCAGAGGCACTGACTACGGGCTCCAGGCAGTGGATTGATTTCTACAACTGATGCAGAAATATTCCAGTATTTTCACAACTAATGAATTCTTCAAATACTAGTTGACAACCAGCCCTGTTATTGGCTTTGAGGGGCCACTCCACTATTTGCCTGAAGTCCTCATGAGATTTGCCTTAAGGTGTCCTGTGATATTTCAGACCCCGATAGGCCACAGTAAAAGGTACCCCAGTCATCAGTCCATGGGCACAGCTACCTGCCTTATGAGTGGGTAATCCCACATACCCAGGGACTCTGTGAGAACCGTTAGAAGACTGTTCCATGTTAAGAACTGCTCAAAGGAGAATGAACCTGCAACTTGGGAACCCTCCTTGTTTTACGTTAGTGAAATAATAAGTATTTATTAACACTCCTTTATGCTGTATTATTGACGAAGTACTCTCATGGATACAATGTTATTTCCTATTTACTATCATTTTATGGATTGAGAAGGCTTGCTATTATTATCATCCCCATTTAACAAATGAGGAAATGGAGGCGCAGGAAGGATAACAGAATCATATAGTGAGCAAATGACAGGATTCACTGACTACTAGCGAGGGGAAGGGTGGGCTTTCAGGTTTGATGTCCTGGAATGAAAACCTGACCCCAGCTCTACTGCTGGAATAGTCAAACAAGTTCTATTTTCATCTTTTTTTAAAACACAGCTTCAGTTTCTCTTTTGTAAATCAGGGACAATATCAGTATCTACCTCTTAGAATAGTCTTGAGGTTTAAATGAAGCAACCATTGGAAATGACACAGTGCTTGGCACATAGTAAGCGCCCAATAAATGGCGGCTCCACTTGTAGAAAGCCAGCCACCTGACTCCCAACTCCTCTCCTTCATGACAGGCCACTTCTTTCACACCTACTCATACACAGGCACACACCCAGCTCGTATTAGAGACCAAAACAGAATCCTGAATAATTTAAAACATCAACTGTTGCCAGTGTGTTCTTTTAATATCAAGGGCTGTGTGATAATATTTACATATTTTGTGCTAGCGAAAAATACTAAGATAAACAAACACACACAAGCAAATAAAAATATGCCATGTTTTGAGTTCTAATATATGACTTTCTCCATTCTCCAGAATATTACAATTCCCCAAACAGAGAACTGAAAGCACATTATCTTAGTAGGATATTGATTAATTTCAATGCAAAATTACTGGGGCTGATAAAGTTATAAAGAATGATGTGCACTTTATCACATCCAGAAAGATGTATTTTCTTAAATCTGCTTTGTGCAATAAACCATTCTATATACTTTTTCCATTGGGTTCTCCGAACTGTCAACCTGTGGACTTCAACTCCTCACCTTTTGTTTTAATAGTGTGTGTGTGTTAGTGTGTGTGTGTTTGTGTGTGTGTGTGTGTGTGTGTGTGGTTACTTTCAGCAAAAAGGTTATGTTTTTATATGCAGTTTTCATAGTCTTCTGCACCTAATAAAATTTGTTTGTATCTTTAGAAGGTGCAAATTTCATGATTTAGAATGGAAAATATTTTGTTCGAAAGCCTTTTCTGAGATGATTAGGGAAAATTGCCAGAACAGTACAAGAATGGTTCGGAAGAGACAGAATAGGTTAAAATATGGATGTAGTTCTTATCTTTGTATTTTATTGCTCTATGAGTCAATAAGTATTTTGCTTTACTCTGAATTAAGGAAATGCATACATATCCCTAGATACTGTCAATTCTTCCTGAGTTTTTGGATACGGAGCTGATGGTTACCACCACTGAAAATGCACTACCATTGTGTGTTTCAGCACTGGTCTTTGGATGAGAACTGTTAGATGGTACGTGACTTACCCCACCTCTGTGCTCAGGTCTGAAAATCTGGATTTCCCAGCGCACCCCAACCACACTGTGGCTCATTAGCTAAGTTTATCAAAATCATAGGGCCAGATACACAGTCTAATTGTCCCGTGGTATGTAAAAATACAGGGCTTCTACAAGTATCAGTGGATGGCATTATATGAAATTACTCCCTAGAGCAGAAAAGCCCTCTCTTAAGTGTTTCTGGACTTCCCAAATTGTGAAATGTCTTCCTCTTTTTCAGAGGGAGGGCTTATGGGCCAAGTGAAATTTGTAGAAGTATCGTCATCTTTGCTATTCTTTGATCTGGCCCTCGTTTCTACTGAAAGTGTTGATCTCTATACTTAGCTCTTTTCAAAGTGCAAGTAGTTCTGAAAAGGCAGCCCTTATCCTCTCACCCTCCTTTTTGCCTCTAGGCCTTGGCTATGTTCTTCTCTGTATTGGATTATGCATTTTTAAATTATTTAAATACTGGGAATTCTTCCAAGTTCAGACCAAGCTTTTCTAACCTGCTACTTTCCTAGCTTCCCTCTCCCCTTCTCTGAACAATGAATGCATTCACCCATTAGTTTCATGATAAGGCATTTAAATGTATAACTGAAGTGTAGAATTAAAGATGGAGAGATGGATGCTACTGAGAAAGGTAATGTAAGGAAACTATGATTCAGAACAGCCCAAAGGAGAAAATAGGCTGGCTTGTCAGATAATGATATCCCTGTCATAGGACATATTTAAGAGTCTGCTGAACAATGACCTGGGAGGTCCTAAGGTAGAGGGGACTCATGTATTAGATGGGTCATTTAAATAACTCTATGATCCCTGAGATTAAACCATTTTTTACTTTTTAAATAGTATGTAGACTCATTGAGAATAGAGACCTTACCTTATATTGTTTGTGTATCTTAAAAAGCAAGGCACATAGCAGGGGCTACTTAGTTCTATGTTGGTTGATTGTATTTGTTTTACTAGTTAGTTTCTTCTTATATCAAGAGGTACAGGGCAGGAAGAAAAAAGACTTAGAGAGAGGGACAAGAAGCTTACAAGAGATGTCGTACAGAACTTATTGCACATATAAAATATGCTTAACTTATGACTCTTTCCTTTATGTGATAGCTTTCATTACTTTTTTACCAACAGGGAAATACTGTTGAGACCTCCTGATTCACATGATGCCATGTCTGGTCACAGGCAAACATAAAAATCTGAAAGATCCATTCATGACTTGATACTACTCAGAAGGAATAGTTCTATTTTGTTCTGAAATTGCAATTCAATCTCAATGGTTTCTTGCTTTTTCTTAAGGATGATATGATCAGAACGAGTTCTTCCTAACCATACTTTATTGTTGTTGTTTCAAAGAGCTCAAACCCTTTCTCATTTAACCCTCACAACAGGCCTGTGAAATTGTTGGTAAAAGTAATACCTTATAGATTTTCCAGAGGAAACTAAAGCTCAAAGAGAGTAAAGGACCCATTCAAGACCACACAGCCATTGGTGAAACATAATCCCAATCTTTATACTTAAACTGATTTAAAACCATAATGCCATGAGCAACATAAAGCAATTAAGACTGTATGATCCACTGCAACTTACAAGGGTTGATAGGTGCTCTTTTTTATTTTTATTATTATTATTAGTTTCAGGTGTACAAAAACAATGCAATAGTTACGCTTTTCGCCCCTCTGGGCAAAATAAGTTTAAAATTCAAATATTTAAATTTGTGATATAAAACTGTTTTCTGTAGTTAAATGCTACTTACTAGAATGTGGCACATAGTTGTGTATGCACCTGCATGTGAAGTTTGTTGCAGAAAATATTTGAAAGGATTATGGAGAAAATGAAAAGAGACATGCTTAATGTTTAAAAACATCACAGAGCTAAAGAGGTATCTTGTGTTTTGGGTATAAGGGATAGTGTAAGAAAAGATACAGAGAAGAACGCACTTGTGCCAAAAATGTCAGCATGTTGAAACTAAGAGTTGTTGTTTAAAAATTAGTAGAGGGAACAAAGAACAAGGATTCATCAAAGAATGAAGCAACATTATGAATTAGAATGCATGAAGGAGTGAATGAATGAATGAATGAATGAAAACAGGAGAATTTTAAACTGTAGGCTCTAATACAGAGGCTCCAAAGCCACTATCTCTTATTGTTTGCATGTGGGGATAGAATTTTACATGCTTAACAGACAGCAAGCGCCAGGGTGGAAGGGATCTGCTGCTTAGTGCTTGACCACTCTTTACCCTCAGCAGCCCACACGTAATAAGAACCAGGCAGCAGCACTCCCAAGAGCAGGCACATAACCTCATTGATGCTTCTTAAGTGGCCATAAAGAAGTTGGCTGAGCATGAAATTTTATCAGTACAGTTCACGGATTTGGGGGAGGGGAGAAGAAACAAAATTCAAGACTAGGAAGAAGAGGAGGAGGAAAAATTGATTATAGCTCATACGAGAAAATGATGTGGTTGTTAGGAGACACTTAGTTTTTAGCGGGGAGGGAAAGACACTTGTAATTCAGAATCCGGTGTGTGCTGGTGGCTCCTGCCCTCCCTGTCATCCTGAATGGAAGCAAAGGAGGGAAACTGCAAAGAGCTACTGCTTTTTGATATCAGAACACAGTATGACAGCTGGTGCATTGCTGAGTTGTGATCAAGGAATGCTGACAGCCTTCTCTACACATAAGGGGAAAGGGATTTTGCGTGAGGAACTCAAGGAAAAAAGTGTTAGTTGAGAGAGTACCTTGCATTTCTGTAGTAGTACAATTGGTTGAATTAGTTTGGAAATGCACATGCTATTACTCAGATGACAATCAGAAATGACATTTCTTTAATTTTCTGTAATTGCTCTAATATTTTCCCAGTCTTCTAATTGCTAATAGACTGAGGTTAGGGTGGACAAGGGAGGACATTTTTAACCATTAACAGTCTCTTTGTTCTCAAGTCTCAATTGCCTATTTTGGATATCCAGGTGTCTTTTAGAAAAATAGAGCCATTCATGTTTACATCACCTCCTTCTGTAGCTGCCTAACCTGTCATCAGGCTGCTAGGTGAGAGACAGGAACTATCTAATGTGAGCTCATACAACTGAAGTTGATGAGCACCTTGGAATGGGGCCTGAATATCAAGAATGGGGTTCATTGCTGCAATGGGGTAACTGGTCTGGTCTGAGCTTTGGACTGATGACCTCAGATTTACTCTCTGGCCCTACATGGCCTCTAAGAATGATGTGCTGATAGGGACTGTTGGGCCATGGTTTCAGTCATCTGCTTCTTCCTCCTAACCCTGGGACCCTGGTAATTTACTTGCTCTCTCAACATGCCCAATTCAGCTCAGAAGAACCTATAGAAATGTCTGGGTCCTTTGCATGCCACATACAAGAAGGAAGAGCCAGAAGAGCTCTCTCAGAATCATTTCTGTAGCCCAGGGATCAGCAAACTGTGGCTCGGGAGCCACAGGTGCCTCTTTGGGTACATTCTGTCTCAAAAGTTTGCCGACCCCTGGATGAGCCAATCCTGTCCCTAACAAGAATTTAAAAAAATTATTTGAGAGCCATAAATATATTTTTACAAGTAAAGAAACTTTAAATTAATATTATAAATGAAACTATGATAGTTTTATTTTCATTTTCAATTTTACTTCAAGAGCCACATATATGTACCCAAAGAGCCTCATGTGGCTCATGAGCCATAGTTTGCCGACCCCTGCTCTAGCCAATTTTCTCTGCCAGACGAGCACCACCCTCTCCAAACTGGACCCGGGCCTTCCAGCACAGCTCTCTCTTTCCATGCAAATAAAGGTAGAAAAGTGGCAAAAAAACCCACTATTGATTCTAGATTTTTCTTCAACCCCTCCAACGTGTTAAAGTCAGAAGTCACTTCTCTAACTTGCCTATTTTTCCTTCTCCTTCCACAATTCACCAGCTGAAAGAAACCGTCTCTCTTTTCCCTTTTCCTCTCTGGAAGAAACTTGCCAAATCTCCTAGGGACACTAAACATCAGGGTTTAGCTGTAATGATAAATGTACAGCAAGGAAAGAGACCTGTTTACCAACAAAAGAGCACACAGCCAGGGATATTTACAAGTTATTATCCTTATTATGTGCATACCCCCTCATAGATCTCAATCTGGTATAGTGATACAAAATTCAAGGACTACTTGCTATTATTGGAATGCTGAGGTACAAGGGAGTATTCAGCAAAATAATGTATATTCATTTTATAAGGAAAACTTTTGAAAAATAAAGCTATTATACATGAGGCAAAAGAACCTTTTGCTAAATGGAATTACCAGAAAATTCAAATACTAAAAAAAAAAATAAAGATTTAAAAAAAAAAGGCAATAGTAAATGTTTAACATCTGAATAAGCACATCACACATCATCCCAGAGGGGATATTTCTGGCCGTGTGTGACTCCTACTGCCATCCAGACACTTACCCACACATACACAGCGAAACATTGCTCTAAATCACCATTCTCTGGGACTTGAAGCCTTTACTTTTCTTAGAGTGATCTCATTTTACTTAGTTCAGAAGAGGCTGTACGAATTCCTTAGTTATGTCTTTGGGAATCATTACGAAGGGGTGCAAAACTCTTCGTACTGTTTCGTTTACACATTGTTCTGAAATCATTGACATGATACCAAGAGCTTGAGTGTAATGATTCAACTACTGGATACCCCTTAAGTTTGAGAAAGACTTTATGAGAATGAAGAAAAAATAATAATAAAATAATAATAGTAATAATAATAATAATAATAATAATAATTGTTATCTACTGAGACTCCAGCCAAAGGTGTACAGCTTTGCTACTTTCATTTAAATATTTATTGCAAGTTCACAGTAGTTCAGTCACCTTGATTGGCCCTGGACATATGAAATAGAAAGATATGTCCTGATGTTCAAGGGGTTCAAATTAAATTATATTTAGCAGGTTGTTTAATTCCATGATTCTTTCTTTATATCTTTTCATTCTGCTCCTTAAAAAGTTAAATGTAATTTAAAATACACACACAAAGGTTTTAATTACCAGTTCTTTTTTTACCCTAGGTGCCTGACAGTTGCATGCTATATGCTCATAAATAAGTCACACATATACATTCACCATTTTGAATATGGTCTCCAGTGATTCTATTTCTTTTGCTTACTTGTTCACTTGCCAGGGATAAATTATTAAGAATTTATGATAATAAACATAGTCATGTTTCTTTGGTACATTCATTGTATGATATTTGTTTAGACAGAGAGAGAGAGAAAGAAAGAAAAGAATGATGTTTGAGGACCTCATTTTTAACCATAGTCTGAGTAAACATATTCTTAAAATATTCTCTCTCCCATTTTCTCTGTTTTCATTAAGGAAGCTTACCAAATACTATACACTTCAGTATCATTAAAATCATGCTTTGTGTATATTGTTTAATGTGTGTTCAAAGTGAACATAAACACATACAACATTAGTAGTCAGCTGTGCTTTTATAATGGTCAAAAACAAACCCAGAAATGCTTTTCCCCTAACTGAGATTTTTAATTGCAGAAACTCCTTAATGGGCTTATTGCTGAAAAAATGGGTTCTTGGTATCATCGCAGGAAAGAATGCAGCAAATAAGCCAAGTGAGTGGTGGGTTTAGTAAAGGAGGAAAGGACGCTCTCAAGAAGGTGGGACAGGCTGGCCTGGAGAAGAGCAGCTGCCCGGAGAACAAAGGCTCAGAAATTCATTCCTCTTAAAACGAGGGCATGAAATATTCAAGTTGAAAGGGTGGCATTACAGGCATTCCTAGGCAGGCCCTTGCTGACCACACTTTCCCGTTGGGAGGAGGGATTTTTGTCTTTGTTTGGCTCTTGTTGGAACTGTCATGGTGACACAGGGAGCAGAGATTTTTCTTGGCTGCCATGCTAATAATACTGTAATTCGTTATAATTAGCTAAAGTTCACCCAAAGTGACAAGATGGCATCCTGGGTCTGCTCTCAGCTGCCGACATCTAGTTCTAGCTGGTCTGGAAGCTGCACTTTTTTTAAAGATGACCTCATCTCCTTCCTCCTTTGTCTCCCCACACCTTCTCCTTCCCTTCCTCCCCCTCTCTCCCTGCCGCCCTATTCTTTCTGCCTATGGTAACAGGCTTACGTTACATATCCAAGATCCTGTAAACCCTTGTCTCCATTTCATATTCCGCTGGCCTCCTACTTGTGCATTTCAAAATCAGAACAAAGAGACAGTCAAGGAAAGAAAATCCTTACAAAGTGCTGTTCTGATACAGCTGCCTCCTGCTTGTCTTCAACTTAATGTTTATTAGCTTTCAGGTTTTATAATACATTGATAAGGAGTTTACAGAGATTAAAAATCCTCACAAGAGTCGTCATCAACCAACGCAAATTCCATTGTCTTTGTAGGTGAACTGTGGTAATAAATGAAAGGTGGATGAAAGGAGTAGAAAAATGATAGCCATATGATCCTATTGCAGAAAAAGGAAAAAGGAAAAGAAAAAAGTGATATTTAATTCCTTCAATATCTTGAGAATCCATCACTCAGACAGAATCCTTAACAGAAATCTAATCTTCCAGTTGCTGGACAAAGTTAATTAATTTGCAAATATATTTCATCTTCTAAGTGACTGCTTTGTCTACTCTAGGCAGTGAGGAACTAGGAGGCTGAAACTGGAAGGTGAAACACTGGCAGGCTCACGTGCCATGTCTCTCACCCTAGAGAATGGAGGTGACACCAGCTCATTTCATCTCCTCTAAATGAGCTCCTCATAAAAGGGAAATATTTTGATTAAGGTAGTGAGGGGGGCACTTGCAGTGCTCTCTATGTGCTTCTCCTAATTGCTTTGCCATGTACTTAAGTTCCTTCAAAGAAACGTTGCCTGCAGGGAAGGGACCCTCCTGATTTCTGTCATCAGCCCCAAAGTGTGATGGGGAGATGTTGACTTTTGTTTCCTGATTCCTCTGGTAACTGTGTTCCTAGCCTTAATCTCCAATGCCTTCATTTCAGTTCCACTCATCCCAAGCAGGAGCCTTTCTAATTACTGTAGCTAGTGACTTGCACTGCCAAGATTCCAGCACAAGATTCAGTGATGACCATGGTATTCTAGCTTGGGCCATTTCTTTTCCAATAGATTTCCAACTGTGAGGACCCTTTCCCTGTATCCAAATCACTTCATAGGCATGTATGCTTCTATGGCATTGGCAGAATAATTACACAGTCAAAACTGGGGTGACAGGGGCTGAGGATTAAAAGCCTACCTTCCGAATGCAGCTTATCCCCAACCTATGCAGCTCGACTTTGCAAGGCTGGCCTTCCTGGTCCCATCTGCTGACTCAGCAGCATCCCAGTTGCTAGAACACAAAGAGGGAGAGAGGGGTTATCAGCACAGTGAGTAGGAAGTGGGTGGTTAAGGACAAGTTGGAAATTTACAAAGGGAAAAGATCCTGCAGGACTTTGTGCCATATAATGGAGTTTGGCTTGTATTCTCAGTGCAATGGGGACCCACTGAAGATATTTAAATAGGCGAATGAAGTAATGTGAGTTAAGTCTTTTAAAGAAAATTCTGACTATTGTATGGAGATTGGATGAGTGAGGAAGAAGAGAGAAATCAGGGTTTCTATTGTAACAGTCCTAGCCAGTGAAGATAGTGGGTTGGAAATGTTGATAGACTGAACATTTGTATTGGAAGTAGAATAAACAGAACTTGCTAAAGGATTGAATGTAAAAGATGAAGGAAAATGGGGATTCAAAGATGGCTACTAGGTTCCTGGCTTTGAGCAACTGAGTGGACATAAGCACCAGAGAGCTCAGTCTTTTTAGAACTTGGGCCTTGACATTCTCTCATTAGTTCCTATCCAAAGGGTGGAGACAGGACCCCCCAAGTCTCAGTTTCGTCGCCAAGCCCTAACAATAAACTTTTCTTGTGTTTTCTTTCTCTCTGTCCATTTTTTGCCCTTGAAGTCGTATTATCCTTTTCAGCAATTGCATTGGCTGGAACGCTCCTGTTGCTCCACTCTACACCTTCACATACTGATAAAACATACTCTGAGATTTGAGCTGTCCCCAAATTCCTATTGGGAAACTGTTCATTGTGCACAGAGGCTTCCTTCCATTCTCTGCTAGTGGGTTTTCCAGCTCCACGCCCAGCACGTGTGGTCACAGCCTTGGAGATGGGTATAGTTTTAGATGCCCGCACCTTTCATTGGGAGTTTATTACACTCTGATTTACTACGCCTTTCCCAGATAAGTCTTGAAATAGGAATGATAAATGCAGTGACACCAAAATTTGTAGCAAGTTTTCACAGGCATTTCCCCATACTCGGAGTCCCCAGAAGTACATACTCTGAAAAGTACTCCTCCTCTTTGGCTGTTCCTAACCACCACTACCATTATAGAAACATCAGTTGGTTTATCTAAAGCGCACAGTCCATTATGTGTTCAGAATGGTCAATCATGGAGAGCAAAGAAAGTATTGTATAAATAATTATGCAATTATGAAAAACTATAATTAAAGCAGCCCTCTGGAAAAAAAAAGATGACAAAATTTTATTAAAAAGAGAGAACTGTGTGTGATTATTTCCAAAGATCATATCTATTCCATGTCTTGTTAGGTACATTCATTTGGAAATTTTAAGATATACATCTCATTTTCTATCTTACAAAGTAGAAAATCAAAAGTACTGTTTCTCTTCATTTAGTAACCAGAGATTTATTTCCAGGATAGTTATATACCAGTCAAATGCATTGCAGCTAAATATTCATTATATTCCGATGTTATAGTCCAATGAAATAATGAATGAGAGGACTATTTGCTCCATTCACAAATGTAGAATTTTGCTACCAAAAAAAAAAAAGTAAATAGAAAAGGAAAAAAAAAAAAACCCACACTTTTCCAAGAATGGTGTTAAGGGAATCTGTAAGCCAGCTTTTAAAAAATGATCAATCACCACCTGCAATCTAAAAATGGGGATATAAAGCAATTTTTATAATTCCAGATAGCACTAAAAAGCTTTAAATTGCTTCATTCTTTTAAAAGAAGACGTTATTCTTGCTAAACTTTCCACCCAGTTGTCATGACAACGTTCCATTTTATACCATGTAGAGACAATTAGATATTAACCTGAGTGTTTAGAGAAAGACACTCCTAACTTAGAGAAAGACTTGTTGATTTGTGTTTGGATGAGTAGGCCAAAGAATTACTATTATAATTCTTCCTGGAACTAATATTCATTGAGCCTTCTAGGCCATTCTCTTAGAAAAGAGTAGCTCTGATTTTTAGAGCTAAACCAAACATAGTCATGGGAAAGGAGGTACAAAAAGTGTTGTGTAACTAGTACTCTACCAACTAGAAGACTAAAGAAAGTCATATTGTTGGTTTCTTTGACATAAATCTTTAATATAGTGACTGTCATCACTATAGATTCATACAAGACAGAAGAGTAATTATGTGAGATTTATTTGGAGAAAAAAGTGGCAGTGAATTATATCTCTATGCTTTACCAAACAACGGTTATTAAATCTGTAGTCCAAACTCTTTCATTTACTTATATATCTGTGAGAGACAGCAAGGGGAGAAATGAGATGAAAACCACCAGAGAAGGCAGAAATTAATCCTTCCTTTATTAGGGTTTTTGTCTAACTGGCACTCTTCGTTTTTCCATCAATTCAGATAATAAAATTCTTTTTTCCTTCATTATCTTTCTTGCTATTAAAGTTTTTTTTTCCCCCTACTTACCTAATAAGGCCAGAGTGGGAGATGGTTGGAGGCATATGGTTGGGAAGGAAGAACTATTTTAAATTAAGTGAACTCAAAAAACACATCTGAGGCATTGCTGTTATAGAGCATCTGTTTAACTCCAAGACCATGTTATTTCCCTGGTCAATGCAGACGTTTACATAGACCAATGTTATCCCCCAAACATGTATCATACAGATGAGGAATAAGGTAAAATGCATTGAAAAAAAATGCGTCTATAAAAGAACAATTTTTGTTTGAAAAAAGATGAGAGCTTTCCTCTTTAATGTACTAACCAAAGGAAGCAATATATTTTTTAATTATGCTGTCATTGTTCAAAATATGTAGTGAGTTCTTCCCCTGGAAATTGCTTCTAGAGTCTCTTTCATGTTATTTCGATTGTCCTGAGTGAAGTAAATCTGTATTCTTTGAGAGTAAGCCAAGTCTAAGAAAAAGGTGGGTATTCAAATTTGGCAAAACTGTTTTAATTTTAGTGTTTTTTCATTTTTTTGTTTTTTAAAAAGAGTACCAGAAATTGTATTTGTGCGTGCATGAGGGAGAGGGCATGAGTGGTTGTAGGACTACCATAATTTGCTAGGACTACCATAACAAAATATCACAGACCGGGTGGATTAAAACAACAGAAATTTGTTCTGTGACAGTTATGGAGGCCAGAAGTCCAAAATCCAATAGAGCTATACTCCCTCTGGTAAGTCTAGGAAAGAACTGTTCCTTGCCTCTCCCAGTACTCTTGGGCTTGTGGTTGCATTGTTACAATCCCTCCCTCCATTTTTATGTTGCCTTTTCGTGTGTGTGTGTGTGTGTGTGTGTGTGTGTGTGTGTGTATGTCCTGCTGTTGCCTTTCCCTTATGAGGACATTTGTGGTGGCATTTAGGCCCATCAAAATAATCAAGGATAATCTCTTCATTACAAAGTTCTTAGTTACATCTGTAAAGATCCTTTTTACAAATAATTACAAATTGTAGGGATTAGGACTTGATTTTTTCAATTTTTTTTAAATTTATTGGAGTGACAGTGTTTAGTATACTTATATAGGTTTTAAGTATACAATTCTGTAATACATCATCTACATATTGCATTGTGTATTCACCACCCAGAGTCAGTTCTCCTTCCATCACCATATATTTGACCCCCTTTACCCTCTTCTACCAACCACCCTCCCCTCTTACCCTCTAGTAACCACTAAACTAATGTCTGTGTCTATGAGTTTCTGTTTGCTTGTCTTGTTCGCTTGTTGTTTTCAGTTTTATATCTCACATATCAGTGAAATCATATAGTTCTCAATTTTTTCTGTCTGACTTATTTCGCTTAGCATCCATATTGTCACAAATGGCAGTATTTCATCTTTTCTGATGGCAGAGTAGTACTCCATTGTGTATATGTACCACATCTTCTTTATCCAGTCATCTATCAAAGGACACTTTATTTGTTTCCATGTCTTGGCCACTGTGAATAATGCTGCAGTGAACATTGGTTGCATATATCTTTACAGATAAATGTTTTATTCATCCTGCAATCACAATCACCAACATCAGTTTTTTTCTAGCCTCTAGAACTGACCTGTTGCAAATGACAAATAAGACGTAAAACAGCAAGGAATGTGTGGATATTCAGCTGTGCCAGGCTGCCTCATTACCAGCCCTAGCACAGTAGCCCTCCCCTCAACGATATCCTGTATAAGTATGTATGTCTCAGTATTCATTTAGGAGTCAGAGGCCTTCCTCAGTAGCAGGGAGTAAAAGATAAAAAGATATGAGCCTAAATTCTTTCTGTCCCCTTGTGTTAAAACACCTGCATTAATTCCCCTAAATCCCAGTTTAGGAGAAGCTAAACTCAGCAGTGAGAAGAGCTCTATCTTTGTCTGAGTTATAAAGGAGAGCACAGAAATGCCCACTGATACCATCCTAGATGACAGCCAGACCAGAGAATTCTAACTGTGAGCCCCCATATCCCAGAGACAATTTAGAAGGGCAGAGAGGCCTCCATGAGTTTTGTGGGGCAACTCATCTCATTTTTGGTCTGTTGAAGTCTTTGGGCCAACTCTTAGCCTGTATAAAAAGTGCATGCACATAATATTCCACATATAATTTTAGGAGGGATGATCATTTCAAGTGTAGCGTAAGATGGATATACGCTTTACAAGATCAGGAATCTTGAAATGTTTGCAATTCAAGTGCCTAGAATAAAACCAGGGGTGCCTGAAACGTTGAAAAAGCTGTGCTTTAAGAGGCTCCATCAGGCACAGGAGAGTTATTACAGGTTTTCTATGGAGCACAATTCCCTGCAATGCAGTTAATGATTTTAGGTTTCTGGCTATCAGTTATCACATGTAAGCATGCTTATTAAGGTATGAGGCCATTCTGGTATTTTCTTTATTTTTTTAATGTTTTTATTATTTATTTATTTTTTTTAAAGATTTTTTTTTGTTGTTGGGGAACTGGGGAATTGGAACAGTGTTGGGGAATTGGGGAAGGGGAACAACCAAATTGGTGTCCTTCAGTCTTAGTTGTGGAGGGCGCAGCTAGCTCAGCTCTAAGTCCAGTCACCGTCCGACTGCCTGTTGGCAGGTCGTGGCCGCTCAGCTCAAGGTGCCGTGTTCAATCTTAGTTATAGGTGGGCGAGCCCACCATCCATTGCGGGAGGCCAGCTGACAACCTTGTTGTTAGGAACATGTGCTCTCACCAGCTGAGCCATCCTGCCACCTGTTGGCAGCTCAGTGGCAGCTTAGCTTGGGCGCAGCTCACTGGCCCATGTGGGAATCGAACCGGCGACCCTGTTGCTCAGAGCTTGCATTCAACCAACTGAACCACTCGGCCGGCTCCTGGTATTGTCTTTAAAACACTTTAACTTGTGTGTGACAGTATCATAGAAGTTCAGGAAGTTTGATAAGACAGTCACTAAGGGCTGGTACATTTCTATATGACTAAGAATTATCTGTGTGGTTTGTTAAAAACACTGCTTCCTGAATCATTCACTTCTGAAATTCCAGTTCAATAGATATATGGTACATAGCTGAGTCAGATATAGGTGGCTGAGGAGCACATTTTGAGAAAAACTGTCCTCAACAACATTCCATAACTTTCAGCTTTTGATATGCCATGTTTTAGCAAAGCCAACACAGGAGACCTATAGGTGGTATGGGTGAGATGGGGAAAGACAGTGATGCCAAAAACAGGACATTTCAAATGTGCTTCCATGATATTTTGAAGAAATGAGTCATCTAAGTTGTAAGTACCTCTTCTGGTCATAATAATAGGATTATTAAAACAAAATACGTTGAACATTCCTCAAAGGAAACAATTTCTTTGTCTTACAACAGAAAGAAATGGAGCTCTGTCTCCTTGATGTTTGGTTCACTCCTAGACATCTGTCATTTCAGGACCCATGTCATATTTTTCAGCTCCACTTTGTAATCCTTTATCAAAGAAAAAAAAAACATGCTGACAGTTTCTGAAAAGGCTTGCAACACACAAAAGGACCCAGAGAGAAAGCTGAGCTTTCATTGGTGGAAATGAGCTGCCTATGTGATCATCGTGTCTCCATCCATACATCTGGAGAGCGGTTCTCCATTACAGGCAGTTACGGTGCTTTAATGAAACTCCGTGTTTAAATCTCACTTCCATCAATATCTTCACGCAATTTAACTATGTTAAAAAATTAAATAAATATGAAGGGAAAGTGTTGAGCCTATTTTTGAACATGTTTTCTTCCTTGGGGATTTCAGAGTAAGGTCATGCTTTTGAAGTTTATGTAAGAGGTTATTTGATAAGATTGTAATTATCATATTGCCCCCTGGAAAAGCAGGACAGAAACGGCCATGCTTAGCAAGCCCTTCCTCTAGCAGACAGCCTCAAGAGCCCTAGGAAAAGTGGCTGGCCGGGCTCTTTCTTCTGTATATTGAAGGCCATTCGTTATCAACCTGTAGATGCATCCTGAGATGCCTAGTAGTGGGATTTTCTGTGACAAAGCATCCAGTTACCTGAGAAAAATACAGTTTAAAATGTGGCACTAAGATCTCTGTGTACACACATAAATGTGGCAGACTTTTTAGACAGTTGATTTTTCAGAAGACACATAATTGAAGACATATTTAAGTTGTCTCCTTTTAGACAAAATTAAAACTTTATGCCATGTTTTTTTTTAAAGTCATATGGCTCTCCCCAGTTATGGTTTTGATCAGATTTTGTAGAGATCACTTCCAATAAATCATAATTATAATAATAAGGCCCTAGAGAGCTTGAATAATATAATTAATACATTTGCTCTTATAGCTTTACATCAACTGTATTCCCTGAAAACAGAATATAGAACTTAATGATATTCAACTATAGATTATTTATAAAAATTGACCTTATGTTAACATCAAACAAAATTCTCAATAAACTTGAAACCAAAAAGAAACAATGCATATTCTTTCTTTTAACCAAACAATACTTATGCTAGAAATCATTGGCAAAAATAGAAAACGGTATACCCAATGACATGGAAAGTAAACAAAATTAGTGAAATACATGTTTTACACAACTCTTAAGCATAAAACAAAAACAAGTGCAGGATTCCTAAAAAAAATAGTAATTACATTAAAATAGTTGTGATGCATATTAAAAATATGTTTGAAGAAAATACATGGTCTTAAAATACTATATGACTAAACAATATTTGAGAAACATACAATTGAAAAGATAGAAAAAAGAGAAGCAAACAGATCCAAAAAGAAAAATGCAAAAAACTTTTTAAAATGATAAATAAATCTTAGTAATGGCTTAAAAAAAGAAGAGGGATCAGTACAATAAAGAAAGGAAAAGGCACAATGCACAAAATCAGAAATAAAAACAAATCAAATTGCCCCTCGAGAAAAAAGAAATTAAAAGAACAATAAATGAACATTTTTCTAAACTTCTTTCAAAAATACTTTGAAAACAAGAATAAAATGATTTTTTCTGGGAATTAAAGGTTATCTAAATTTAAATAAAATACATATTTAATCAGCGAACTTACCAAGAAGGGACAGTGAAAGAGTTATCACACAACCAAATACCAAGAAAGGCAGGCTGAGAAATTCTTTTAGGTGCTTTCTTCCAAGTCTTCAAGGAAGACACTTTTCCTGCTATACACTAGAAAGAAACCACCTTTTTTCCTTAAAAAAAGCCTGAAAACAATTATTCAAAAAAGAAAGAAAAGATCAGTTTATCATATAAATATTGATACAACCATCATAAAGAAAATATTAGTAAAATGGAATCAGGAGTAAGTGAACATAATGGTATACTATTATCAAATGGGTTGTGTTCAACAACAAGAAATCCATTAAAATACTTTATGAAAAAGCTAACAAGGGAAAATATGTTCATCATGGTAGAGGTCAAAAGCCATCGGGAAAATAAACTCAACCTCCATTTCAAACTTTAAAGCAATTTTCAAAATCTCTGCATAAATTAAAAAGGTGGAGACTTCCCTAACATGATATAAATACATTTTTAAAAATCAAATCCAGGGCCGCAGTTAATGATAAAACACTAGAGGCATTCCCATTACCGTTCGGAAAAGGAAACATTATTAATCATTATTTTGGATTTTATATATAATGAAGTTTTACAAAAGAATAAAATACATAATGCAAATATTGGAAAAGGAGAAATATTATATTTGTACATGATATAATTGTATGTCTAGTCACACATATAATCATTTAAAATAATTAGAAATAATAAGTAAATCTACAAAGGTGATTGATTACAATATTAATATACATAATATTTAGAAACAAATAGAAAGTTAATGGAAGAAAAATTTAATTCATGGAACCGGTTAGAAAGATACAATATTTTAGAGCAAGGTTTGTAAGCAATGTGTATGTCCAATATAAAAAAACAGTCATAACTTCATTAAGGAACAAAAAATTGTTGGATGAATGGACATGTATACTCTGTTTTAAAATAGGAAGACTCAATTTTATAAAAATAAAATTATTCCTAAAATAACACATAAATTTAATTTCAAAATATCAACATGAGTTTTCCAAAATTTGAAAAAAAAAATAACTAAAGTTTTTCTAGAAAAAGAAACATTACAATATCCAGAAAATTTATAAAATAACGAGAAGGTGGGGAAGATTTCAGATAATAAAACACCTTTTAAAACTAAAGTATTAACAATTAGTTTGATGTTGACAAAAATAGGCAGGCAGAGTAATGAAGGGAATAGAGAGGTCATAAATAGACTAAAATTTTTTTTAAAGATTTTATTGGGGAATTGGGGGAGGGAAAACTGTTGGGGAATCAGGGAAGGGGAACAGTCAAGTTGCTGTCCTTTTGTTCTTCAGTCTAGTTGTGGAGGACGTTGCTTCACTGGCCCATGTTGGTATTATCATTGCGCTCTTCCCGGGTGAGGCAGATCGGTCGCTGGCCATCAGATGGCAGCTCACAGAAGCTCATGCCGGCTGCTGGCCACTCACGCTGGCTGCTGGTCATGTATGGTAGCTTATGGCAGCCCACTGCAGACCCACTGCAGCCAACACCGTCGCTGGCAACTCACAGCAGCCCAGCTCCAGGTCGAGCTATTGATCACCATCTTAGCTGTATAGGGTGCAGCATCACTGGCCCACGTGGGATCCGAACCGGGGCCCTGATGCTCAGAGCTCGCGCTCCCAAGCCAACTCTTAAACAATAACCCACTCGGCTGGCCCTAGAATAAAATTTTATGAGAATTTGTATCTTAAAGGTAAGGAGCAAACTAGATGCAATAAATAATGTTGGGCAATTGGAAAAAAATACAGTATATCTGGACTCATACCAGCCTCCAGTATCATAATAAATTATACAATCAAAGGTTTGAATATTAAAAGAACCCTAAAAATCCAGAAATATTTGAGAATGTGTTTTTTATTTAATTTTGAGGTGACAAAATTCTATCTAAAGGGGTAAAAACTATAAAATCAGTTCTACATAAACAAATATTTGGGGCATAAAATATTAAATACCTATATAGTAAAAAATGTTACAAGACAAATATAAATGATAAGCTAGAGAATAGTTTATCATAGAGAAAATAAGACAAAGAGCTAATTTCTATAGTATACAAGGATCTCTTACAATTAAAAAGTAACATCAAATAGATAAAAATAACACCAACTAGATAAAAGGCATGACCAAGTATCACACAAAAAAGAGATATAAATAAATATTCCTATGATGAGAATGTAAATTGGCACACATTTTGAAGAGAAATTTGACGCTATCTAGCAAACCATAAAGCCTACATACTTGTCCAGCCATTAGTTCTACGCCTCAGCTCTTTCTCCCATGGATTTATTTGTACATGTTCACCAAGATATGTATCCAATGACTGTCAGTGCAAAATTGTTTTTAATAACAAAAACTGGAAACAGCCTAAACATGTATTAATAGAGACTGGTTAAATTTGTTACATTCATGTACTGGAATAAAGGAAATTATATATATATATATATATATATATATATATATATATATATATATATATATATATACACACATATGTAAAATTCCACCTTTTATATTAGTGTATGTATATTACATATAACCAAACCAAACCAAACTAAACAAAACTGAAACAAGGGCTTCATTTTGGAAATGAAAATAGGTTCAGAGTATGAAGGAGGAAAGTTTTTATTTTCAGTCTTTTGTAACCTTCTAGCATGCTCTTTGACCAACATGTTTTAATTTAGTAGTAGCAGTAGTAATCATCATCATCATCATCATCATCATCATCATCAGTGCTTTTTAAGGGGTTAAAAACGGAGGGAGACAGCAGCAAGAATGACAGATCTTATTCCTCTCTGATTTGGTAATGGTATCAAGAAGTTTTTCTCCCCAATATTAGCCAAAAACGCAGTACTTTCAGTGTCTGTGAATCCACAATATTATTTAATACCTAATTTTAACCGTTGGATAATCATACTTCGAACGAAGAAGTATGTATGTTTCCTACCTTTATCACACAGGCAACTGGGCAAAGAAAACTTATTTGGGACCTTGTTGCGTGATGTAATGGGAACAGCAAGAAACCTGAAGCCAAAAGATCTAAACACAGATCCTGATTTTTATATTCCTGGGATGTGCTTGTACAGTCACTTAACCCCTCTGAGCCTCAGTTTTCACTTCTGCAAAATGAGGATAACAATCCTTAACAGGTCAAAGAGAGTTATTCTTTAAAAGAGGCTTATAAACAGTATGATATAAATAGTTTTGTTTGGTTTTAGAGGAGATACAGCCTACTTTATTTTTAGATCTCCCTTTACCTATGTCAGAGCAGATACTTTTAATCAACATGGATTCTAAGTCAGAATGATAAAAAAATGATGGTTGCTCTAGAATTTGCACAACCCTAAATCTAGGATAGGTTTGTATGTACTGAAATAAAAAATAAAAAAAAGAGACATCTAAATGGTAAGATCCTCATTTCAGTAGCTTCATGGACCAAATTTGAGCCATCCACATTTTCTCTTCCTTGTCCTATTCTTTTCATCATCTGTCTCATTGTATTATTTATTACTTTACTGAGGTAAAATATTTTCTTAATATACGTTTACTGGAATTTCTGAACATCAATGGATGGTGTGATCTGTTCTATCATTACCTGAGCAATAATGGAACAAATTCATTAAAACCACAGACTAACCTGAAGATGGAGATGAATATACAAATAAACCCTATTTCATTCTTGCTAACTATAATGCTTTCGCTTGGGGTGGAGATGGGGCTTAGCCATCAGGTCAGTGATCATTTAACTCTTTTACCGCCAAAAAATTTCCAACTTACGTTGCTTATAGGGATGAACATTTCTCTACATGCAATAAAAAAATTGTCCATAATCTGGCAGCATTATTCCTTCCAAATCTGATTTTTCCTTAATTTCCCATAATGATAGTTCCTGTCTATCTTGTAATCTACTATACCCTCTTATTTTGCCCTGTTAATTTCCTTCCTGGTGTCTTTGATCACGAAAGGGTTTCCACCTATTATTTATGGTCCACTCTCTCTCCCCTCCTATGTGAGGCTCCCCATCTGGCACCACACCCAACCCATCCTTGTCTCTTCCTTCTCTATGCTTCCAGGGGGCTCTCTGTGTCACTCATTTGTGCCTCGTCTTTACCTTCAGCTCAATGACATTTCATGTCATTAAATCACTGTGACCTCGGGCAACTCTTCTCTCAGGGTTTCACTTTCTTCTTCTATAAAATTAAGCAGGTAAAGGAATCCAGTTGTTTATTCATCAAATATTTTACTAACACCCATTGTATGCAAGGTACTTTTCTATGTGCTGGTGACCTAACAATTAAAAAAAAAAGCTGACTCTCTTGCAGTTTCATTCCTAGAGGAGAGAGTACAATGTTAGCATAGTAAGTATGCATATTATATGATGAGTTAAATGATGGTAAGTGCTCTGCATAAAAGAAGAAAATAGGTGAGGAGTAGGGGGTCAAAGCACCAGGGGCAGGGCAGCAGCTGGTTGACAACTTTAAATGAAGATGAACTTCCAGCTTTAACGTTCCCAGTTTGTGTGTATGTGTTTGCATATTTCTCTCAGGGAGATTATACATTCCAGGACAGTAGGAAATGCATCTGTGTCTGTTCATGCTATGAGGAATATGGTGAAATGAGTAAGTTTAGGTGTGGGAGTCAGAAAGGTTTTGATGATAATTTCAAGTCTGCAACTCACTTACTCTGTGACCACACCAGGTGTTTCAACTCTCCTAGCCCTTGTTTCTTCCTCTATAAAGTAATATCTACTGTAGAAGATTTTTTTAGAATGAAATTACAGATGCTCCTCAGCTTATGATGAGGTTAGGTCCTGATCAATGCATCGTAAATGGAAAATGTTGTAAAATGAAATTGCATTTAATACATGCCATGAGCAGAGTGTGGCTATCAAGGTAGCAGTCTCACACACTTTTGTGCCTTCCCACAATGTCAGACTTTATTAGAATAAAGCCATGGAGCTAGTCCTGCTGACTCCGTTTACCACGAGCATTAACCAAGGCTCTGGCCAGAGGATAAATTGTCGAGTTAGAGCAGTTTCATACAAGAGGGTCACACAGGTTTGTAAGCAATAGAATTAGGTAAAGCGAACAGTCTTATGAGAAAGTAGGGTGAGAGAGAGTCTGGTGTTCAACAGCAGTCCTTTCGGCACTGGGGTGCATAGCATCGGGCTGGGCTCCTGACGATGGGCAGGAGGCGAGGCTTCAAGCGCTCCATCTGGGACAAGTGCAGGTGCGGCTGTGAGCTCATCAGAGGAGGCCTGAGTGATGAGCCGTCAGAGAGCGCTGAGTTTATGCTCAAGGCTGGGCGCGGTGCACCCATCTGCAGTTGTATAGAGCCGTCCAGATGGTCACACTCCACCCTGTGTCTGGTGATCTGGTTAGGGCTTTCACTGGGTACGCCTTTCGCATGATGCTTTGGCATGATCATCACTTTGTGACTGACATAGCTATCAGGATTGGTAGAGTCCATTTTGTGTTCATAATTAAAGCTCTATACAATACACCTAACCTACAAAACATCATAGCCTAGCTTCACCTACTTTAACATGGTCAGAATACTTACATTAGCCTACATCTAAATCATCTAAAACAAATCTTATTTTATTACAAAGTGTTGAATATCTCATGTAATTTATTGAATACAGTATCCAAAAAATGCTGGCAACTCACACAGTATAGTGTTGGTTGTGATCACATGGTTGACTGCGATCTGTGGCTCGTGGCTGCTCACTGCCCATCATCACGAGAGAGTATTGTACTGCATAGCAGTAGCCTGGGAAAACATCAAAATTCAGAATACGAGTATGGTTTCTGCTGAGTGTATATTGCTTTCACGCCATCATAAGATAAAAATAAAAAATCATAAGTCAAACCATCCTAAATCAAGGATTATCTGTAGAGAGTTCACATGAAGACCTTAGTATGGAGCCTGACCCTTTGTAAGCATGCAACAAGTAGGAGCTACATCATTTATTCCACATAAAATGGTGGCACTCAATACCTTTTTAATGAATTAAAAGTTACTGAGTATGTTACACTAAAATGAAAAGCGTTCTCATAAACGCTCTTGAATCTTTCACTCTCTCAGAAGTTCTTTATCCTTATATGCTCTCTAAAATAGAATCCTAGGTATTCAAAAGGCAGTTGTTGAGACAGTTGGCAAAATCTAAACAAGGTCTATAAATTAGATGATGTTGTATTAATGTTATTTTCCTAATTTTGATAATTGGACTGTAGTTATGTAGAAGAATGTCCTTGTATTTAGTTAATTCACAATGAAATATTTATGGGTAAAGGGACATTATATGTGCAACTTACTTTCAAGTGGTTCAGAGTACGCGCGCGCGCGTGTGTGTGTGTGTGCGTGTGTGTGTGTGTGTGTGTGTGTGTTTGTACACATTTGGGAATCTGAGTGAAGGTAGTATGAGAAATCTAGCAACTTGTGTTTCCTACTGATTTAAAGTCTGTGTGCCAGATGTTTTAAAAGGCCAAAACACAAAACATCAGATTTTGGAGTAAGGAAAGTTTTATTGACCCAGAAGTTTCCTACAGGGAAGGTGGGAGCCCTAGTAGTTCCTCAAATCCATATTAAGAAAGTGCAGAGTTCAGGCTTCTTTTAAATACAAGGAAGGGGAAACCGGAGGGTCTGTGTTTGGAAAACTCAAGAGGCAGGCAATTTCTCTAATGATTGACATGTCTATATGCAAGACAAAGCAGGAACGATTAATCCACGGGGATAACTTTGGCTTGAATAAGATGGAGTCAGAGAGAACTAGCATTTTACTCTGTTACACATGTTCGTAAGTCTGATATGGCGTTACAGTAAAAAGTTACAATTAAAAGTATATTGTAGAATGAATGAGGGCCAAATGAGGGAATAAGAACATGAATTAATCTAGTATCATCAAAACTCACAGGAAAAAAATCACTTTACACATCTGCTATACCTTGTCCTATCTGCAGATTACTTTTAGAATTCTTAAAGGATGCTAAGACATGGAATATTTTTGTAAGCTAATAATAAAGGGAAGAAGATGTCTCATGTTTAGGTATCATGTCATTGAAATAGAAATCTTGTGTATATGATGAAAATTTTAGCATGTTTTAAAGGAGCAATTTTGATTGTGAATGTTGCAAACTGCTATTTCATAAAACTGCATTCACAATATGTGATTATACAGGTAAAATAAAAGGCATGTTACAATTGATAAAGTGATGTCCACATTTTCTAGGCTTTCAACAGGGTTTAAATGCACGTGAAAACCCTGTGGATGCTTTCTCTAGCTTGGCTGTATATATGCAGTTTTATATGTCTTATTGGAGATCCACAAATTCAGCCATCAAACTACCCCAGGGGTTTCATTTCAGATTCTGTTAAGTTCTTTAAGAAAAAATAAAAATAAAACGATTTCAGCCTTTTAAACTCTTACTTTGGGCATTACCAACTCATTAAAATTTTATACTCTTTTCTAATTAAATGTAAAACTTGTCTATGCAGCAGATTTTCTCAGAAACCATAATTATGGATTAATTGAATGAAAAAATATCATACAAGGAAATACCTATATCTTTTCATATTTTCTTAAGATGTTTGGTGCAATGTGTTCTCAGTCTATAAGTCTGTCTATTTTGATATGCCATGCGTTCTTGTTTTCCTCGAGTGCTGTTTTATTGTCTTAAAACAGCCAAACAGCCATCCAATCAGAATTGTATATATGTAAATACACATACACACATACACATACACACACACACTCAGACTCATTTTTTCTATCTATAAAGACCCCTTTTAAAAGAAAGATAAAAAAAGGCCTAAATAAAAGCCCCTTTAATCAGTTACAAGAGTGCTGTACCAATTACTTCCCTACAGGGTGACCTTTTCATCTTTTAATGGCATTTTGGAATAAAATCGCCCTAACACGTTAGGAGTGTTATGTGTGTCACATTTCCAATTCTATTTTTTCTCTTGTTGGCACTGAATAAGGCCTAATGTATTCATGACCTAATTAGAGTAATTTTTGAATAATAATGACCTCCTAGGGGAGATTTTTTTCTTAGTATTATTCAGACACATTAACTAGAACAAGTGTTTCCTAATTTTTAAGTGTTTTTCTGGTTATTGGAAGTATTTTTGCTTCATTTAAAATGGAAATTATATAACAGACATCCCTATAGGAAATGAGAAACACATTGGTTTAGTTTCCTTGATGTTTTCATCTCTGGAAAATGCAGGATTCCTGTTACATTTTTTGCTGTGTGCATCTTTTCTTTCATTCTCAAGGAGGTGACTGTATCCAAGAAAGACAAATCACAACATTTGGGAAGAAGAGCTTAAACAATTCAGACAGCACTTCTTGCAGCTGTATCTCTGGTTTTCTGAATTAGCTGTACAATGCCTTTCATTCCAACTATTTTTTTTTCTTTTACTATCTTATCCTTCTCTAAGATGAAAATAAATTTTAAGAGACACAAAAGCAAATAAACATATTGATACATTTTAGAAACATAGATTCCCCCACTCATGAAATACTAAGTAGTTTTATTTATTTATTTATTTTTTTATCGGGGGAAGGGGGACAGACAAGTTGCTGTCCTTTTGTTCTTCAGTCTAGTTGTGGAGGATGTTGCTTCACTGGCTTAAGTTGGCACCATCATTGTGATTTTCCCGGGTGAGGCAGATCAGTCGCTGGCTTCTGGATGGCCGCTCACGGCGACTGCTGGCCACTCACACTGGCTGCTGGCTACACACAGTAGCCCATGGCAACCCACTGCAGCAGGGGCTGCAGCCCAGCTCCAGGTTGAGCTGTTGTTCAGCATCTTAGCTGTAGAGGGTAGTGTCACTGGCCCTCATATGTGGGATCCGAACCGGGGCCCTCTGGCGTCCCAAGCCAGTTCTTAACCATCACACCACTCGGCCGGCCCTTAGTAGTTTTATTTTGAGTAAACCTTGTGTGTGTGTGTGTGTGTGTGTGTGTGTGTGTGTGTGTACGTGTGCGTACCCACCTTCCCCCAAAAGATCAACAGACCTGACATCATGCCTCCAATCTGCATCACCACTAGAAATTCATGCTGTTTGCTCCTCCATCTCCCCATAGGGCTCTGCCCATCCCCTTATCTGACTTGATGTAGCACTTTCACATGACCCTATTATGTCCCTGGAACTCTCAGTCTGTCATTATTAAAATAGCCTATATCCCTGAACCCCCTCTACCTCTTCACTTTAATGGAAAGCTGGCTTTTACCTGAGGATCCAGATACTGCCTTACCTGTCATAACTCCTTTATTCTCTATACGTCTCTCTCCCCCTCCTCCCCTCCACACACACCATCTGAAACAGGTCCTTGAGGTGGAATCGAAGTACTTGCTCCTCACTGCTTCTCGTAAACCACTTTTCTCCCCTCCTCTTTCAAAATCCTTAGCTCCTCTGCAGCTCATCAGACTATATTATATACTTCCCCTCTATTCCAATCATGTAACAGCCTTGCATTCTCCAGATTGTGGTAACTGGTTCACTCCCTTTTGTTCTACCTCGACTGCTATATAAGAAATAAACCTACCAGCAACTACTAAAATTTCTATTTCAGTACTTCCTCTCTATTGTATTTCAAACTCATTTATTCTAACATGTACACACCCAACAATTCTTTGGCTCCATCAGGACCTACCCTTTTTCAACATTTTCCCCATGCTTCTCATTCACTTGGATCCTTACAACTCAGCTGCCATTACTCTTGAGTATAATTATACCCTTGCATACCTGCTCCCCTCGCTGACCCCTCTCCCCCTTTCTTACTAAGGCAACAAAACCCAAAATCTAATTAAATACAAAACACTGATATTTTTGCATAACCATCCAAACAGCAGAATTTGATACCACTCCACTACACCAGCTAAGCCTACTTTAATTATATGATCACAGATTTCAAATGGGCTTTCAGTACTACCTAACAATAGGACTGTAGTTTCCTAGTCAATTTACCTTTCCACTCACTGAAATGAATATTTCACACCTTCCCCTCTTTGCATAAATACCCTCCCATCTTTTCCATCTCTCTTTTTCCTGTCTAATCCACATGTACTCTTTTGTTTAGCTTCAAGGGAAGACGAACAAGAGTTCCTGATTAACATAAAAAGGGGTTTGGAACTATGAGGAGAGAATAAGCCTGCAGGTTGCTTCCCAGACTAGCTTGGAAATATAGAGATTCTAGACATAGTTTTGTTCTGAATTAGCTGTCTAAACTTGGGCAAGTATTTAAACTTCTTAGAATCTCTTTCTTCAACTCTAAATTGAGATATGTGAATAGAAATGTTACTGGACTAACTTATGGATATAAACACATTTAAGTGGACACTTGAAAAACTTGCAAATACTATGGCAACCTGACATGTCAAATTCCACATCTGTTTGTGTATTCTGGTGGTTGAGAGTGTGGAGAGGGTGGCAAGAGTGGGGACCTAGTACTAAGAAAGTGGGAAGGTTGGAAGGTGGAGGAAAAGAAATAATCGGTCCTCTAAAACTTTAGTAGAATGTCCTCTTGTGTTGTGCTACACAATTATTGCTCAGATTAAAATCTACTGACATTATACGATATTATACCCTTTACGCAGCTGTGATAGATATTGCATTTAAATGGAATTCTCATTGCTATTAGTTAAGAAGAAGACCTCCTGACTGTCATGTCTTTTTATAAAGGAAGGTGATAAGGCAATAAATAGCCACACGTAAAATCATCATCATCATCATCATCATGATCAGAAGTGAAAGGTAAATAAAGGCAGGGACCCTTCTGTGTCTTCAGTTTTAAATTGAAGAAACGTGTTACTATTAGAAGACTCCGGGACTGAGCACTAAACGTTCAGGCATGGTTAGATAAGCAGTACAGAAGTTTTTTTTAGCACCTATAGCAGCTTTATACAAATTCAAAAGAGTGTCACCTCTGGGCAAATCTTAAAGTATTTCCTCTAATGAATTACAAAGAATGCCTCCTGTGTATGAACACAGGGGACACATTCATGTTGTTATAACACTTTTCCCACCTTTGTCCCCAAGGATGAGCAGCTTGATAAGCAGGAGCACAGCGTGAATTGCAGCTACCATTTGTCTCCCTTGGCCGGGTATTCTTGTGCGGGCACCACACTCATCCATGAGCAAGAAGACCCTGGCAGGGTTAGTCTGTTAATTACGGACATGTTAAGAGAAGACAGGACTATTCAAAATAAATCCTAACCTATTTAAGCAAATACCACAAAGGACAATTAATTGCTTCCTCAATTTTTTTTTTGTGCAGAGATGGAGCAGTGTCTACCTAGAACAGTTTCATTTAGAGTGGCATTTCTTATGTTGTTGAAAGTAGTGGAGGTTAATTAATTTTACAATTAAAAACCATAGCCATCAATGAGGAAAGGAAATTCTTTTCAGTGAATTGATCATAGGACAACAGGATGTCTATATATGGGAAAATAATATGAAACTCACTGCTTATCTTACAATATGTGGTCTGACAATTAAGTTTGCAAACTGGTGCAATGATGTTGCTAACCCTTTTTGATATCAGGGGGATTATTTATTATGAATTTGTACTAAGTGGACAGTTAACCAAGTTGACTATTTGGAAGTGCTGTAAATGCTACATGAAAAAGTCAGATGACTTGAACTTTTTGCCAACAATTCATGGCTCTTGCATAACAACAATGTACCAGCTCACACTGCACTGTCTGGGAGGGAGTTTTTAGCCAGTAAACAAATAACTGTATTGGGACACCCTCCCTACTCACCTGATCTGGCCCCCAGTGACTTCTTTCTTTACCCCAAGATAAACGCAATATTGAAAGAAAGATTTTTGATGGCATTCAGGACATCAAGGGTAATACGATGACAGCTCATTTCAAATGAGTTCCAAAATTGCTTTGAAGGGTAGACTAGGTGCTGGCGTCGGTGCATAGCTTCCCAAGGGGAGTACTTCGAAGGTGACTGTAGTGATATTCAGCACTGAGGTATGTAGCACTGTTTCTAGGATGAGTTCCCGAACTTAATTGAGCTCATATATACAAAATTAACTCAAGAAGCATCACAGACCTAAATACAAATGCCAAAATCATAAAGTTTCTCAGAAGAAAACAGAGAAATATGAAATGTTGGGATATGTAAAGATTTCTTACATAGGACAGAGAAGCCACTAACCATAGAGAAAATTAATATTTTGGACTTTATCACAATTTAAAATGTTTGCTCATGAAATGACACCATTAAGAAATAAATAGGCAGGGCACACACTGGGTAAAAATGTTTGCATGCATACCTCTGACAAAGGAGTAGCATTTAAATCTCTATATCCAGATGTTCATCCACCTTATGTTAAATGGCCCAGTTGATTAACATGGTTTTCACACCTTTCATTTTACTGGCACACTTTCTGAAAGATCTAAGTTTGGGCACTAAGCAAATCCCAACCCCAAGAACTTCTGACAGACTCATGATTTTTGAGCCTTTGAGAAACTGTTGCTTTTATATCCTAAAAACTGCCAACACAAAATCACTCTGGCTGCTATCAACCCTGAGAGAAAAGTGCATCCTGCAGTTCTAGCCGGGAAGTGTCCAAATGTTCACATATAAACAACAGGCAGGCTTTTGAAAGTTCAGGACTAACAGCTTTCTGTGGCTCTTCGCTCTGAGTTTCTAGTACATTTCTGCTTCCCAGAAGAAAAGTTTTCTTCTAGGCTGATCTTGTTGTCAAGCTTGTTTCTGCCTTGAATTCAGAGTTTCTTACTTCATAGCTCAGAAGAGAATTCAAACTAGACCTTGATAAATAAATCCGTTGTTACTCAATAAGTATTTGAATATCTGGTCTGTGAAAGACGCTGTACTAAGCCCTGTACAAATGCCATGTTGTCTAGTGCCAGGGTATTTTCTATCCACCTTGATCTCTTATATAAGTACCAAGGCTGTGACAGAGAAGTCCTAGGAATAAAGAAAGGAGTCCTATGACCATTTGAGATATTTTAATTGCTGTTGAACTACACAACACAGTGCTCTTTTCTGTTGTGAAATCCAGTTTTTATTAAACTGACCTAATCAATAGCAGCATACTTTCAGAGGAGCTCAAATACAGTCCTTGGGGATGGGAACAATATGATCCACTGTATCCTTACAGTGATTTCTGATGATTGATTGATCAGGGCTGTCTGTGTGTGATGATTATAATAATTTACCAAGAGATCTTGCAACACTGGTTAGGAATGCACAGAGCAACTTGATCGTTAGTGTCAACAATACCCTAAATGAATTTGCTTCGTCTCTGCAGAACTTGACATTTGGTACCTACTAGGGAGCCTATAAAACACAAATGGTTCTTACTACCTTATTCCAATCATGTAGTCTCATTTTGAAAGGTGACAAAGCCACAATTTCAAAATTTAAGTATCTTTCACAAACCAATTATATTTATTTCCTGGATTTAGATAGTGAGAATTCAAATAACATTAGCATATGCAGGCAGCAAAGGATACAAATGTATCTGAATCTATCAGTGTTTTGCCTGTTTGTTTGTTTCAGATAGCAAGTCAGAGAATAAGGAGTATTTTATAAATATATCAAAACTCTTCTATATCCTGATTTCGGATAGTGAGAGTTTAGGTTATGGGGGCGTGGGAGAGGGAGCGTTTATGGCTTTACCCATATGTATGCTATTCTTTTAGTTTTACTTTAAGGTATTTTAAAATTCAACTTAGCCCCAATTTCTCACCAGGTATATAACTTTAAGGGCCTGAGTATTTATGATACAGTCTGAAATTGCAATAATCTCTTTAGCTCATAGTTTAATTGCACTGGAACATTCACTATCTTAATAGAGTTATGAGCAGCAAACATGGATTATGAATTTATGTATATAGATTATGGTTTTATGCATTTGAGGAACAAAAAGGCACAGATGGTTGGGCTCCATAAACTACTTCATTGGTTTATCAGATAAACACAGGTAACAATTCAAGCAGGTGCGAGTGAAAGCAAAGAAAGAAAGAAGAAATGATCTTCAGATGAACTCATTGGAGTCTCACGCTGCAGGAGGAAATTAACTTTTGAACTCTGCATCCCCCACCCGCGTGTAGAAATCAAAGCACATCTTTTGTTGTTCCAATTCTTTCCTGGATGAATT
This sequence comes from Hipposideros armiger, assembly GCF_001890085.2. Taxonomy (NCBI): domain Eukaryota; kingdom Metazoa; phylum Chordata; class Mammalia; order Chiroptera; family Hipposideridae; genus Hipposideros; species Hipposideros armiger. The sequence continues at coordinate 1,237,202 of NW_017731729.1, forward strand.
ACAGTCAAGCCAGGGGTCAGCAACTAAGAACCCCAATGAAAGTATTTGTAAGCGCTCATTGAGAACATAGATCTTCTTGAAGTTCACTGTAAATGAGTGTACTATTTCAAGTGCATGAAGTGTTCATAGTGCTCTAACAATTTTCTCTTGGCCTAAACATGTGTAAGACTGACTTCATGAACTAGGGTAAGAGCCACCTATTAGAAAGATAGTTAGAAATAAGTTTCCACTTGTATAGCCAGGAAGACTGGGGCAAAAGAAGCTCAGACTGATGTAAAGGAAACTCACAAACTATTTGGTAGAGTCAAATTGCAATTGAACTTCTCTGTACCCTTGGCTGAAAAGAGAACTCAGCCTGAGGATTGATTAAATGCATTGTCTACAAGTTCCCTGGGGTTGCAATTCATCTATAGAAAGAGGCTGGTCAGAGAAGTAGAAAGTCCCACTCTTAAAATATCACTCAATATAAAAGGTTCATTAATACTGAATTACTAAGATGGCAGTCTCTTGGTTGCTTGGTCTCCCCTGTGGAAATCTGCGAGTTTCATAATTTGAGAATTAATAGATTGGGTAGTTTGTAGGTGAAGAGAACTGTCAGGGAAACAGCAGTGGACTGTTAAGCCTAGGCTGACTTCTTGAGAACTCACAATTCAAACTGAAGTCAAATATCTCACTGCGGTGTCGGGCTGTTCATGTAGATGTGCTTAATGCCTGTTAAACTGAACAAGCTTAAAAATACATCAGAGAAGGTTCACAGAGAAAGCTCACTTCATGGCAGTAGGTTCCTACATTCGTGTGCACCACACATGTCAGTTTTCTGTGAAAACACGTAGCAGAATCTAGCATTCATTTTTGTTGTGTGTGTGTATGTATGTGTATGTTCCATTGTCTATCAGACTATAAGCCATGCTTTAGGCTCTGGAGAATAGCAAAAAATGGTCTTTGTGAAACTTACATCATAGTTGGGGAAACTGAAAATTAACAAGTAAAATGATATAGATACATTATAATTTTAAGTAATGATCAGTGCTAGAAAGACAAAGCAGGAGAAGATTCTGAGAGGTAAAAGGCATGTCCGGGAAAGCCTCATAAGGAGCTGACACACACAGAGACATAAGGGTTGATTCATGTAAATGTCTGTGAAAAGAACATTCTAGACAGGAGAAGCAGCATGTGCAAACACTTTAAGGTAAGAATGAGCCTGACGTATCTGAGGACAATAGGCAGCCACGTTGGCAGGAGAGGCCTAATGAGAACATTTGCAGCAAATGAGTTTGGAGAGGTAAGCAGAAGACAGACCATCCTGGGTTTTACTGTCCACAGTATACACTTAGGCTGTTTTTAAAAGTAGGAAAATCACCATTAAATGGGTGACCATGGGAGTCACATAAAGTGACTTAGAAGATCACTGTGCTACTATATTAGTATAGATTATTTGAGGGCAAGAATGGACAATACAAGGTAACTTAGTAGACACCTAAAGTAGTTTAGGGAAAAAGTTATGACAGCTTGGGTAAGAGTAGTAGCTGTGGAGATGGCAAAAAGTGATAAAGATTTCATGTATCAAAGGTAAACCAACAAGATTTGTTGATTAATAGGCTGCAGTTTGTGAGAGAATTAAGATGAATCAATGATGGCTTGTAAGTTTTGGGCCTAAACGAATAGGGTGTAGTAATGCTATTGTTAAGATTGGGGACCCAAGGGAAGAGTAAATTTGAAGCAAAGGGACATCAACAGTTCTGTTTGGGACATGTCAATTTCTATAACTCTTAGAAATCCAAGGGGAAGATATTGACTATATGTATTGAGAATTTAAAAGATATTGGGCTTAGAGGAGAAAATTCGAGATAGTATTTAAAATATTATGTTATTATGGAAAAACTAAAAAATATCTGATGCAGAATAGCATATAATAAATACAGATTTCCAATTATTAGGTTTAATAATTATCAACTTATAATCAATCTTATTTCATCCATACCCTCAACCACTTTCTTCTCTTTTATGTTATTTTGGAGCAAACCCCAGATATTGTATTATTTTATCAGTAAATACACAAATATTTCAGTATGCATATAGTTGGGATTTAAAACCATGCATCTGAACAAGATAATCTAGGGAGAGGGAAAAGAGATGAGAAGAATCTTTCCTAGTTTCTTAAGAAGTTTGGTGATTATAATACAATATTATTGTCTATATTCACTGTACTGTGCACCAGATCTCTAGGGCTTATTTACTACTTATTGCAAGTTTGTACCTCTGAACAACATCTATCCTATCCCCCAACCTCATCCCCTGGTAACCACCATTTTACTCTCTGCTTTTACAAGTTTGCCTTTTTTAGAGTTCACATACAAGTAACATCATATAGTACTTGTCTTTCTCTGTCTGACGTATCTCACTTAGCATAATATGCTCAAGAACTTAATGATTCCAACCACTAAAAAGAAAGCATCATTATGTAACATTATAAAGGTGCTAATTATCACTACAATGACAATCATATTACAATATGCAAACAAATCAAATTAACATGTTGTATGCCTTAAATTTGCACAAGGTTGCATGTAAAATATATTGTAATATAATAAATAAGTCCACCCTGTGTATGTGTGTGGGAGGGGGTGGTAGAAATGAGAAGATGGATGAGATGTGAGTTTTGGAGCATTCCAAAATTTAGAGGTCAGGAAGAGAATCCAGCAGAGAATGAAGAGAAGGGGCTGCCATTGAAGTAGGAAGAAAACTAAGGGGACCTGGTATCATGGGAGCCACATGAAAATAGTATTTCTGTTGTGTCTAATACTGCTAAGAGAAAAAAACATGATAGATACAAAGAATTGAGTATTGGACATAACAAAGTAGAAATCATTATTAATTTGACAAGAGTGGTTTCCCTGAAATGATTGGGATAAAGTCTTCATTGGAATAGGTTGAGTAGAGAATGGAAGATGATTAATTTTAAGCAGCAAATATAAACAACTCTTTTGAGGTGATTTGTTGAGAGAAGAAGCAAAGAAATAGGACAGAAGCCAGAAGGGTATACTGGGTCAAAGGGAATTTTACTTTTATATCCTGGAAGATATTACTACATGTTAATATACTGATAAAATAATCTGTTATGGAGGAAAAGTTGATGATGTAGGGCAGAGAGGACAAGTGCAAAGCAAAATCCATTAGCAAGTGAAAGTAAATGGCCTCTGGCACACAAGTGCAGGGGTTGGCCTTGGATAGAGTGGCGACAGTTCATCAATTTTAACAGGAGGAAAGGCAAAGTATATATTGATCCCGATGCAGGCAGGTTAGTAGATTTGATGGAAGACAAGTGAGGATTATTCCATTCAGAATGCTTCTGTTTTCTCAATTAAATAAATGTTGAGGTCATGAGTTGGTAATGAAGTAAGGTTAGGTCTTACTAGATATTCCAGGAGAGAGGAAGAGCTGTGAAATGTTCCTTCTAGAGGCCTGACCACCGCACTGTATTCCTGAAGCTGATGTTGAATAATAATGTATGTCAACTATAATTATATATACATATAGTCACGGGATATGGAGTAAAGAGTGGGAATGGAGTCAATGGAATTGTAATAGATAAGCATGATATCGGGGGTGGGAGGGCAGTAGATGGAGGAGGGGGGTTGTTTCTGTGTGAAGGGTAAAAAGGATAACTATTGCAATGTTCTGTACACCTGAAACTAACAATAAAAAATAAATTAATTAAAAAAATTTAAAAATGAAACAAAACTGGTGTGGGAAATAGTATAGACTTGCTGGCCGTGCTGAATTCTTGTGGTAAATGTGTGGTCGAAAGTTAGGGTAGGTCTGGTCATCAGTTCTGTGTTTTTCTTTACCTGTTTAAGCTGCCCATGTATAATAGTGGAAGAGGAGAAAGGCTGGATTTTACCAACTAAGGTTTTGACATGTTGGAGGAAAACTGAGTTTGAGTTGATGGTGTTTGCAAGGGATTGCTTATAGTGTTGAATCATAGCACCTAAGTTTCGTACAAAAGGAAATGAAGAAAGGATAAGGAGGATGAGAGAAAATGAAGAAGTGGTGATTAATGGATTGGCAGTTTCACTGGGCCAAAGAATTAGAACAGTTGGGGAACTAGAATGAGAGACTTTAAAGAATAGGAAATGGGAACAGAGACTTGGCTGATTAAAATAAAAAATTTGAGGTTGGTAATAACAATTATACTGAACACCATAGGTGTGGTTTGCTGAGATTGGGGAAAACATCCTTGGAAATGAAAAGAACAAGAATTTAGGGGGCCAGCCGAGAAGCTCAGTTGGTTAAAAGCTCACTCAAGAGTGCGAGCTCTGAGCAACAGTGTTGCCAGTTTGATTCCTGGCCTGAGGTGAGCTGCAGCTAAGCTGCCAACAGGTGACAGAATGTCTCAGCTAAAAACAAAAACAACAAAAAACAAACAAACAAACAAACAAAAAAGAACTGAGATTATGGAAGAAAAGGAACCCTCATACACTGTTGGTGGGAATGCAGGTTGGTGCAGCCTCTATGGAAGACAGTGTGGAGAGTCCTCAAAAAATTAAGAATAGGATTACCATATGACCCAGCAATCCCTCTTTTGGGTATCTATCCAAAAAATCTGAAAACATTTACCCTTAAAGATATATGTACCCTGATGTTCATTGCAGCTTCATTCACAGTGACCAAGACATGGAAACAGCAAAAGTGTCCTTCGATAGATGATTGCATGAAAAAGATATGGAACATATACACAACGGAATATTACTTGGCCATAAGAAAAGATAAAGTACTGCCATTTGTGACAATATGATTGGATCTTGAGATTATTATGCTAAGCAAAATAAGTCAGACAGAAAAAGTCAAGAACCATCTGATTTCACTTACATGTGGGATATAAAACTGAAAGCAGCAAAGGAACAAGACAAACAAGCAAACAAAAACTCATAGACACAGACAATAATTTAGTGGTTACCAGAGGATGGGGCGGTGGTAGATGAAGGTAAATGGGGTCAAATATATGGCAATGAAAGAACTGACTCTGGGTGGTGAGTATACAATATGATATATAGATGATGTACTACAGAATTGTACACCTGAAACCTATATAATTTTACTAACCATTGTCACCCCAATACATTCAATTAAAAAGAAAAAAAGAACAAGAATTGGAATTCCTATCTACGTGATGGACGAAGCAGTGATTCGAGTCTACTCAAAGTGAGCAGGTTCTAAATATATGTAATTAGAGAGTGGCTGACCAGTTGCTCAGTGGATGATTCAAACAAGAAGCAGCAGTAGATGGTGTGGTATGGTTACAGACGCGAAAGGCTCCTGAGTTATTGAGAGAGGAGAAAAGAGAAATGGCCTGGGTGGCGATGAAGAGAATAAAAGAAGTCTACCCCTCTCCTCTAGAGAGGGGATCTGGGGCATCTGTGATTTCTAGGAAGGTTCACGTTTTAGGGCAAGTACAAGAGGAAAGGGCGTGTTCAGAGAAAAGGCGGAGGGAGGGTAAAGAGGATTTTGCCTATGAGAGATTGACTGTTTTAGAAGACAGTGAAAGGGCTTTATAAGAGGACTGAAAAGGGGCCTGAGTTTAGGTCAGATTACAGGTGGCATAGAGATCCTTGAGATCGAGTATAGGTGATTGAGATCGACTGGGAGATGATGACTGGGAGGTTTAGACTTCTGGTGGTGACTGCTGTGAGCAGCGATTGGAGCATGATGGGTTAATTCCTATTGATCATTGTCCTATTATTCATGGGAGTTAAGCTAATCACTGCCTCCTTGCTTCCCAGGATCAGTCTCATAAGTGGTTTATAGTGGTAAAGAGGTGGTTTCTTAGCTAGGAGAATGTGGCTTTACATAATCATATGGGGTTCACCCAATTTCCAAAGCAGACGAAGATCTGTAAACCTACCTCATAGACAACAGAAGACAGTGTCACACCAAGGGGTATGAAGGCTTTAGAAGGAGTAGGTGATCAATAAGTGGTCCTTTACCCACTCTTTTTGTTAATTCCCCATCACAAAGAAATATCCTTAGGACATGGAGGTATGATATAAAATTCTCAGAGTCCCTGAATTAATTAAATTTTGTAAGCACAACACAATTCAAGAGCCTTTCTCAGACTTTGCACTGCAAAGAGAATTACTTGGAAACTTAATAGAAATGCAAATTTCTGGGACTCAATCCCAAAAGTGCTATAGATCTGGGATGTGGAGGGGCACCCTATGTTCTGGTTTTTTCAGGGCAGTACAGTTGATGCTTGTTAGCCTGGCATGATTATTTATAGCAATCTCTCTCGCTTTCAAAAATGTCTTGATTTGAACATTCAAGTATGGTCACCTTAGGAATAGGACTTGGGGATCTTCATTTTAAACAAGTTCCCCAGGGGATTCAGATGCAAGTGGCCTAAATTCTGTGCTCTGAAAAACACCGCTTTAAGGGATGAAACTGTTAGTTTTGTCAATTCTGGGCATTATATATTTTCTGAATTAATCAGATAAGATCCTTCCAGCCCAGGTCCCTGTGTTTAGAATTACCTGCAAAAGTCTGTGGGCTTTGTGAAAAAGGAAAATTGATTTATTAAGAAATGACTAATCCCTACTCTGAAATGACAACTAAATGTCACTTATTATACCAGTTTCAGCTCGCGAGTGCCCGTGCACACACATGCAGATGCACAGAGACACACACAGGCTATCACTGTTGAATGGCTACAATGTCCCAGGCATTCATCTAAGCACTTTGCATATATTAAACACATGTAGCACTCAAAACCACACTTGGAATTTCCACTAATATTATTTCCCTTATGCATTGGGGCACAGAGAAGTAAAACAACTGTTCAAGGAGACACAGCTAATACTAATAAGTGGTAGAACTTGTATTTAAAACCATGCAGCCTGGCTCCCCAGCCTATGCTCTTAAACATTATATAATATTACCTCACTAAGTCCAATTCAGGGGAAATAATCAATCTCTATGTCTTCCTCCCTCAGGTCCTGGTGATAATCCTTAACCAGATTACCTACGTGTTAGCATTTTGTTATTATCTTGCTTCTATTGATCTTCTGTGTGTCCCACTGAGTTCTTACCCATGTTTTATTATGACTGACATTCTGGATCTTTATTATTTGTAGATGGCTTTTGTCTTTTCATTCACAAAATCCTGTTAAAAATTACAGTAATACCTTGATTTGTGAGCATAATTTGTTCTGGCAACAAACCACTCGTATTGCAAGACAGCGCTTGTTTACCACATTAAAATGTACTAGAAATATTTGCTCGTCTTGTGGAACACTCGCAAACCAAATTACTCACAATCCAAGATTTTACTGTATAGGTTTTCGACACTTCCAAATGTGACAAGAGTGGGAGGAAAGAAATTAACATTTATTAAGCACTTATTGTCAACTACTTTGTTGCATTTTACATGATTTTCCTCATTCAATCTTTACAACAATTCTGAGAGGTGAACTTTTTATCCCACTTTTTAAAATAAGAAAAGTAGAGTTTAAAGGGAATAAGTAGTTTTCCCGAGGAAGTAGAAAGTGGAACCAAGATCTGAACACGGGGCTGTAACCTGCTTAATGAGGCTGTGTAATGTGTTTTATTTTTTTTTTGTTTTTTTATTTGTTTGGCCCTTGACTTGTGTTACTGATAGCAAAAGGAAGGCTCTTTGTCCACTCCCTTTGATGAAGAGAGACACTTGATAAACTCTAAGATGACAGTAATAACAGTAAGGACACCCTTTTCAGCAGTATGGGTAGTGTTGTTAATTTAACAGTCTCACAGTCAGTGGTGTAAGAAAATCTAAATCCTCCTCCTCAGACTGAAAGTGACTTATGTTCTGACTTTTACTCACCTATACATGGATTTACCCATTAGTAAAGGGAGATTATTACGATAGCCAGATGGCTTAGAATCAATGGGGAAAAAAAAATCTGAAACCTTCCTCACCCTCTGGTGGACATGTGCTGTGGGGCACATGGTGAAAGATGACACTAAAACGAGACTCAGCCTGGAGCTACCTCTGGTCATGAAATATGGATTCAAATGAGGAGCAATTCATCCGCACCTTGTAATAAGAAATGCCAAGGGGGGAAAAATGAAGAGAAAAAGCTGAACTACGATTACTGGAGCAGCCAAGGACACAAAATAAGTCCCCTGAAAGTGATTGATCCTGACACTGCCTGAGTCTCTATAAAGTTTTTAGCAAGGCTGAGTAACTGGTTATAACTCCTCAAAGCAATGTGACAACCTCTGCCATACTGTGTCTTTGAAATACTTATTTTTTCATTCCCTAACTCCTTGTGGAGTCATATTTTCCTTATTGGGTAAGACCATGTTCCAGACAGCAGTGGTTTCTACTCTCATAAGGAACTAAATGATTGAGTAGACATAATATTTTTGCTGTGTGCCAAAAAATGGAAAGGTCACTGTGTGCTATTGGGCAAGACCCCAAAGTCTCTACAGAGAGTATGCAGTTTGTTATCATTCCCTCAGATGTTTCTCCCAACAACATTCATGCTTTCCTAGTCTAAGGAGAAGACTTCCGAATGCAGTGTAGTCATGTCTATTTCATGTCAGTGCCTAACACAGCACTAAGCACGGTGCAGAATAAGCACAGTGCATACTCATTAATGACTTAGATTAATGCTATGTCTGACGAATATGTTCCTCCTGTTTTGGAAGTTCAAGGTCTAAATAATGGTTCCATGATTGTCTGTAAAACATGAAGGGCTTACATGAGTCTTTCTAGTTTATAGTCACCTTATTGTGATTGGAAATCCACTTGATAGATAGATGGAAACATGATAGATAGGTAGATAGATAGATAAATGATAGATAGGCGCATATACAAGTATCTATGTATGCATTTATATATAAGTATGTGTGTATGTATGCATATTTGTTTTAATATATAGTTATACTAGCTATTAGTAAACACTCAGTGAAATTAGGTAATTCTAACAAATGAAATTTAATTAAAATTTGTAGTGTGTATATATGTGTTTATGGGCAGGGAAATAACTAGAGATTATATGGCACAATGCAGAAATTACCTCCCCATGAATATGAAAAAAAATTTTTATTTACTGATCCTGACATTTTCTTATCCAACATCTAGTTATTTATTAGATCTTAAAAGTAAATGTGTATATGTATATATATATATAAAATGTATATATACATCTACACATTGTGATATGTACATATATATACATAAATTCTGATATATATGTATATATCTGATATATATATATATATAAATTCTGATATATATATATATATATATCTGATATATATATATACATATATATATAAATTCTGATATATATATATATATATATATATATATATATATATATATATCCTGAATCTGGATGTTTACAAGAAGATGTATAAGTTTATAACACTTACTCACATCTTAGTTTAGGAAAGTTAAAAATTTTCCTTACCTATTCTTATTTCCATGAATGCAAACTGCATGTGTTGTTCCCTGCCCATGCTACAAAGATTTTAAGACAAACTGACTAGAGTAGAGTTCTCCATTTGGCATTCAGTCCACATCTGATGCCTCAATAAAGTTTTGTTTATTGAAGCAAAAGCAGGGGTTAAAGGAGTTTTAGTACCATTGTATTACATACCCAATGATGATTTCAAAACCCTACAGAGATTTTTTTCTCAGGTTTAGACACAATTCCCACATATTTATATTTGGTACCAGGAAGAAAATAATCATTTCATGACAATTCATGTCACAGTTCTATTTTAAGCCCAGGATGCAATCTAAGGTGATCATTCTTTTATTGTTGTTTTCAGGATGAGACTCAGGCTGCTTCCTGTTAATCTGTCTATAAAATTTGCAACAATAAGTGTGTTCTGAGTTAGAGACCCAGCTTTGCCATTTGCTATAATAGGTATGTGACCTTGAACATGTTCTATAACCATTATGTGCCTTGGATTTCCTATTTAAAAAAGAGGTGGGGGGACAATAGATAGTTTATCTGGGTGCTATAAGAATTAAGTGATACGAAGCATATGAAAGCATTTAGAACCATCTCTGACACACCCACTCTTCCACAAACCTCCCATGGCAGATGCAGACGAAAATTTAAGGCTTAAGGAGCCCACAAATCCGTTTGCTCCAACTTGCTCATCTCACTGATAACAAACTGAAGTCCTACAGGGGATGGAGTGATTTATTCAGCCAGCTACCTGCTGAGCCATGATAGAAACACAAACAGGAGCCCCTGACTCCCAGGCACTAGACTATTCATTAAATCAAGATGGTAACTTCAAATTTATTCTTTCTGAATTCCTGGATTTCTGAACTTGTTGAATTACGTGTGCCTTGGCAGCAATGTGGTTTAAAGGAAAGCATGTGTCTTCTGAGTTTGTTACCAAGTAGTTATGTAGCTTTCAGCTCTCCCTATTGAATTCCACCAAGGGCGGTTAGCTCCATTCTTAGACTTGAAACATAGATCCCACCCTTTTTTGTTCCCTGCCTCGATGACTTCCAGACGGCGTTGCTCCATTCCTCAAGCAATTACTGAACACCTTCTACATGCCAGATGCAGCACTAGGTTGAGCCTCCCATGAATCTCTGCAAAACCAAGGTCTTTTCCCCTTCTGGTTTCCAGATATATCTTCGTAGCCCTACAGGTCTCTGAAAATCAACACATTGTTCTCTTAGCCTCTTGCCAAATAAATGATTTAAAACCTCTCTTGTGTGGTCTGGGAACATACTATCCTCCTTGTGACTGAGTGATCAGCCTATCTTGGAGGAAAACTAGTTCTCAATGATCTTATCCTGTAAAAACTACAAAAAGGCTCTTGGCAGGTGGACATAGGATAATGGGAAGAAGGGGACATTATTACTAAACAATTCTTCAGTGTCATGCTCTAGTTTGCATAAGAACCCAGCTGCTTTCTGTCCTGCTTCTCAGAAATCACTGAAGCAGAATGTCTAGGGATTGTGCTGCTGACTAATTGGAGTGAGCCAGACTAGATGCCATGACCCAGGGACCAAGTTGATATCACTTTTAGTCAGAGGACAGGAAAGTACATTCCACAGGCATGCTATTATGTGTTGCTGAGATTAAGTAAAACTGAAGTTCTAAAAATTCATGAGGAAAGATGATTTTTTAATGAGGGTGTTTGTTTATTTTCATTAGTGATTGTCTACTGACCCAATTAAGGAGAAGCCAGTGCTTCAGTTGCAGAAGAAAATTAGGGAAAAAAAAGTAAAAGCATACAAATATAAATGTGATCCAAAGTCACCTGAAGGAAAACTATTTTTTAATCATGGAATCACAATTGTATTAATTGTATATATTACTTTGATTATATGTGCCACTCTTTGGTATCATAGTTTACAAAAGTTGGGATCTTATAAAAGTAGAACCAAAACCAGCATAGAAATGGCCTCTAGACTAAATGAGAATGAACTATCTCTAGCATGAATTATTCCAGCCATATCATATTTCTTGTAACCTGAAAATCAAACATTTACCAATATCTTATAACTTGTACATTTATATGCATGTGTGTTCTTATTTTAGTCAGCTTCTCATTACTCACACATGGAGAAAGAAAGAATGGTTTGGGGAGCAAGACTAAAACACAACTTCGTCTGCTCTACCACTATCAAGCTCCTTGAACCTCCACAGTACCTCCCTGGTACTCCACATCCCTAAAACAAACACATTGTCTTGGAAACCCATTGTTGTTCAATTCCATATGCCTATAAAGGTGGTTATATTTCAATAGGGGCTTGTCTTCAATGATGAAGCTTTTGCCACCTGCCCACACAGAGCTGGAAATGGAATGATACAGATATATTCAGTTTCTTCTCCCCTTCCCTGCAGCCAACTTTCTATAATAATAAGAAACTGTTGCTGGGGAAACCACCTACAGGTCTCAGAAGTTCATTTGTTTTGTTTTACTTGTCATCTAATTGGGGAAATGAGATGAGCATCAGAATGAAAAAGTTAAAAATAAATAGATAAATAGATAAATAAATAAATAAATAAATAAATAAATAAATAAATAAAGGATAGGTTGGTTTAAAAATTAGAGCTTGAAGTACTGTGGAAGAGGGATTAGAGTATCTGGGTAAGAGGGAATGAATCAGTAAAACTGATCAGCCTGGGCTGGAAATTGGACTGTGGAGGAAGACACCATGGGTGTTTGTTAGTTTGATTATTCTGAGAAACTACTTGGAGGACTTTGGGAAACTGAATAGAGCTCCTTACTCTGAAAAGGACACTATGATAATATTTTGGATTTCCTCTTTCCAACACTTTAAATATTTTAATAATTATTGAAATATCTTTTAATTTTTTTAAATACAGCTAACATAGAATATTATATTAGGCTCAGGTGTACACCATAGTTATTCAACATTTATATACCTAAAGAAGTGATCACCATGATAAGTCCAGCAACCATCTGACACTGTACCATGCTATCATAATATTATTGACTATATTCCCTATGCTGTACATTACAGCCCCATGACTTATTTGTTTTATACCTGGAAATTTGGACCACTTATTCCCCTCCAGATTTCCCCCCCCCTTTTTAGATATTTCAATTCCAGTTGACGTTTTATATTATTTTTTATTAATTTCAGATGTGCAGCATAGTCATTAGACATTTATAGAATTTAAGACAAGGTCCCCCTGATTAACCTAGTACTCACCTGGAACTATACATAGTTATTACCATATCATTGACTATTCCCTATGTTTTATTTTACATCCCCATGACTATTTTGTAACTACCAATTTGTACTTCTTAATCCCTTCCCCTTTTTCCCTCAGGCCCCCAAATCCCTCCCATATGGCAGCCATCAAAATATTCTAAGTATGGATGAGTTTGTTTCTATTTTCTTTGTTAATTTTGTTCTTTAGATTCCATATAAGTGAAATCACATTGCATCTGTTTTTCTCTGTCTGACATACTCCACTCAGCACAATACCCTCCAGGCCCATCCATGCCACTGCATTCCCTTCCCTGACTGAGCAATATGCCGTTGTATATATGTACCATCTCCTCTTAATCCATTCATCCATCGATGGACACACAGATTGACTCTACATCCTCATTATAGTAAATAATGCTGCAGAGAACGTAGGGATGTATATGTCCCCTCAAAGTAGTGTTTTGCATTTCTTCAGGTAAGTACCCAGAAGTGGGATTAATGGGTTCTTTATCTCTTGTTATAGCCGTTTTAAAGTCTATTTTGTCTGGTGTAAATATTGCAACCCAGCTTTTATTTATTTATTTAGTTAGTTAGTTTTTTTCCCATTTTCATGAAATATCTATTTCCATTCCTTTAGTTTCAGTCTGTATATGTTTCTGCTGAAGAATCAGCTGACAGTCTTATGGGAACTCCCTTGTAGGTAACTGCTTTTCTCTTGCTGCTTTTAAGTATCTCTCTCTGCCTTTAACCTTTGGAATTTTAATTATGTGTCTTGGTGTGGGCCTCTTTGGGTTCATCTTATTTGGGACTCTCTGCATTTCCTGGGCTTGTATGTCTATTTCTTTCACCAGTTTAGGGAAGTTTTCTGTCATTATTTCTTCAAATAGGTTTTCAATTTCTTGCTGTGTCTCTTCTCCTTCTGCTACCCATATGATGTGAATGTTGATACTCTTAATGTTGTCCTAGAGGTCCCTTAAACTATCCTCATTGTTTTTGGATTCCTTTTTCTTTTTGCTGTTCTGATTGGGTGTTTTCTGCTGACTTGTCTTCTAAATCGCTGATTTGATCCTCTGTTTCATCTAACCTACTGTTGATCCCCTCTAATATATTTTTCATTGCAATTATTGTAGTCTTTATTTATGACTTTTTTTATGTTTGCTTTCTCCATTTTTATGTTTCCTACCTCTTTGTTGAAGTTTGCCTTGAGATCATTGAGCATGCTCCTAACCAGTGTTTTGAACTCTGCATCTGGTAGACTGCTTTTCTTCATTTTGTTTAGTTCATTTTCTGGAACTTTGTTTGTTTTCTTATTTGGGACATGCTTCTTTGTCTTCTGATTTTGGCTGCCTCCTTGTGTTTGTTTCTATGTATTAGGTAGGGCTGCTCTGCCTCCCATTCTTAGTAGAGTGGACTTATGTAGTAGGTGTGCTGTGGGGCTCAGTGGCACAGTCTCCTGGTCACCTCAGGTAGGTGCTCCAGGTTTATCCCTTGTGCGAGTTGTGTGTGCCCTCTTGTAGTTGAGCCTTGGTTGCTGTTTGCACATCAATGGGAGGGATTGACCCTCCGGCTGATTGGTTGTGAGAACTGGCCATGACTGTAATGAAGGACCTGTTGTGCAGGTGCTTACCCTATGGAGCAGTATTCGTTTTAGCAGGGCTCTAGTGCCTGCCCAGTCTGCCCTTTGGGTGTTCATCCTCAGAGGCTTCCGTGTGATGTTCTGGCTTGGTCGAAAGCTGGCCACTGGGCATGCCATCCCCGGAGCCTCCTGAGAGAGGCCCTGCTGCAGGCAAAGTTCAGCTGCAGCCTGTGCTGTGCCCAGGGACACCTGGCATGAGCCACAAAGTAATTCAAAGATGGCTGCCATCCCTGCTGTGCTTGTTGCCTTGAGAGGCCAAGCCATGAACAAAGGCCAGCTGCTACTAGTGCTGGGCTTGAGGCTGATCAGCAAGAGGTATGGGACGTGCGAAAGCCAGATGCTGCTTGTTTGAGTTTTTTGAACCTTTGAAAAATGTTAGGAAAGTCTGCAGCATAACCCAAGACAGGCCGTTTGTATGGAAAAGCCACTGGAAGCAACTTGGGTGAGCCCATATTTTGTCTGGGCAGGTTCTCTGGGAATCACAGGGTGGGTGGAATGGTGTTAGCCAGGTTGATGGAGAGACTCAGATATGGCAGCTGCCTGTGTCTGCACACCCAGAGAGGGTAGAGCTCAACAAAGGAACAATGGCTTCTGCCAGCGCTTCTGTGTGTGAGAATGATTCCCTTTTAGCCCTTGCCCTAAAAATAGACAATTTAGTTCTTCCCTGTATATCCCTGGCACCTTTCAAGCTGCTGCCTGAGCACTGGAGCTCAGAGTGAGTGAGCTCATCATTGAGAAAGTCTGTGTGTGGGCCCTTTAAGAGAAGTGCCTGGGACTCCAGCTGCCCTCATCTCAGCCACAATCTCTGCTGGTTTTCACAGCCAGAAGTTATGGGGACTCCTCTCCCCAGCACTGGAACCCTGGGCTGGAGAGCCTGGTGTGGGGCTGGGACCCCCTTGCTCCTCCCAGGGAGAACTTCACAGCCAAGATATCTCTCCTGATTTTTGAGGGTGCAGGACCAGCCCATTTTGCATCTCCACCCCTTTTATCAGTCTCGAGGTGGTTTCTTCTGTATGTCCTTAAGGTAAGACTTTAGTTCAGCTAGACGTTAAGCAATTCTCAATGGTGGTTTTTCTGTAGTTTAGTTGTAATTTTGGTGTTGTAATGAGATGAGGCAAACACAGCATTTACCTACTCTGCCATCTTGACTGGCAATCTGAAATGTCTTTTCAATGTGTCTTAGATTCTTTTTGACTCTAGCTGCATGTTGAAAGGGACATGAGGCAGCCAAAGTTTTAAGGCTGTGTAAAGATATGATGCCTAATGTGTAAATTCTATTTCAAATAAATCTTGTTTAGTTCCCTAATGACCATCAGCATCACTCCAGCCACCCTAGGAAGTAGAAAATGTGTTACATGACTTTATCCTTTATATAAATGATATTGCACCATATGTTCAGTGACAGATCTGCTCGTAACTTTCTCCTGCTTCTCATTTTGGATTCGTCCATGACTTTACAGTGTGGGTGATTGTGCTGGTCTCACCCATGCACTAAAGCTGGAAGATGAGAGCTCTAGGAGAGGGAACACCACAAAGCTGAGTGCATTTTGTTTCACAGCAATAGAATCTGGTAATTGTGCTGAGGAAGCTATGTATGTATCTCATAGCAATGACTATAATAATCTCTCGCAGGCATACACACATGTGCAGCAAGTTACCAGCCCTGGCATAGGCCTTACTCTATTCATCCTTGCTTTAAATAAAAGAATGTCAGAAGTTGCCAAGGAGTAGGTGAATTTTGCAGAGAGAGAATGGTGTCAAATATCCTATAGAATAGATGCTCTATGTGACTGTTTTCATAGCATGCTATACTTTCCGAAACTCTCATATATTGTTTCATTTGATCTTCTTTGCAACCCTGTGAAGCGGGCAAGGCAAGAGCCATGGCCCGTGGTGAGGAGTCAAGCTTCGAAAGGTTAAGTTGTAATAATTGCCAAAGCCAAACAATGTCTACGAAAGAGTCCATAGTAGGACTCTGGGCTTTGGATTTGAGTCCATTTCTCTATTAACTGTAAGATGCTCTCTCTGGGTAAGTCTGGCAGAGGTCAGAGCCACTGCTTTGCGTTTCACTGAGCTTTGTAGTCAGTGGTCACATGGGGTCATTTGATCTCTTTGCTAGGGTTGACTGTTTTCAAGTTCATAGTTCTTTCATCAAAGGACAGCTCTGGAAAATTCAGAAACAAGGAAAAACCAAAAGTGTCTTTAAGAACATTCTTACCTGGAATAGACACCATTTAACTGCAGTGTATCAGAGGAGTTTGTTTATTTCAATTGCAACTCATTAATGAATAAGAGTAATTAGCCCTAGTTTATAAATAAGGAAAGTGAGGCACAGAACATTGCCTGAAATCCTCTATTAGTCGTTTTCTTCCTTCCCTACCCTAATCATCTATATCACATTCTTGTTATGTGACTTTTGGGAAACAGAATACATTGATTCAGGTGGAAAATATAGCATAGCCAATTAAGGCCAATTGCCTGATAGTTGGTAATGGCATTCATTGTAGTAAAAATGTAGGCGTTGGACCTATTGTTCGGTTACAAAATTTGAGGATGTTTTAATTTGTTATTTCAAAAAGATACTAAATAAGCTTTTACTTCAGTGCTTTCTTCAAAATTATTTATTTAGGAGTAGAACATTAGTTTGGGAAAAATCTATATTGAAAATTCCCTTGTCTCTTGACTGAGCTTTGAAATAGTAAATTCAATATGTTTGGTTCAGGGTAATTCTTCTGTAAGTTTGTCAGAAAGTTCCTTACCCAGCTATGGCTGATCATTTTACCTTTTTTCACTGTGCTTTATCTATAATTCTTTTTGATCCATTAGAAAACCTATGCTCATTGAGATACGTATTACTCTCTACCCAGAAACTGGGGAGATAGAACAATTCAAGTTCTAGGGTGCCACGCTGTAGGCTAAGAAACAAGATAACTGGGGTCTCTGTCTCTGAATCCTGAGCAACCACTAAGTTGTTAAGGTTTCTCTAGAAATTAATTTCATAATGTATCAATTTCCTCTCTGTAAAATAAGAATTAGGTTCTTCTTGAAGAGTTGTGAAGATAAATAATTCAGTCTGTATTGGGGCTGTAAGTTCATGGAAAGCAAATGATTGAAAAAGGCATTGATTTCACAAATTTCAAACAAGTACATATTGCAAAAATCCCTCTTTAAAGAATAAACTTCTCAAGGTGGGAGAAACATATATTATTTATTTATTTCCTCTTTTCTTAGAATGTGATGTGTATCGACTCAGTGGGAGCAATTCCAGAGAGACCGTTCCCCCAGGCATCCCCTTGGAATGTATGAACTATTAAGTATTATGGGTTTGTGTTCCCTATCATATTTTCAGTGAATGGTAATTATTGTTTGCTTTGAGGGGCCCATGGACATTGTACCCTGGGAAATGCCACTACATCCAGAGAAATCCAACTCAGATTATACTGAAAGGTATGAGTGTGGCTTTGGTGGTGGTGAAAGGCTGGTAGGCAGAGTAGATAGAACTATAGTGTCAGAATAGTAGGTATTAATTTTAACTTTACTCCTTCAATTTTGCAACATTGGGCAAATCATGTATTTTCTCAGGACTCAATTCCTTCAACTGCAATGTGAGATAATAATGTCTACATTCCCAATCTGTTGTGACAGTTGGGTGAGATAATATTTGAAAAAGCTTTTTACATAGGAGGCACTCAATAAGGATGTATGGAATTAGCTGGAATATTAGTTGCTATGATGAGTTCTGTCGAATAACTGTCAAGGGATTTTTAGAATCATAGAGGTGAATTTCCCAAACACTATTCAGTGAAATAT
The DNA here is from genome assembly GCF_001890085.2 of Hipposideros armiger. NCBI lineage: Eukaryota > Metazoa > Chordata > Mammalia > Chiroptera > Hipposideridae > Hipposideros > Hipposideros armiger. The sequence continues at coordinate 1,255,348 of NW_017731729.1, forward strand.
AATCATGCTTTTTGCTATTAATAGGCTTTACATGAAAATAAAGAATGTTATAATCAAATAAGCTTGAAGTGATCCTAATTATACAGTCGCAAAAAGTCCATTATCATTGTAAAGTCAATAAAAGTCCTATGATTTTTAAAAAATATCCACTTTTTATCCAAAAAATATCCACTTTTTATCCATTTATGTCATGAAACACATTCTTATAGAGTGTTTACTAAGTTCTTTTAGAACATATTATGGAAGATGCTGTTGTAGAATTTTTGAATTTTAAGAGGTAATAGAAATTATCTAGTTTAAACCCTGCTCCATTTTATTTTATGGATGGGGATATTGGAGTTCACAAGGGTTGAGGAACGTATACAAGATCAAACCACCAATTAATGGCAGACTGAAGATAATATTGGGTTGTCGGAAAAGTCATGACGTATTTTTTCTATGTTTTTCATTGCAAAAATGTGACATGACTTTTCCGACAACCCAATAGATCATTGCTCATTCTACTGTGTCACCTGTTATGGATCTGGACTAGCTCTCCTTTAGCTCACTTACCAAGGGTCTTTGGAACAACGATCTATATCATTTCTTACACATAAACTCTCTACCCTTGGATTTGAACCCAGTGATCCATTTGTTCCCCTGTATCCATGAGCATGTACTGAGTCAACAGCATGCCTATGCTGAGTGGAAAAACAGCTAGTTCTAAACACCAATTCATTCAACTAGATTCTACTCATCTTAGCTACCATAAGTAAGTATTTATTGGGTCCCTATTATATAGTAACAAAGCAATAGATCCAAAACTGAGAAGGACCTAGTCTTTAAGTGATCTTAACCAAAAAGCCATGTTCAGAGACTTCAGGCAGTTTTATGATGGTAGTGATCTGTAGCAAACCTGTTAGACTTAGAAATATATATATCTTGTATATACATAGACAGAGATTAATATTTATAGCAATTGCAGAATATACACCCTGCAATACCATGCACAAAAACACAAATTTTAGACTAAATGTCTGTTCTTACAGTAATCATCATATTCTGCCTCCTCGCTCTTATTTTCTGTGTTCTGTTTTTATCTTCTCAAGGAGAATTTTAAAACTTCTTGAGATTAGGGGCTTTGTCCTTACACATCTTCACATAAAGGTGTTTAAGGTATACTTCCTTTTTTATATTATGTGGAGTTCAAGTGTATTGTTAAAATCATATTTGCATGGGTAAAAGACAAAGGGAAGACTTGGAGCTGAAAAGTGGCTCCATTCATGACAAAAATGGGTTAATTAAACCCATTGGAGGTGTCTCCTTCTCAAAACATACTTCATGACTCATTTGAATGACAACTCCCAGCACATTAGCTGTTTGGATTCACAATATAAACCCTAGATCTGAATAAACACTTTGTCTTTATTTATGTGATTTGTTTTACTGACTATTGTATTCTATATGACTTGTGCAAAAATAACCTCTGTAGTAGCATGCCTTTCTTAAATAGAAGTAAAAACTGCTACCTTACATATGACAGGTGCATTTACCTTTGCTAAGCAGTTGAGTTCCATCACTTAAGGGCACAGAGGGCTGTCTTAAAGTTACTGTTAGGGCTGGCCGAGTGGCTCAGTTGGTTAAGAGCTCGCTCAAGAATGCGAGCTCTGAGCAACAGCAGTTTGATTCCCTGCCTGAGCTGAGCTGCCGCTGAGCTGCCAACAGGTGGCAGGATGTCTCAGCTAAACAACAACAACAACAATAACAACAACAACAAAAACAATTTACTCTTGAACTCTAAATTGCCACATGTTGGAATAATGATTTACTATTTGCTGAAAGGGAGTTTTCTAGCACTCAGATCCTGGTACAAATATGGAATAATATATCTAGAGCAGTGTGTGCAACCAACCATTCTATTAAACATATAAGCAAACAATTTCATGGGTAATAACCTCATCATTCCTATTTCAGAAGACTATAATGGTTCCCAGTGCTCATCCCTTCAATTTTGTAAGTCTACCCTCCTTAGCCTGCCCATTGATCCAAGAAAAAGCATTTATTAAAAATAATCTATGGGAAGTATTTTGTAAAATATTCATTTTTAACTTAGAATTGATGTTATACACTGAAGATTAAATATGTATTCTATATTTCAGTAATTATTGGGACCATCAAAAATGTCTGGTTATTCTCAGGCATTTATCCAGATAAGAAGTAGGGAAGATAGTTAAAAACAGAAATCAACTAACAGGAAGAAGGGAACAAAGAGAGAACTGCTCCTGAAAACAGTAGAATTAAGAAGAGATTGCTTTAAAAGACAAGACATAATCCTACTAGTGAGTATGAAAAATATTGGCAAGATATTGTGCCTCTTAAGAATTAGCAAGTATTTGTAATTGTACTCTGTCTTCCAGTGCCTCCTTTACCTTGAACATTTGCTCTAAATTCACCTTACTTGACTTCAAAAATCATAGCTAAATTAGTTGACATAAGTATGTGGTTTTTAAAAATATTTTTCTCATTCTGTTGTATGTTCTATAAATTCAAACATAATCTTAATCTCTTTTGCATTTATGGTAGCATTCAGTATTATGTATTGGTACCCAGCAGGTACTTAACAGATATTTTCTCATTCTTCATTTTAACTATTGAATTAAAAACTAAATTAACATTTAGCTGATTTGCTATGAATTGAATGGTTGTATTCCACCCTCCTCAATTCATATGTTGAAATTCTCATCCCCAATGTGATAGTATTTAGAAGTAGGACCTTGAGGAAGTAATTGGTTTAGGTAAGGTCATAGGAGACCCCTTTATGGGATTAATGCCCTTATGAAAAGAAGACGAGACACTAAATCTCCCTCTTTCTGCAATGTGAGGCTACACTTAGTAGGCAGCCACCGACAAATCAGGAAGAGGTATCTCACCAGACACTGAATCGGCCAGCCCCTTGATCTTACACTTAGCCTCCAGAACAGTGAAAAATAAAGATTTGTTGTTTAAGACACCCAGTTTATGGTAGTTTACCATAGCCGCTCAAACTGAATAAAACAGTAATATTGTTCTTAAATGTGGCTTATTTTACATTAAAGTGATAAACATCTTACTTAGCAGCTAGGCTCACTGAAACAACCTATATTCCTTTCTTAGTTATAGCATTCCCTGAAACATCATCATTTTGAGTTTTCTACACTATACTACAGAATTATTATATTTCAAAGGCATCTTAAATGTCCAAGACAGTGTGGCTTGTGCCAACATATTGTGTCTATTTTAAACAGTCAAAAAATCCTTCATTAGAGGCAAAAAATATTATACCCAACATATAGAGAGTGATTATGAATTGTGAAGCTTATGAGTTTTCAAGAGGAACCCTTATGAGATAAGTTTAATTAAGCAAGGCATTCTATTAATCATTTCTAATTACTCATGCAAATCACAGATGCTCTGGCCTGTGGTTTAATATCCTGATTTGATCCCAAATGTAGCTGATGTTTGGTGGCCCAATGGGTATTTCAATGAACGTGTTTTCACTGATCTTGTTACTCTATCTAGATAGAATAATTGTCAGGAAAAAAGTCAGCTTGATTTGTTTAGTATTACAAGTATTTTAATTACTGAATTAAAGAGGCAAAGGTAAAAGAATATAAGAGAAGGTTGTATAGCTACATGTAGTGATTCAGCTCAGCAGTGCACGCATATATCCATCTGGCTGTGTGCACAACCCAGGGTGCTGGCCCACAGACCTGTGTTCTTCATTTCTAGATATAGTCTCTATCTGTTAGCTCCTAGTGTGCTGCTGATGAAAAAATGTTGTCCTGAGTTTAGCATCATCATTCATGTAAGTAAATATGACACATAGAAGAACAGGCTTGTTCCACCTGATTCCAGATTTCTTCTCTATACCCTTGGTTCACAATTCAAGTATGAGGTTAAAAGGTGTGGCCTCTTTACCCACCCAAATCCAAATTGTTTGAGAAAGTTCAGAATGACAAAAATACCATGAATTTATTTCTAAACAGCTTTCTAATTTAGAATCTATACATGTTGGGGACTAGTGATGTATATGTGAGTGGAACTTACTACTTATTCAACTCTAAAGGTGATGCTTGGCAAACATATAAATTCAAGGATTTCCTTGTAATGATTCCACAACATCCTAGAGCAGTGGTTCTCCACCTGTGGGTCGCAACCCCTTTGGGGGTTGAACAACCCTTTCACAGGGGTCGCCTAAGACCATTGGAAAACAAAAAGATATTTATATTATGATTCATAACAGTAGCAAAATTACAGTTATAGAGTAGCAACGAAAATAATTTTATGGTTAGGGGTCACCACAACATGAGGAACTGTATTAAGGGGTCACGGCATTAGAAAGATTGAGAACTGCTGCCCTAGAGGGTTTTTGCCATAGATTGAGACCTCTGCACTTTTTCTGTTTTATGGCAAGTTTAGGTCTGTTTTAACCTTTTTACTTAGAGGGAAATATTGAAACCTCCAGTATAACATGGAAAAATGAAATATGTCTCTGCCTGCCCCCCTTTCCCATACACAGTGAAACTTCTCATTCATTCTACACCTGTCCGGACAAGCCTTAGATGCCAGTTACCACCTCAGTACCCCTTCCCCACCCCTTCTCCTCTTCTCTGAATGCTCCTACTTTTAATCTTAGTTTTGGTGTCTCCTTGGACCCTCCCATCATCAAAATCTGCTGTCACTAAATGTCTTGCTAAATCAATTTGTACTAAGGTATAAAAGACAGATAAGGTTATATTTGCATTTGAATAGAGAGCACTGTGTTTTGCTAAAGGGATTAGTCTCTGACCTGGAATTTTAGGCATAAGCAAATAGATGACAAAAGGGCCAGTTAAAGAAAAGGGAGCCTTCCTACTACCCATGAAATCACACTAAATGTGTAGTCACTGATTCACCCACCAGAGAAACAGTGTGACTTAGTGTTAAAGGCCTTTACTGCTTGAATTTAAATTCAGTGAGGCACTTTCTCACCTGTGAGATTTGAGGTGTGTCTTTAGTTCCTTTGTGCCTCAGTTACCCCATCTATAAAAGGGGATTAAGATAATAATATCTATCCTGTGAAAATCCATGTGAATGTGGAGTCCTTTGAAAATGCCATGCACATGATCAGTGCTCTGTATGTGCTTGATAAATAAAATAAATACTAGTAAGCTGGCCTTGAACCTTTGTGGTGTTTCTATCAGGGACAAGGCCTAAGACCCTGAAGATGTTGTAGTTATTCCTGAGGACTAGACTATGCAGTTGTATAACTGATTACAATAAATTAAGCAGACAAGTTAGAATGATACTCTTTAAAGTCTACCCCAGTATGAGGGTTTCAATATCAGAAATGTCCAAGCCTTTAGAGAACTTTTATAATTGATTTTTAGAGTTATTTGAGTCACACAGATGATACACCTGGAAGCAAGATCTCAACAGACTAAGTAAGATGCTTCTGAGAATGACAGTTTGTAGTTTCTTTTATGCATTTGGAATTTAGGAGGGAAGGGAAGGAAGATTACATGAAGATGGGAGAAACCCAGGCAGGGATTGGATTACAGGATACTTTACAGGATTGTGTGCTCTCAAGAGGGTAGTTAAGCTTCCAAGGGATCTGAAAAAGAGGCATTTCAAAAATGTATTAACCTAGATGTACACAAACAATGGATAGGGCTTGCTTAAGGCAAAGATAAAACTTTCACTAAAGAAATTACACGCCTGGGGTGTGACTGCCCACCATGAATACCTGGTTAGAAATTTATGACCTGATCACCCTGTTAGATTTATTTTAGCACCCCTTTTTCCTTCACACAGGACATCCAAAGGGGAAGGGCAAATATTAATGTGGAGGGACAGAATTTTCCCTGAGCTTGAATTGAAATATCACCTTAAACCATAATTTTTCATGACCATGAGCAAATACTGCAGAACAGTTCAATCGATGTCAATATTGTACTCTTTAAAGTCACAATTTCTGTCTTTCTGAATTTTCCTTTTCCTACCCCTCTTCTTCATTTCCCTCTTTTACTCATTCCACAAATATTATTTGGACATGTATTATTTGGACAACAAGAGGAGGAACAAGTTGGTTGGGAAAGGGAGAGAGATAAACAGCTCAGTTGAGACATGTGGGTTTGAGTTGCCTGTTGAACAGCCACATGAATATGTCCAGCTGATGGAGAATTCAGGGGACCGAGCTCAAGAGGAGCTATATATTCAAGATAGACAAGGGATTCATCACTGTGTAAATGGGAGTTAAAGATAGGCTGACCCATTAGAAAACATGTAAATTAAAGGAAAGGTCAAGGAAAGATCATAGAAAAATGCTGATCACCAGTTTTAATGGCAGGCATGGGGTAGAAGAAGAATGAGTGAAGAAAAGTAAGATGGGATTAAAAAAAAGTAGGACAAGGCCCTGATGTGTTTGTTTCATGGAAAACAAAGGAGAACTGAATGTCTAAGAGAAGTTTAAGTGTTGAAGCTGTTTCTGGTAAGTCAAGGACTAAACTATACATGGGATTTTCAATGAGGTCATTTTGATAACTTTTGCCAAAATAGTTTCTAAAAAGCGGTGGAAATGAAAGTAAGATTTTGGTGAGCTAAGGAGTGAATTGGAGGTTAGGAAGTAGAGAAGGTAGCTCTGCTGAGAAAGACAGAGTAAAGCAGATAACTTGAAAGGCTCAATAATATAGTTTAATATGGCACTCAATGCCTAGCCCATCATGTTTTTGTTTTTTGAAAGGCCTGTCTTTTCTCTGTCCTGAGGCTGAAATTCCAGAAGTCTGACTCTACCCTCCCAAATCTTGGTTATATAAACACCTTCGCCTAAGAGAGACTTAAAGAGAGGCAAATAGTATGGAATGATTACCTGCTACTTAGTGGCCAGATTTACCTGTAAATGGGGGATGTCCATGTAAAGCTAGCCAGCAGGGTCAAGTTTCAATCTTAGGAGGAAGATCATGATAGGGAGTATGTACATAGTTCTCATCAAAAGAGAAGTGATAATTGCAGTGGTCAGAGGACATGGATAACAGAGAGTACACAGAAGACAGAAAACACAGATCTTTGTAGAAGCCTCCAAATTTAGTGAGGATAAGAAGGAAGATGAGCCAGGGACAGACAGGGATGGGGCAGAAGCAGTCAGAGAGATGGGATGAGAATTAGAATAGCGCAGCCCAATAGAAGCCAAAGGTGGAATGTGAATCAGACATATAGGATGAAGGAGGACACACTGAAAATAGCAGGCATGTCAAGCTGAGATGGATGAGAAAATCCATTTGTTTTTATGTTTTAGATCATTTCTCTCTTTCTGTGCTTTGTGTGTGTATGTATATATGTATTAGACGTGTATATATCTGTGTATAGATGTATCAGTTTTATTGATATAATTCAATATTATGGACCCACTTAATACCATTCACCCACTTAAACTGCATGATTCAGTGTTTTTAAAAATATTTGTACAGTGTTGTGCAATCATCACCAATCTATTTGTTTCTGTATGAGATTGTTGCTTCTGACCTTGGGTATAATAGTTTCAGGAGAATAAATGAGAGTGTAGCAGTTAGTTTTCCAAGAATTAAGGAACAGTGAGGCCACAGACTGGGAGAAATATTTGCAAATGACACACAAGAATACCTCAGAGATATTGCGGGTATGGTCTTAGAGCACCGCAATAAAGTGAGTATTGCAATAAAGTGAGTTATAATTTTTGTGCTGGTGAAGGGTTTTGCCATCAACATGTAAAACATGCATTATCTGTGAAGTGTAATAATGCAAAGTCTAATAAAGCAAGGTATTCCTGCATTTGATAAAGGGTTGTTATCCAAAGTAAACAAACAACTCTTAAAAGTCAACAGTTAGAAAACAAGCAACCTCATTATAAAATCGGCAAACAATCTGAACAGACACTTCATCAAAGAAGATATGCAGATGACAAATAAGCCAACTAATGTGAAAGATGATCAACATTATGTCATTGGGGAATTGCAGATTAAAACAACAACGAGAAACCATTAGAAACCTATTAGAAAGGCAAAAATCCAAAACACTGACAACACCAAACGTTGACAAGGATGTGGAGCAACAGGAACACTCATTCACTGCTGGTGGGAATGCAAAATGGTACAGCCATTTGGAAGACAGTTTGACAATTTCTTACAAAATTAAACATACTCTTATATGAGTACAGCTCAAGAATTATGTCCCTTGGTACTTACTCAAATGAGTCAAAAACTTATGTCTACACAAAAAACTATACACAGATATGTACAGCAGCTTTATTCACAGTTGCCCAACTTTTTGTTAGCCTAAAAAGAAAAGATCAAAGTGAGAGGCAACAAGCATTTATTAGAGATCAAAAAAGAATAGCTATTCAGGAAACCCTGAGTTATGCAGAAATCCAAATAATGTTCCAAATAGGAGACAAAGGCAAGAAGTATTAATGAGAAAGGAAAGGGTCACAATTACATCAATAGAAGTACGGCATTTCTATTGGTGCAGATAAACTAACATAGTGACCCTAATTCTAAACAATGTTTTTAAATTTCAGTCTGGTAGTCATAAGCTTGGTAGTCACAACATCAGCTTTGCTTTTTTATGATCTTTGCAAACAGTTCTTTGGGAGACAACATTGCTTTAGGCCAAGTCCAAAGGTTTTTTACCCTGTTTTAACATTTCAAAGGATTGAGGCATAAAACAAAACTGACTAGATGTATAAGGCAGTTCTTCTGGGATGGCAGCTCACACACACACACACACACACACACACACACACACACACACACACACTTTATATATACATATATATATATATATATATATATATATTTCATATTTTATATGAACACTTGTAAGCAACCATGATATCCTTCAATAGGTAAATTATAGATAAATAAATTGTGGTACATCCAGACAATGGAATATGGTTCAACATTAAAAAGAAATGAGCTATCAAGTCATGGAAAGACATGGAGGAAATATTTTTCTAAAAGGCATAGATGCGTATTTTTAAGGGCTATGAAACTTTTGTATCATATTATAATGGTGTTTATATGCCATTATACATTTGTCAAAATCCATACAATGTAAAACATCAAGAGTGAACCCTAATTTAAGCTATGGACTTTGGGTTATAATGCCATAATGTAGGATCATCAATTGTAACAAGTGTACCACTTTGGTACACAATGTTGATAGCTGTGCTTATGTAGGGGGAAGGGGTGGGGTATATAGGCAATCTCTGTACGTTCCTCTTACTCTTGCTGTGAATCTAAAACTGTTTACGGATTGTCTGTGTGTACAGCCCTTGTTTAAGAAAGGGATACTAAGTGAGTCCAATGCGTTTCACATTGTACAAAATGAGTCTTAAGTTATACAAGTGTTTGATGGAATGAGGCCACAGGAAAAAAGCAAGGGAACGAGAGTAGTTGGGGCTTTAACTCTTAGAATGAAGGAAACCCCTTTTCCTCTGAGAAGTGAGGAAGAGAAGAACTGGTAAAGCCCTTGGCTATTTACAAGTTGTGAGGAGGATATGGCTACAGAGATATTTTGGGAAGGGGAAGAAGGTGAGGAAGCATACAATTTGTGACTGATTTCTTCTCAGTAAAGCCAAGCCACACAATGCTCCTGGCTAGAGGAAATATTTGATGAAGGAGAGGATTTTAAGTTCAGAGGGTTTGCTTCTCCTGTTAGTTTACTT
>NW_017731729.1:1266014-1271157 GCF_001890085.2 Hipposideros armiger
CCAACTCCCAAACTTTACTGGAATATATTATATATTTAAAAAGAGAAAAAAGAAGATGCCATTCTGTAGGCATGCTGCTTAGTCATGGGACTATTACTCTTCTCATCAGGAAGTGGAGCCTGTTTCTTTTTCCCTGGAATCTGAACAGAACTTGTGAGATGCTTTGACTCAAAGAATGTGGTGGAATGATGTTGTGGGAGTTCTGAGGCTAGGTATCAAAGGCCTTGAAGTTTCCGTGTTCATCCTCTTGGAACTTTTCCCAGAAACTGCCATGTGAAGAAGCCTCATCTGGCCTGCTGAAGGATAGGAGGCCATATGCAGAAGAGACACGTTTCCCAGATGAAGCGCCCTAAACCAACCAGCCAACAGGCAGCACCAAATACTTTGTTAAGTATAGCGTAGATAGTATAGCACAAAAATACCCAAGAGAACATTTTTCCATAATTCTAAAGATGAGGAAACTAAGGGAGGTTACAGATAACCAGCTCAAGATCAGACATCAATGATGGAGCCAAGATTTTAGGTCCAGACACCGTCACCCATGTCACCAACTCTTAACCGCTGTGCTTCATAAATATGCGTTTTAAATACTCTGTATTCCATGTTGCAGACTGTTTTCCCTCTACTTCATTATGTCTAACTGTGTGATATTTAACCCACCTAAATTAAAGTGATCTCACGGCTTAAGAGACATAATAGATCATATATCTAGATCACAGTTCCCAGAACACATTAATTGCTGGGTAATGGTAGCTATTATTCCTGCAGATAGTGAACCTCCACACTTTGAGTGTGAATTTTATTTTTCCAAACAGTCAAAAGCCATGTGGAATGAAGAAGAGTGAGTAGAATAGGTAATTCCAACTTTAATTCCACTTGTTCTCAGTAACAAAATATATAGGTAAAATATAAGAAAACTGCCTTTCTCATGTGGTTTGGTACCTGGGTTTGAAAGTCATTCTCTGCAGCTTTTTGACAAGGGCATCATTAGTAAAATTCAAGTTAATATCCACAAAGTAAAACACTCACATGGAAGTACAAGTTCTGGCCTGGTTGTGAAAATATCAGTCTTTTCATATAGTCAAATCTCATGTACATAAGTTCATATAAGCTTGGTATAACCAGCTAACAGAAATATGGATGATGACTGTGGTTTTGGGTATTCAGTATATTGATAAGTCAAAAGGGGGTTTGGGTTGGCTGAGTCGGACTGTCATACTGTTCAGGATTGTCATACATTCAGAGGTGCAGCAGCTTGAAGGTCATTAGATTTTTATATCTTTAAACTCTAGCATTTGCTCAGGCACTTTTGCCAGGCCCAGACTCCTCCAGGAAGGTGGATATAGTTTGCTGTCTGTGAGGTGGTGATCAGTAAAGTGTATTTTTTTTTCTTTGTTTGTTTTACATATAAGGGAAGAAATAATTCTATTCCTGAAATGATTTGTTTCCTTACAGATTAAAGCCCAAAGTTTTCAACATGACATTCAAAGCCTTTGTGATTGATTTCCAACCTTCTGTTTTGATGTCTTCCTGAGGCACCTTGCATTTCTTTACTTTGGTGCTTTATTCGTACTTATCTGTACCTGAAATGTGCATTTCACTTTCTCATTCTCTCTACCTTATTTGTTCTCTCCTTATTGAAAATCGTTGACATCCATCGAATCATATGACATCTTCTCCAGGAAGCCTATACAATGCCCTAGTAAAATCTTTCTGTTAGTTTTTTCCAGTAAAAACTGTTATGCGAGGATCCATGGATCTGAAACAGAGACTGTCTTAATAGCATTTGGAGATAGTAATAGTGACTGCATCATATGTTTGTTTGAGGAATTAAGCATTATTCTATGTAAAATACTGTGAAGATCTCCAGGTATATAATAAGCATAAACACTATGTAAATAGTGTTTTGCCATTGTTATAAACAATTGATAAAACATAATGTGTAAGTAGTTGTAGGGATGGTTGCACTATTTTATAAGTAAAGCATGACAGTGGCATTTTGCTATCTGTAAATCTATGTAGCTCCAAAGTGAAAGGAAAGAGAGAATGGTACACAGAGAGATTGCACACTGGGTTTGCATGTGTATTGATTTGCCTGAAAGCAAGGTCTAAGACAACAGGATCCATGAAGTGTATCTAACCAAGATTAAAATGAAACTGCCAAAAAAACTCAGCTGACTTTACAGGTTGTCACCTCAGGTAAAACAAAACAAAACAAAACTAAACAAACAAAAAAATGACACTGCTGGATGGGGGAAATTACCTNGTCCTTTTGTTCTTCAGTCTAGTTGTAGAGGAAGTCGCTTCACTGGCCCAAGTTGGCACCATCATTGCACTCTTCCTGGGTGAGGCAGATCAGTTGCCGGCTTCTGGATGGCCGCTCACAGTGGCTGCTGGCCACTCACGCTGGCTGCCGGCTACACATGGTAGCCCATGGCAACCCACTGCAGCAGGGGCTGCAGCCTATGGTGTTGCTGGCAACTCACGGTAGCCCAGCTCCAGGTTGAGCTGTTGTTCAGTGTCTTAGCTGTAGAGGGCAGTGTCACTGGCTCTCATATGTGGGATCCAAACCGGGCCCTCTGGTGTCCCAAGCCAGCTCTTAACCAATGCGCCACTTGGCCAGCCCAACAATTTCTTATATAATCCTGGCAAATGCTCTTAACTCTGGTCTAGGTTATTGTATTCCTCACACTAGAGTAGAGACTTACAAATTTCCGAGGGGATGGAAAGCTGGAAATAAACTAGTCTTTTACCATGGGGTTTTCAAATAATCAATCTTGTTATTAGACCCTCTCTCCCACTCCTCTTTTCTTTCGTTTTTCCCTGACCCAGTCCAGCCATTGGATAAGTATTCTCTTGGGATTATGTAGTGAGACCCCTCCTAAGATATGTGTAATCCAAACACATGAATTCAACTAGTTTACTCTTCCAGAGTCCAACTGTAAACAGATACAGGACATGATGAAAAACAAGCCAGAGAAGAGATTGGTCTTGTTGATTTCAATCAACACAGATTTCTAGAAGGCACAGGGAGGGACAAACATGCCAAACAAAAGCCCAACAAACTCTTTTCTATTCACAACTGGTATTGAATTTTTGAATTTTGTAAAAAGTAGGAATTAATGAGAAAAATAATACATGTATGATTTTTTTTAACTTAAAGGCAAATACAATTTGCATGAAATCAACATTTACCTGACATGTGCACTTTTCAAGGCTTGAATAAACTGTGACATGAAAAAGATGAAAGGCATGGGCTGCATATAAAAATCTTTAAAAGGTAATTGACAGGCACTTGTAATAAATATTGCTTAAGCAGAAAAATGCATTTTTCTATTTTTCTGCCACTGCGATTCCTGCTTCATCTCTATCTTCTCCCCACTTTCTCATTAAATATGATTTCTCTTTTATGATGAGATTCAGACCACATGCTGATGGCCGAGGAGACAGGATGAAGGACTCTTAGAAAAGAGCCTCCCCATCCCCCGTAAACTGCTTTTTGAGGTTATAGAAAAAGTCTGGGACAAAACTGAATTCCCAAAAAGTATGAAAGTATTGAAGAGTATAAATTAGAAGATGAGCTAAAATCAAGTGGGCTTGGCTGCTCCTCGCCTCCTACCACCTTTTAAATTACTCCCATGTTGTCTGTTTTACTGCTGTTCCTTAAACTCTAACCATGCCTGTCTTTGAAGACCATGCAGAGACTATCATGTCAAGAGGGGAATCAGGCCGGACATTTGGGCCAATGGCCTCTTCAACACATTTGGGGTGAAGGAGGGAGCCAGGATGGAGTGCCCTTCCGTCCCTTGGTTCATTGTGAATGGGTTCTGTCTGGTTAGCCTTATGGATGTTGTCCAACCAGAGCACTTCAGTGGCCCACTGAAATACTAGCCCCACGAAAAGCCTACGAGTGCTTGCAAAGTTGCCTGAAAAATAATCTGTTTTTGTGCCTAGCCCATTACTATTATGTCTTTTATCTTTTTCTCTCCTGTTCTGTTAGCTGCCTTTTATCATGATAGCCCTTCTCATGACTAATCTATGGCATGCTTTAAAAAGTGCTCTCTTATTTTTCATGATGACTTTCAATAGTTTCTTTTAAATAGAGTTGTTCTAAAATCTCTCTTCGCCTCATTCATGAAGTCTCTTCCAACCACTAAAGTGGGAAAGAAGTTCCTGTGGACCAGCGTCTTATCTTGACACACACAAATGTCACCGTTTTCTCGCTCTCCCTCTCTCTCTCAGTCTTTCTCCCCTTCATCCACATATAATGCAATTTGGATGAAATATAATTTTTACATATAATTAATAACACTCCCTGCCCCCACTCTCAGTATCTAAGAAGGAATCCATGCAATGGAGAGCAAAGTTGTGAAAGATGCATTACTTTATTACTTCATATCATTTTTTTAAAAGTCATATAGTATATTTTAAGTGAATCAAAATATATTGTGAATGGAGACTACTCAAGCATCTCTGGGGATCATTGGCAATGCACTGAAATATCAGAGAAACAAGGCTGTAAACCCCTGGTCTCCATGTATAGTAGAGATTACTCTAAGCTGATCAGGATACACCATACCCTTCAACACCTGGTATTCTGAAGTGCCAATTGTGTAAAGAATCTTGACAGTGCTATTTTGCTTCAACACAATGACTTCAATGCTGCAAAACAATAGTTTCAGTGTTTCTTAGAAATGGTCAGTTGCCGTGCAATTACATTTCACTGTTCATGAGAGAGTGGCCCACATCAGACCTATACAAATCCCAAAGGGTCTGTGTTGAACCTGTTTGAAAAAGTACCGTCTACTGAGTCTCAGTGTGTTTTAATGAGGTATTTACAAGGGACCCCTTTTTCCTTTCCCAGGCTTAAAGTACACATTTCTTACAAGTAGAGACAGTCCATTTCAATAGACATTAGAATGTTTATCTTTACCATCTCTATAAGGACTAAAACAAACATTTGTAATTAAATGTTAACTTACTTTAAGCATTTACTGCAGGCATATCAGACATTCCCATTATGGTTTGTATGTGAACAGAATGTAACATGGAAATTACTTTTTAAAAAATTGACAAGGAGATAGAATAACTCATTTCAACATTTCCACAGGTCTCACCTTTTGGAAATCTTATTACTGAATCA
>NW_017731729.1:1274617-1298176 GCF_001890085.2 Hipposideros armiger
GTTCCGTGCTCACCACCAACTCCTAGTGTTTCTCTTCTGGCAGATCTTACGACATTGTGTCTGAATCGTTGGTCAGCTACTGTGTAAAGCAAACATGGGGCTCAAGCTACATTTACTAATTTCCATTCTTGGTGCCACTATTCAATACATGCTCCCCTATCTCTGGCCCATTCCACCTGCCTCAAGCCTTGGATCTTTCAAATCCATAGTAGGAAAAGTGATCATCAAAACTGAAAATCTAATTTTACTCTCCTGCTTAAAACTCTTCCATTGGTCCCCACTGACCTTAACAACTTAGAATATGATCTTAACCACTTAGCAAGTAATATAGGGAGGGCCCTTTGGGGTTTGATCCTTGTTTACCTTTTAGTTTCCTATCTGACCATGCCTATCCTTCAGAACAAGCTCCAGGTAGGGTAAGTCTGCCCCCCTCTACCTCAAACCACTCCTACCCTCACCCCACCTCTCTTGCCTGGCTAACCTCAGAAATAGGAGTCCCAAGATTTGTTAAGAGACTCAATGATATCATCAAGAACTCAGGTTCCCTGATAGATACAGTGGAAGGTCTCCCTCCAAAGAAGTGCTTGCAGCTCCTTTGAGGGTCAGCCTCAGCAGCAGGGAGCCACCTCACTGCTGGCACCTCTTCCCCAGGGAAATTTGCCTCTAGTGACTGAGTGAGGCTGAGGCTGGGGTTTAAAGGTAGGGTCCTACACATTCAATGCTCTGATAGGAAATCCTTTGTTTAAAAGCTCACAGTATTTTAGTTGAGATTTTGTTGGTCCTACATTAGAGTTTGGTTCTTCCTCTGCCCGATCTGACTTCCACCAATTTTCTTTCATAGATATTGATCCCCAGACACTGTCTTAGTTCTGATTCTGCAGAGCACAACCTCCAACTTTTTCTGTCATCCTCGGTTGAGATTTCTCCCCTTTTTCACAAGATGGCTGCAGCCAATTCTAGTGTCATGTCCTTGTATGACACTATAAAAGAGTCGTGTGGGTAGGGGTGTAAGAGTCGAGCAATAAGGGAACACTTTATCTCATTTTCTTATGAAANTGCTTAGGTTCTTCTGTGTCTACACTGACACATGCAGCAATTGAGCCCTTGAAATGGGACCAGTCCAAATTAAGATGTGCTGTAACTGTAAAATGCACACCAGATTTTGAAGGCTTCATGCAAAAATATTTTTATAAAGTAGAATATCTCAGTCATTTTTATATTGATTATATGTTACAGTAATATTGATATATTTGCTTAAACAAAACAGATTATCAAATTAATATTACCTGTTTCTTTTTTACTTATTGAAAAATGTTGCTACTAGAAAACTTAACATTATTTGGGTAGCTCCCATTATATTTCTATTGGACGGTGCAGTTTCAGACCCATGATGACGTCTAGTTTAGTTTGTCTTAACTGCAAGTTAGAATATGGCTCTCAAAGACCATATTAATACACCTTTTTGAAATCTAGTATGGGCTGTTTATGGGCCACTTTGGTTTTTACAAACTAAATTTTTTATGTTCTAACTAAGAATAGGTTTTCTCAGCAATACTTCCCTTAATTCTCATCAGACAATGGCAAGGTGACTTTCAATGGTGAGTAGGGCCCCTGTGAAACCCTGGAGCAAAGTGCAGAATAATAATGATAGCAACCATTTAGTTAGAACTTACAGTAGTCTAGGACTGTGCTAGGTGTTTTATTCACCTTTAAAACAAACCAACAAACAAAATGAGTGAGTTTCCAAGTTGGAACCCTTGAACCTCTTTGAAGGCCAGTGTTTAATCTATAAAGTGAAGCTAAATTATCACTAATCAAATATCTATTAATCTAAAAGGCATAAAGTGTGTTAGGTATTGCTATATGTACGAGCTCCTATAGTTTAGGCTCAAAAATTCCTGTCTTATCTTTGAAGCAATTTTTCTGAGATTAATTGCCAAGGTCGCCCAATTAAGTGCTCAGTGTGACTCAACGTCTGTCTTCTTTTCACAATTTTACACCATGAAGGTCAATGATTACTCTTTTACATGATTGTTTTGAGGACCTAAAATTATACCTCATTCTCCCCTTGCTCTTTTCCTATCTCTGGAGCATGAACACCTCTTTCCTGTTCTCTCTTCCTTACTTTGTGTCCACCTTTCTAAGTGTTTGGTCTTTCAACTCTTCCCCCTAAACTCATTCAATGCTGTTCACTTTCTCAAGTCCGACTTTCACATCTCTCTGTGTGCCTGTCTGTCTGTCTTCTCTTCTGTGTCCTCTAATTCTGCTCTAATATGACCTTGTGTTTGGCTTCGTTCTTTCCAATTGTCCTCAAATTTTACTTAGTAGTAGGTCTGAGAGGTGCCTGCAGTATTTTTTCTAAACATTTTTGAGCAAAACCAAGCATCAGTTGGGAGCAAGAGAGAAACTCAAATTAAACAGAAGACTCGGCAAACATTTTTCATAGTCAATTTGAATTATTTAAAATGTCTTCCTGGGGAAGTAGCATTTTGTCAATATGTTTAAAAATATATAATCAAGGATGTTCTAGTGTGTTAGGACTAATGTATTCTCTGTATCATGCATTTTTATAGCATTTAGTTGAATATTTTCATAGATAATGTCCCCATGTCTTTTTTCTTTCATCTGAGAAATCAGGGGAAATAATGTTTTAAAAATATTTATTGTTAGATTTAATCATACTCCAGACACATCTTGGTTGTTTTGATGGGATTGTGACATTGCATATTACAAAAGCAGTCACTTTATAAATTGTCTTCATTTGTGTTTTTCAATTCTATGAACTTAATTATTAGTGCAGAGTGTATTTCTTTAAAGCATCAGCTTCTTGGGCCTAAACTCAAACAAAGAAGTAAGATTTTTGTAAATACCTTCGTTGTTTTTTTTTTTTTAAGAAAACTATTTCACAGCCTCTGAGCTGTGAAATATGGAGCTCTCATTAGCTGCACTGAGAGTTTCCTGTTACCATTCCAGCTGTTGACTATTTACTACAGAAGCGGGTGCTAGCAGTAGGCAGAGAAAAATGCTCAATTAGAGCTTTCCAGGTGAAGATTTCTTTGAGGTGGATTTGAACATGTGCCTATTATGAGAAAAAGCTATGCATTATTCAAATCATGAAAAAACTACAAAAATTCCCCCAAATTGTTCAGTGTTTTGTCAAATAAAATAAATGCTAGTATTTAGAGGAAAATTCCATTACGCTAATCAACTTAAACAATTTGTTAGCTGACGCTTTTTTTTTTCTTCAAGTGATAGATGCTAGAAGATCCCAAATGTAGTTATTTACAGATGCATTTTAATACACTTATGAATATTTTATTCACACATCCTTAGTAACTTGTCTGATTTCTCTTAGTCTGTTTTCTTACTGGTCATCCTAGTACACTGATCCCAGAAAATGGATTGACTGAGTCATATTAAGCACCTGAGCCATGAAATACAAACTTTATCCAAACGGGGCCCATCCAAGTAAACTGGTAGGATGAAGGGTGATTTTTTTCTTCTGTTTTTTTCTTTGTATTTTCCAATTTTTCTACTGTTAAGAATATGTTAATTTTTTTTAATCAGTGAAACTAAAGATTACATAGTACATTTACAATGAAGTATAGACGCTAAAGGATTCTTTTGAAAGCAAGATAAAATAGATAAAGAATCTACCAAGGGGAAGGACTTAGTGCGTGCCTACCCGCCGCTGTCCTCACTGCCTCTGAAACGGAAGCCGCTGGAAAGAAATTCTGCCCTCCTCTGGCACACGCCTAGGTTTTCCGCTCGCATAGCCAAGAAGTGCAAGAGCCATGTTGTGAGACTTTCAATTTGATCATCTCACATGAGGGTACCAGTGTTTTCAGACTGGAAACAGCGTGTTACTACACTTTGGCAATAATGCATTAAATACAGATGGGCTTGTTTTTAGCCAAATATGGATCATACAGCCAACAGATGTTTAGCTATTGCCAACGGTCTGTTTAGTACACAGAGACTCTATGAGTCTCTTTTTTGCTCAAGAAAGCCTAGTGGATCTATGTAAAAGCCCCACAAAGGTGTCCCGTCTGCCACAAAATAGGAGGCAGGCGTCACCAGCACACTGACAGGGGCCCGCAATAATTTCTCCCAAATGACAATATCTAATTTATTATAAGGAGTAGAATTATACTCTATACTCTATACTCTATAGAATTATAAGGAGTAGAAGCGTTTTAATATAGTCAAACTTTAATGTAAGCTATATATTTCAATAGCTAAAGAATGCCTTATAATTTCATCAATAATGCAACAAATGATAACATTTGGCATTTCTTTGTTTACATGTTTTCTTTAAAAGCTTAAAGCACAGAATAGTGCATAGCCTGAGGAACATAGGTCGCCTATTCACCCTTCCTCTAGTTATGGAGACTTGATAAGCATCAAATACGGTATTTCTCATTGCCTGGAACTTACTTCAATATCTAGTAAAGACATCCAGATACCGAATAAAAAGGCCAGATGTATTCCTGGAAAGTGAAAACAAAACAAAACAAAAAACAGGATTCCATTTTATCAAATCCATGATTGATTTAATAGAGGACTGTCACAATATAACCAAGTAAAGCACAATTTATTACTGTTTTATATGTGCAAGTCCCCCTCCTTTTGTAAACATCGTTGTAATACTTAAAGAAGGTAAAACCATTTAGTTGCATTCTGTATGTTAGAAATACTGCCACCAGGTGGTGAGAAGGGAACACGATCACATTATAAACTCCAATCCTTATTTTTACCCCTGTAACTACATTATTTCTGCATCTTAACAAATGTAGTTCTTTCATTGAAATGGATGCAACTAAACCAGTTTAATCAATCATAGAAAAATTAATCATCTTAAATCACTTTGAACTCAGAAGGGAGATTAACTCTTACAAAAAATACAGGAGCGATTCAGACATTGTGGGTCTAGAAGCTTACATGGGTAGCGAATCTCTTAAGAATACAAAATTACTCATACAAAGTTATTTATGAAATGGAATATGTATCTTGAATTAGAAATCAAATAACCACAAATTACGTAAGACTGGGAGATCCATATCCTTTATTTCTGAAATCTCTTCAGGCATTTTCCTCAAAAACTTACTGAGAAGCACCTCCTGTTTGCTACTTGGTCTCCCTTCACCGCCTCACTCACTTGAAAACACCACAATTCCCAGCACTCATAAGGGTGTGTGTGAGAGAGAAGCTGGGAAGCTTAAGTTTTATTAGCTTTATCATAAATCGATCAAAAGATAAGATTTTGGCATTTCTCAGCACTTGTTTATAGCTGTGAAGCTGACTTATAAAATGAAAACTGGCAACTTTCAGTCTTCTCAACTTCAAAACATACTATCATCACTTTCTAGCTAACCCAAGCGTTGTTGTAATTATCTACAGTAACCCCACATTTTCATGGTGTTAACTGTCCCCTGGTAATTACTCCCTTATTCTCAAGCGCTGCACATTTCCTTCTGTATCTTTTATTTGGCAGCCACCCTGTAGACACCTTCCCTTTGCTCTCTAGCCAGAAAGGAATCCTTCTCTTTTTAAACCAATAACTTATCAACTAATTGCCTGGTTTTTAACCTGTAGAGCTAAGAAAATATCCTGAAAGGACATGTAGTAGGGTGAAGGCTATTGAGGAAGAGAAAGCAAAGGTTAGAAATCACAGCCTAGAACTTTCTGAAAATTCTAAGTTTATAGCAGTCTCTGTTGAGTGGCGTTTTCCTCCTTTTATTGAAAATCTTAAGTGAAGTCACACTATACTATTGGTTAAAAAATTTCTTTTTTTTTTAAGATTTTTGTTGGGGAATTGGGATAAGGGGAACAGAAGTTGCTGTCCTTTTGTTCTTCAGTCTAGTTGTAGAGGAAGTCGCTTCACTGGCCCAAGTTGGCACCATCATTGCACTCTTCCTGGGTGAGGCAGATCAGTCGCCGGCTTCTGGATGGCCGCTCACAGTGGCTGCTGGCCACTCACACTGGCTGCCGGCTACACATGGTAGCCCATGGCAACCCACTGCAGCAGGGGCTGCAGCCTATGGCATTGCTGGCGACTCACGGTAGCCCAGCTCCAGGTTGAGCTGTTGTTCAGTGTCTTAGCTGTGGAGCGCAGTGTCACTGGCCCTCATATGTGGGATCCAAACCGGGCCCTCTGGTGTCCCAAGCCAGCTCTTAACCAATGCGCCACTTGNTACTTTCTTAGATAGTTTTTTTTCTGTATGCTCAGGAGTACCTCATTTTGAAGACTGCTATGGCTAAAGTAAATATCAAATACCATGTAGGGCTTATGGTGCCCAGGTTGTAATAAGTCCTGCCAGTTTACCCTTTAGTTTGGCCCAACCATTCCCACTGGTAAACATTCCATTTCTTTATAGTGTTGTTGACACTTGTTATTATCCAACTTTTATTTTGTTTGCCCATCAGATGTGTATAAATTGGTATCTCAAGGTATTTTAATTTGTATTTTTCTGATTAATTGTATTCTTGCTAAGAATATGCATTTTTTTTCTTTCTGTGAACTTTATTTTTGAAATTTCTGTTCATTTTCTATTATTTTTTCTTTTGCTAGGTGATATACAGGAATTTCTCACATTGTCTTGGTATTATTCTCTTTAAGATTTTAAATATTCTCTCAAGTTGTGACCACACCTTTCACTTTTATCAATAGTAACCTGTCATAAACTTAAATGCTTAATTTCCAATGTAGTCAAAGCCAATAATTATTTTATTATTTGCTTTATAGTGCCTGCTTTCTAAGTCTTGTTTAAAAATCATGTGTTCACACTCAAGGTAACAAATACATATATTTCTTTAATTTTTTCTGTTAGCAATTTTTTTTTGCTTTTCATATGTAGATTACAAATCCATTTGGAATTCATTTTTGAATACAGTATAAGGAAGGTGTTCAATGTTATTTGTTCTCCATATAATGAACCTATTTTTTCCCAAATATATTTTACATAATTACCCCATTATAGATTTTTATTACTATTTTATCATTTATATAGTACCTGTTTATGCATAGATCTGTTTATAAGTTCTTTATTCTGTCTCATTTCATTTATTTGTTTATTTCTGTGGAAATTTTATTCCACTTTTATTACTAAAGCTTTATAATGTATCATAATGCTTTTAAGATTTTCTGTGATCTACTTTCTGAAAGTGCATTTAGTGGTATATGAGTTTTAATTTTTTGATATATCTTTTAGTATCAATTTGTTAAACTTCTTTAAAATAATTATGTTGATCCTGCTGATATTTTTATTGGGAACTACATTTAATTTCTAGATTAACCTATAGATAATACACACCTTTACAGTATTATCCATGAATAAGAAGGTGGCAATCACTATTTATTTCAACCTATGTTCATAGTAGAATTTTAAAACTTTCTCTGTAAAGACTTTGTGTACTTTTGACCAAGACAATTTCTAGGTACTTTTGAATGTTTTGTAGTCATTATGAATGACACTTAATTTCTGTTATATCTGCAAGTTGGCTGTTGCTGGTATTAGATAGATGAATATATTGGTTTGGCCAAAATAGAGTAATACTATTGGTTTGTTCAGGTTGATCTTACTTGTAAGTATTTCAGAGGTTTACTTTGAGTTTTAATGGTTTACATGGCAAGTCTGATGAATTTCCTATGTAAATGATTATACAATCTGAAAAAGGTTATAGCTTTACTGCAGTTTTTTCAATCTTTGTAGCTCTAATTTTCTTTTCATGTACTTTTGCATTGGCTAGAACTTCTAGTATTATATTGAATGACAATGGTGATAATGGGAATGTTTGTCCTAGTTCCAGAATTCTTTTGAACAAAAAACTTACTGTAGATTTAACATATAGTCTTTATGAAGTTCCAGAAGTGCCTTAATATCCTAAATATTTTTTAAAATGAACAAATTCCTGATACAAGCTACACCATGGATTGATGCCAAATGAATTCTGCAAATTGAAAGAAGTCAGACTCAAGGGCCACATACTGTATGATTCCATTTATGTGGCATTCTACAAAGGCAAACTATAGGGACAAAGAACAGGACAGTCATTTTCAGGATAAAGGGCAAGAAGGGCTTAACTGCAAAGGATTAGCACAAGTGTGTGTGTGTGGGGGGAGGGATGACATAATGACACCACTCTGTATGTTGATTATAGTGGTGTTATACAATGCTGCATTTCTCAAAACACATAGAACTGTACACCAAAAGGAATGGATTCACTGCATACATATTGAAAAATAAATTTGAAAAAAAAAGATAGTAATATATTCTAAGAAGCAATGAACATATATCTTTCCAAATTGTTGTTTTAATTTTCACTGAATAAATACTCTGAAGTGGAATTGCTGGGTCATAACGGCAATTCTATTTTTAATTTTTTGAGGATTCTCCATACTGTTTTTTATAGTGGCTGCACTAATTTAAAATCTCCCCATCAGTGCACATCCTTGCCAACACTTGTTATTTGTTTGTTTGTTTGTTTGTTTGATAATGGCCATTCTGACAGGTATGAGGCAATATCTCATTGTGGTTTTGGTTTTCATTCTTGATGATTAGTGATGTTGATTATCTTTTCATATGTCTATTGGCCATCTGTATGTCTTCCTTGGAGAAATGTCTATTCAAGTCCTCTGCTCATTTTTTAATTGATTCTTTTTTTTTAATGTGGAGTTGTATGAATTCTTTATGTATTTTGGATATTATCCACTTAAAAGATGTATCATTTGTAGATATCATCTCCCATTCAGTAAGCTGCCTTTCATCTTGTAGATGGTTTCCTTCACTGTACAAAAGTTTTTTAATTTGATGTAGTCCCGTTTGTTTATGTTTTCCTTTGTCGCCTTTTCCTGAGGACACATATCAAAAAACTATTGCTAAGTCTGATATCAAAGATCTTGCTACCTATATTTTCTTCTAGGAGTTTTATGGTTTCTGGTCTTACATTAAAATCTTTAATTCATTTTGGGTTTATTTTGTATGTGGTATAATAAAATGGCCTAGTTTAATTTTTTTTTATGTATCTGTCCAGTTTTCCCAGCACCATTTATTGAGGAGACTATCTTCTTTCATTGTATTTTTTGCATCCTTTGTTGTAGATTAATTGACCATATATGCTTGAGTTTATTTCTGGGCTCCGTTCTATTGCATTGATCTATGTGTCTCTTTTTGTGCCAGTACCATATTCTTTTGATTACTATAGTTTTGTAGGGTAGTTTGAAATCAGAGAACCTCCAACTTTGTTCTTCTTTCTCAAGCTTTCTTTGGCTATTTGGGAGTCTTTTGTTGTTACATATAAAGTTTAGGATTATTTGTTCTAGTTCTGTGAAAGATGCCATTGGCATTTTGATAAGGATTGCTTTGAATCTATAGATTGCTTTGGGTCATATGGACATTTTAATGATATTAATTCTTCCAATCCATGAGCCCAGTATACCCTTTCATTTATTTGTGTTTTGTTTATTTTATTTCCTCAGAATCTTATAGTTTTCAGATAATAAGTTTTTTACTTCCTTGGTTAAACTAATTCCTAGACATTTTATTCTTTTTGATGCAATTATAAATGGAAATGCTTTCCTAATTTCTCTTTCTGATTGTTTGTTATTTGTATATAGAAACCCAACAGGTTTCTAAATATTAATGTCATATTCTGCAACTTTACTAAATTCATTTATTATTTTTAATAATTTTTGGTGGAATATTTAGGGTTTTCTATGTATAGTAGTATATCATCTGTAAATAGTGACAATTTTACTTCTTTCTTTCTTATTTTGATATATTTTATTTCTTTTTCTTGTCTGATTGCTGTGGCTAGGACTTCCAATACTATGTTGAATAAGAGTGGTAAGAGTGGGCATACTTGCCTTGTTTTTGATCTTAGAGAAAATACTTTCAGGTTTTCACTGTTGAGTAAGATGTTAGTTGTGGATTTGTCATATATGGCCTTTATTATATTGAGATATGTTCCTCCTATACCCACTTTGTTAAGAGTTTTTATCATAAATGGATGTTGAATTTTGTCAAATGCTTTTTCTGTACCTGACTCTAATTCTGAGTGGAGGAATGTTGCCTTTATTTCATAGAAATAAATAATTTTAAGGGTTTCTTATCTGTGGTTAGACACTGAAGACTAAGAAAGTGCAGCTGAAGTTTAGAGAAGGGGAAGGTTAGGAAAGACAAGGATACCATTTTAGGGGTGCTTTTAGAGTTTAGCTGAGTGTTGGTAGAGACTTGAAGGGACAGCCAGAGGAGAAGGTAAGGAGTAAGATACAATATTTCACAAAAGAAGAATAAACATGATTTGGAGATGACTGGACCAAAAGGACAGGAAAGAGAAGGCATAGCAATGAAACAAAGATGATTAAAATTTCAATAACTTTGTAAGGCAAAGGAGTCAGATTATAAGTCCATATTCAGATATGAGCTTGAGTTGTGATTATAAAACCACAGGCAAATGTTCAGAACGCACCCAGAGAAGCAAAAGCGAGAACACACTAAACATTCCTAGTGTCCTTCCAACTGGACAGGTGTCACTTTGCCTCTGCTGTTCTGCTGGAGCAACACAAGTGTCTCTAGGGGCTCTTGTCCTCTCGCCCACATTTCTAAATCTAATGGTCTCCTCAGACAAGTATTTTCATGAAAATAAAGCCCGATGATATTGAGTGGACTTTGTCAGTATGGTTTTCCATTCTACACTGGGTTTCTAGGAAGAGGATTACCCTCTTCATGTTTCAAGGACTAGTGCAGTCTAATTTTCTCTATTTTTCCACTATTGTACACTGCCCAATTGAAGTCCAGTCTGTTGGAAATGATGGCTGATGAATTCTCTGTAGACTGAAATTTAATTCTTTCATCCTGAATACAAGTGGATGGCTAAGTCAAGGGCCTCTAGATAATATTTCTTTCTGCATTTTATATCCTTCTTCCTTAGTGTCTCCTAAATGCTAAATGCTTTAGGTTTTCCCAATGTAGTTGCTTTAAAGATTCAAATGGACGTGCTGTGTATCCTTCCTGTTTGCTGTGCAGGGATACTAAACTATTTCAGATGCAGGATCTTTGTGCATTTAGAATCCCAGAGAGAGTAGTGAGAGTCCTTCTCCCTGTCTGCCCCTCACCTGGGCTTGTCTCTCTGCTCTTCCCAGAAGAACCTGTCTACAGCAGGCCATTTCCTCTGTGACAGCTTTTAGGAATCCCAGCTGCATCTGTCCTTGGCTGTCTTCCTCTGCCTGGGGCCTGCAGGATGCAACACCAGCCCAAGGACTTAGAGTCCTGCTCTGGCCGTGGGTTGGAAGGGATTTTTCTCGCCCCTTATTTCATTCTTATATTGTTTTGTTTGTGTTCTTCTTGTTGTTGTTCAATTTACACATACCAGAACTGTCATGCTGGACTGTCTCTCCCCCAACAGCTGTCAGACCCCCCCCCCACTACAAGGAGATATTCAGAGCCAACAAGAAACAAACAATGTAGAAGAGAAATTTCAAAGTGTATTCAGAGAAACGTGTTACTTCAAAGGCAGTAGAGAGGTCCCCCTGGAGCTCATTACTGTAGTCAGTGAGATAAGGCAGGGAGGGAGCTGCTCAGTTGGCTCCCAGGAGATGGAGAAAATGGAAAAGGAAAAAAATAAAAAATAAAAAGCCCACAAGAAGTGCAGTTTAGCTATTTTTAAGCTATCAATTCTATATATCCATCAGAGATGAAGAAATAAGGCTTGCCCCTTCTGTGGTCCCCAGAAGCTATTCATTTCACCCGACAGCCTACTGACACCCCCAAAACCATGAGCTCTTTGGAGGAGAATGTCTTTTCCATCGTGAATCAGTACAGTTGAAGGAAAAGGCAGGGGAGGGTGGCAGGGTAGAGGCTACATTCTACTGAATGACAGCAGTTGAGGTGATGGGGCAGGAGAGAGGGGAGGGGCCCCAATGCCCACCAGCCTCACACTGAATTTCAGATCAGAAGTCTAGGGGCAGCTGTGGGAGCCTGGGGTGAAGCCTCCTTCACGTTGGGGGAGCTGGATTTGTTTTAGTAGCAAAAGTTACAGCTGTGATAATACATTTCAGGCAAAAGTGATCTGGAAGGGAAAACCTATTCCAGTAATCATGGATTCTCCACATACTTTAGATGGCACATACCTCTTCTATATCTACAAAAGCTTTTTCTGTTTCTCCTGACAAGTTTGTCTTGCTCATTAGATTGTGACATTTAAGGTCAAGGAAAATGATTTTTGTGTTTTGTTTTGTTTTGTTTGCTTTCCCATCTCCAAACTCACAGCATCTAAGAAATGAAAGGTCTCAAATAAAATTGCTTTTGAACTTGGAATATTTTATTGTCATTTTTTGTCAAATTTCTTTTTTCATTAAGTATGGGGTGAATCCACTCCTTTTGGTGTACAGTGATATGTGTTCACAAATGCAGAGTTGTATAACACCTCTACAACCAAGATACAAAATGGTTCCATTATCCACACCCCACCCACACACACACAAACTTGTGCTAATCCTTTGCAGTTAAGCCCTCCTTGCCTTTTATCCTTACAATGACTGCCCTGTTTTTTGTCCCTATAGTTTTTCTTTGCCCGAATGCCACATAAATGGAATCATACAGCATGTGGCCTTTGAGTCTGGCTTCTTTCGATTCACACAATGTATTTGACACCCATCCATATTGTAGCATGTATCAGGAATTTGCTTAGTTTTACTACTGAGTAGTGTTCCCTCATATGGATATACTGCAGTTTGTTTATTCCTCAGTAGAAGGACATTTGGGGTGTTTCCTGTTTGGGGTAGTTATAGATAAAGCTGCTATTGACATACAGTAAAGGTTTTTATATGAACATAAGTTTTCTTTTCACTTGGATACCTATCTTACAGTGGGCCATATACATTTTTGGTGAATGAATTAATAAATGGATTAATCAATATGTTTTTGTTTTCCTATAATTTACTCTCAGTTTCTTTCTTCAATGTGCCATTAGTGTAATGAGGGTGGTATTTCCAATGCCTATTTCACATCAAAACTGGTTTCTAGGATCACTAACCTAGTATTTCCACCTGAACCTTCATGTCAAATATGAAAATGATTTGATGAAGGGTTTCATTTTTATTTACAGAACTTCAATCACATAGAGCGCTTAATCCCCTTGCTTGCTCTTTTGGGCCGAGCAGGTCTGATCTCCCGATGGTAAAAGCGTGAGGAGCCTGGTAAGCCCAAGTGTATCTCACCTCCAGGAGCGAATTCCTCCTCCAGAGTTTCCTTTGGATGAGCCAGCTAATTCTGTAAGATAATAAATCCTGGAGGCTTTTCATACCCCACTGTATTGACAAGGCAAGAATAGCCTGTGTACCTCTTCTCCCTGTGTATAAATATAGAAAGAAGGATAATTTGGGCACATTGTACCAAAGGGTATCACTGAAATATCACTATGTATAGTGTAGTCAACTCTAAATTAGAAAGCATTGTACATGAGTCTAATCCCCTATGAATCGTGTACATGGGGCTATACTAAGTAAAACGGACTAAAAGAATTGCTAAGTTTTGTTCTTCTGAAATACTTTTTCCCCAAGCAGTCCCATAAAGATGTGTTTTATTGCTGTGTAAATGCATCGAAATACTTTACATTGAATGTAGTTTATAATGTATTAATTTGAAATGGGACATACATTGTAAATTAAATCTTACACTTGCCCCTTCTTCTGAGTAATCCCAATTCTTTTTAGGTCATGTTGAGACAAGCCAAACTTTAAAATGTACCATCAAGTTATACTCAGCGATAATAGTCTTCATTTGTGTCCATCACAATTGTGATCATCATGAAATCAAATGATGTATGAAAAACAGCCTAATGTTAACACCTATACAAAGGGCACATTTTAGAAATTTTATCACCATTGCCTTTAAATAGCTTCATTGTTCTTATCTATTTTTAGGTTATAGACCCATTTGAAAAACTAATAAAATCAATTTCCATTAAAAAATGCATCTACACATATACAAACAAAATTTTACCTACAGTTTCAGGGAGGTGATAGACTAAATAAAGCCCATCTATATATATTTTTAATGATCTATGTTCAGGTTGAGAACCATGAAAAAAATTTTTATTGCATATACATGCATACTTGTTTGACTTGTCTCCTTCATGTGTCCCTGTCCCATGTCAAATTCCATACTTTTCAGCTCTTTGGGAAAGAGTATATAGTCAGTGAAGTCAACCAGGCCTGAATGTCAATCCTGTTTCTCTCATCAGTTGTGTCACTTAAGTAAAGCTCTTAACTTCTTTGAGTCTCTTAGGATTATTAGGATTGTTGGGAGGCTGCATATCAGTCAAATGGGTATATTACTCCAGAAATTATAGGACTTCTTCATGTAAGTCTACCAGTCATAAGTTTTTACCCTTTACAAAGGTAGTAGGAAAGAGATAGAACTAAAGAGAAAAATGTAAAAAGGAAAGAGTAGAGAGGAGTTAGAGATGGTAGCAAGTTACAGGGAATTAATGGGTACATGGCAGGGTCTGAGTCTGGGAACTCTACAAAAAGAAGAAAATTAAACACAAATACTGGTATCTCCAAACCAGATCAAACATCACCCATGCTTCCTGCTCCAGTTTTGTCTCTAGAAAATGTATCAATATAAGCACATGTATTATTGGTAGCCTTTTCTTTTCGTTCTCTCTCCCCCTCCTCAACTTAAAAGTATTTAAGCCCTTGATCATTCTTTGGATGGAAGAAGGAAATACTTAATGCATATATCCCATGTTTTTATTTACTATATAAGGTCCTACACTATTTATTTACTTGGAATACCTCTATATTCTAATATTTGGAATCTAAATTTAGGCATTTGCATGCTATACAGAAATTCCTCTGTGATTTAAACTGTATGTATTTATGCTCCTGCATCCATTTAGGTTCCAGCAAAACATATATTTATAAAGTGCTTTGCTGTTTACAAAGTATTTTCAAATGAATGTTCACATAAGGGATCACGGAAACTGAGGGTCAGAGAAGGTTACTTGCTTGGCCAAGGTCACACAACAGTGCGAGCAGCGAGCCGTGAAACTAAAACCTACATCAGTTAGTCCCATTGCCACATGCAAACTAATTTTATTCACCTGCTAAGTAAAGAAAAATAAATTTATATTAAGTATATATGTTAAATAATTATTATGTATATATGTAGGTATATATTGGGTTGTCGGAAAAGTCTTGACATATTTTTTCTATGTTTTTTGTGCAAAAATGCAGCATGACTTTTCCGATAACCCAATATATATGTATATATAATTATGTTTATAATCACTCACACACATGTATCCATGTAAGCATTTTTTTATTGTCCTTGGCATTTTATTAGTTCCATCAGCTTCTTTGTGAGTTTGAATAGCCATTTTCCTTTTATAAACAGAAAAACTTAAACATAGTGAGCTGTTTGGGGGGGGGGCTGAATATTTCTGCATTACAGAAAAACCTTCAGAGTACTAGGGGCACATTATTTATGCATGTGGATCTAGAGCTAGTACCCTCCCTCAAAGACATCCATTTCAGCAATTTTCATTCCGCTCTTTTAAATCATAAACAATGAAAGTGTTGGTGGAATTTCTTGGTTGCTGTTTGAAGATGGCAGATTGAGCCGTGCATCACACATAGAGTATGAGTATGGCTACCCATTACCTCCTTCTTGCAGGTGCTGCTCTACATACTATCTTCATGAAAACATGAAATGCCCCAGAGTCAAAATGAAACAGACTTTTCTTGTTTACAAATACATGTGAATTAGCTGCTGGGATTTTTTTTGTGTGTTAAGCAAAGCATGTCCTATCATCTTCCGTAACTTTACGTGTAGAAGTGCTAGGAGCATTTTTCTAAGTGATCTACTAAATTATTAGACCTCCAATTAAGATGTTCAGAAATGCAAACTCTTACTAACTGAGAAATCATCGCTGGGCAAATATCCCTATTTAGGGGTGTCCTTTGCCTCTGCAATAAGTGGATCTAGCCACAGGGCCTTCATGCCTTGTCACAGAGGTTGACCTGGGGGCCACCTAGGCAGAGCAGAGGCTTCATGCTGAAATCTGGTTTCTCATCTAAGGGAATGTGCACTTCTGGAAGAAGACCAACAGGGCCAACAGGGAAGTCTAACTCATAGGACTAAGGGAGGAAGCGATCCCCCAAAGTGAGGCGAAACCTGTCCTTGGACACTTGCTGAGTACAGCCACAATAGTAGGAGGGAAGATGTCCTGTGCAGCTCTGGGGGCCAGGCCAGAAACATTAGGCCAGAAACAAAAGAGGGAGTGAGTGTGGTAGGCCAGGGCTGTTAGAGTGTGAAGGGGATTTTCCTCCAGTTTGGAGGCCCAGTCGCAGGTCTCATGGAACTTTGCCAATGATGCGATTCTCCGGCTGGGACTCTGCCTTCCTTTGTTCTGCAATTGCCTGTGGGGTAGCCTGTCTCCCAGCTTTATCCCTGACCTGGTGGTGCCTTTTTAACTTCTCCTGCCTGAATAGATGTTACTGACTCCTCTCCACCCCTTGGGGATTAGTAATATCATAGATCTGGGTCACCTGTGTGAACATGGCCTGCCTCTCGTTTCTTTCCTGCTGTCCATCCTGCTTGTGAAATTGAGCAGTTCTTAGGCCTGAGCTTATTTTTCCCTTTTACCCCTTTATCTTACCCCTTTATTTCTACATTGACATACCTCATTCTATTGCTGCCCCTATCCCCTCCCTGCAGACCCATCTCATCATATCCCACCTCCCTTCACCCATATCATCAGTCCTTCCCTGCGTCGCCAGAACTCTTGCCTTTGATTATTACACATAGGATTTTCTCCCTCTTACACATATGCTTTTCTTTCCTCTAGCGTCCCTTTTCCTCCCTTTCAATACTGCGATCCCTGTATCCCTAATCTGACTGTGTCTCTGTCCTTCCTCTATAATTTTGGAGACTCAAAACCAGTATTGATGTTCCTTACTCTACCCTAAACCAGAGCCATAGAGACTGTCCCCCCAAATGTTATCCTCTCATTTCCACCCTTAGCCCTCACTCATCCTCACTGGGTCTCGAAGCTGCCTAAATGGAGTAGAGTCATGGATGTCCTCATTGCCATTCAAGGAGTGAGGACGGGAGAGGCATTGCCCACCCATGTTAGCGAAAGCACGTGGGATGGGAGAAGGTAGGCAGGAAAATATGACCCTGGATATCTCCCCTGAAGAGATTATTGAATGTGGAATTTCCTTTGCTCATTTATTCCTTCCTTCATTCATTTTTTTTTCAACAAAACTTTTTTGAGTACCTATTTTACTCCAAACACTATGTCAGATTCTGGATAGTAAAAATATTTTGTGCCAAGCAATGTGCTAAGCACTTTATAACTACTTTGTCATTTAAGCCCCCAAATAACCCAAAGAAGTAGATATGATTGTTATCCTCATTTTAGAGTAAGGAGCTATAATCAGTCCAATTAAAAAGCTTGCTGAAGGTCACACAGTTAATGAAGTAACTCTGCTATATTCTTTTGCTTCTCAGGTTAGGATTAAGTATATTGTACACTAAGGATCAAGCATGTTGTGTATTATAAGAATTATTAAGTGCCACAAGGAAATTTCTTATTCATCAAGGAGGGAATTAGACTTTCAAACAACCAATATGCAAACTGCCTGTTGGTAAATCAACATCCAACTCTAGCCAACTTATATTAGGGATATTATTAACATACATGTTACAAACCCATTCTTATCTAAAAAGTGTATATACACACAGCACACACACATCATTTTTTTTAGTATAAGAGCAATTATAATTCTAAATTGAAAAAGAAAAAAATGCTATCACAGAAGGCATCAAATTAAAAATAGAACAAATGGGGTAGATAGGGAAAACAAGCCAGGTGCAAAATATCTCCATCTTAAATTTTCCAGTTTGTCTAGCCATGAAATGATCTTTCTGATTACCCTTGCTATAGCTACGCACAATTGCAGGGCACGGCCTCTCAGCCCACAGACAGATACAGACACCATAAAAACCACTAGGATGTATCTGGGGGATTCTGCTGCATCTGTTTTTCATCCTCCAATCAGAGACGCCTAACCTCTTCTCTGAACCAATGAAAGGGAATACTTTCAAAAGATACTCACAAGTGTTGGGACAGAACATTTAAATGAATTCAATTTTCCAGAGAGCATTCAACTGTGTTCCAGCTCCCCCTAGCCACATGGAAGCGTATTCTGATTGACTAAGCAGTTCAGCTAAATGCTTGACTCAAAACGCTGTGCTGTGCGTAGAAGAGCCAAGATTATATCTCCTGTCTCTCTTGTTTACTCTTTGAATCCACTGTTGTTATTGCATTCCACCTTGAACTCCCTGCGAAAGAGAAGCAGCTTTGGTCAGAAGAGGGTACTCAAGGTAGAGAGTGAAAAGACAAATGTTACTGTGGGGATTGTTTTTAGAGACGCTTTATGAATGTCTTACAAAGATAACATCAATTCCCCTTGTCAATATCTTCATTTTTTATCCCCCAAAGGGATGGGGCTGAATGTGTTCACTTATTAAAACCTGGGCCTCATATCTAACCTCTGCTATTTTTTCATGTAATGTCAATTAATCCTTATGTGATGGGACAGGTGGACAGGATGGAGGGAGTCTGATGGGAAGCCACATCAGACACAGTGAAAGCAGATGTAATACCTGGCAGCGCTGGAGAGAGATGTCCCAAAGGCTTTCCCACACATAGAGAGGTTCTGCCAAGCTAGGGAAGCTTTAGGAATGAGGAAATTAGAGATGTTTTAGCTTTCTCTTCTTTACCAAAGCCCACTGTTACTGTTCCTGTTGAAAGACAATAGAAGACATCCCCAAGCGGCTTCCCTCGCCTTCAAAGCTCTGCCTTCGGGGCACTGACATTTCAGCGTGTTTCTTTCTCTCTTTTATTTTACCAACGCACTGGGGGAATTATAAAGCGCCAAACAGATGTAGCATAATATATTCGTTAAAGTGATCCATACTGTTATGCATGGAGCACTGCTGAATAGGTAGGATGGAGTTACTGATTCTTTCTTTGAATGGAATTAAATGAAGTCTTTGAGTCTACAAATATTAATTAATCCAGCACCAGGTAGGTGCAAGGCACTGTTCTGGGAATCTGAAAGTCCAAACATTGGGTTTATTTCCCTTAAGGACTTCGCCATCTAGTGGAGGACGATGGGCTCCTTCACACAAAGGGGATGATGGCAAGGCTGCGTGGGGCATTAAGGGTAATGTACACAAGATGCCTTGGGAGTATTGGGTGGGGAGCCAGCCCTTTGCCTGTGGTGGAGATGGCTCAGGAGAGAGAATCCCAGGGCCAACTTCACAGGCTGAGGACCATTTGAACAGAAACTGGCAAGGTTTTGACAGGATCAAAAAAGAGATCACAGAGCACTATGTTAAGGAGAAAATCCGTGAAGAGAGGGACGTGAAGGTGAGAAAGTTAATGGAGCCCTGCAGTGGTCTTCCATGGCTCTAGTGGGTACTGCATGGGTGGGAGCTCCCGAAAGGCTGGCAGGAGGGCTGTGACCTGATTGTGAAAGGCCTTGAAGGCCATGCGAAGGGCTTTCCATTTCTTGTGAAGTTATTTGGCTCTACACAAGCATTATTAGATTGATGTTCTAGATCAGGGGTCAGCAAACTGTGGCTCGCGAGCCACACATGGCTCTTTGGGTACATTCCGTCTCAAAAGATTGCCCACCCCTGGAAGAGCCAATCTTGTCCCTCACAACAATTTAAATATTATTTGAGAGCCATAAATGGATTTTTACATAATCACCATATTATGTAAATAATATCCTTTAAATATTTTATAAATGAAACTATGATAGTTTTATTTTCATTTTCAATTTTACTTCAGAGGCTTGTGAGGCGCAGTTTGCTGACCCCTGGTGGCTCTTCCGTCTCAGAAGTTTCCCGACCCTTGTTCTAGAGGCAAGTCTGAAACGTCTCGAGACAGAATAAGAGAGGGGTGGACTGGAGGCAGTTAGGAAGGATGGACAATACAGCAGTCCATCCTGAGAGAGGAAGAGGCTCCTTACTGGGGCAGTGGGCTGGGAACCAGAGGGGAGTGGACAGTGTAGTTCGCCTGGGAGGGAGCCTGGACTGTGCTGGAGCCGCCCCAGAGGTGTGCTTTACCCTCACTGTGCTGCACTGTATTTAATAGCTGACAACTCTACTGTTGTCTGGTTTTATGCTAGCTTTCTTTTCAGCAAAGCGCCACATAAATCCAGGTTTTTATTAGTTTCTACTCCTAGCACATGCATAATCCCCTTTCCTACTCTTATGACTCTGTTTTATGCTAAATGACAGTTACCCTCAGCAAACTGGCTCATTTTCTCAATTCAGAAATGTTAAAACAAATGAACAAAACAAAACAAACAAACAAGCCCACCACAAAATAAAGTTCCCAAAGTGATCAGTGGTACAATAAACATAGACACAGGTGTTCTGAGACTCAGCACTTAACCCCAGTCCCATTCGCCTCCTACTACTGTCAACCCACTACCGTCAGACATGAATTAACAATATGCAAAACCTCTTCTGTCCTTCCACATTGTACAAAGCACCATAGTGCTATAGCGGTAAGCAACATTTAGATAATTAATGCATGTCTGCTGTCATAACACAGTGCTTTTGCCAGAATATATGTGGTAGAATGTAGATGGATTATACACATTTACATCCCCAGAAAAATTGAAAGGATATGTCAAAATAAAATATCAACTGTACATAGTTTACCTTTTTATTTTTTCTCTAATTATTGGACACATTTCAAGTATATCTATCTGAGTTTGAGACAGATTAGGGTTATTTATTTTTATCCAATTCCAATTAAAATATATGAGACTGTCATTTCTAAAATAAAAATGATTCTGTGTGAACATTACCACAATTTTGAAGTTATACAACATACTTTCTTCCAGACCCATTTGAACAGTGAAGAAAGTAAAAACACATTTAAGGGTCTAAAGAGAATATCTGGGTGTCACAGTTTCATTGTGGCCCTTCCTCTTATAAGCAACCAGGTCTGTTTCACCACAAAAGAGATTGGGAGGCAGCTCCAAGTGGCAAACTCTCCCTTCTTTGTCTTTGGAACATTCAGGGAGTGAGAACAGATCCCATAAAGACTTAACTGCTCTCTAGAATCACTTTCTGTGTGATTCCTCTGGTGGGTCCTAGAGGATTCTGGACAAACAGCATCGATGCCACCTGGTGCAGGTGAAAGATCCCTGACATATTAACAAAAGTACACACAGGAAAACTTAGCGGCAGGGTCTGGGAGAGAACTAAAATGGCGGCATCATTGCTCTGCTTTGCATTGTTGTTGTTGTATTAAACTTCTAGTACTCTACAGGTGCTTACTGTGGGTTCAGGAAACTGCAAAGTATGGTCCCAATAATTCTCTCAGGTCATCTGGTGAGCACTCCTTCCAGAGAGATGTCCAATTTCTGAGTTCACTTTTTTCTGTGTTCTGGGCAGAATTTAGAAGATCGAGCCCAACCTTGTCAATTACTTCTTCAAGGGACAAAGTACAGGGCTAGCATGGCTATAAGGTCAGGGTTTCCAATCAACAAAGAAAGAGCTCAGCTGAAGTGGACTGCAGGCACAGCGAAGGACTGCGGGGAAGCTGTGCCATGCTTTCTTTCTAGAGATCCCCCACTCTTATAGCTACTTTTTGATTTCTACAGGTTAGCACCAGCAAATTAGCATACTGCCATTACCCAGATGCCTTTGCAGTTGTTTTCTTTCAAAGTTCGGTGTGACTGAGGTTAGAGAATGCAATATCTTAAAGAGAGGGAAAATTACCATATTTAATATTGTTTCCACAGAAATTGACATAGTTTATGGAGCAGAGGAATATAATGTAATTTACTTCTCCCTCCCTACTGGAAAGAAAAGGAGGGGGCCTAGGGAGAGCAGGAGAAGCAAATGATGAAGCACCCGTCGTTATGGGGATGATGTGGCTGCTACAGGGGCAACTCACACAGCGCCTTGACCTTTTAGGGGTAGCAGTGAACGAAGCCAGGTTAGTTGCCTGTAAAACCTGGGTGTGATCAGAATAACATTTCAGCGAAATTAAACTTGGGACGGTTCCTAGATAATAGATACATGAATGTGTGAGAAAAAACCTGGATTATAAGGCCTGATCTGTGGCATGAGCAAAATCAGATTCGCTGGTGGAGAACACCAGGGACAAGCACATGAATTGCCTTCCCTCTATCCCACACATACCAATTGCTATAATATTGAATAAAATATTCATAAATCCCTTTTCCTTTCACTTCCTTATGCTTCATTGCCTTTTCCCCATTTGTGTTTTATATATGGAATGAAGAAAAAAAGTGTAGAATACAGATGGCAAGGAGAGGGGATATTTCCTAGAAGCAGAATTGTGGACTGGTCAAGAGACAGGTCTTTCATATCAGGCAACTGAACTAATTCCTGGCTCTGTCTTTTACCAGCTGTATGACCTCAGTGAAGTTTGTTAATTTTTTTTTTTTAGCTGTATCTGTAGAGTAAAGGTGTTTTAAATGATGACAAGAACAGAATCAAAACAAGTTCAATTGCCACTAATGGGAACAAAAAAGCAAATTAAATTGTTTGGTGTGTGTTTATTGAGGAGAGGATGATGAAATTTAGGGGGAAAATCAGAATTAAATAAGTCTTGATATAAATCATGTTACTAGGTATGATATGCATGTGAAAACATGACAAAAGTTTTACTAAATATCAGTGTTGATATAGTTTAAATGTTGACACTAACTTTCTGTGCTTATTTTGGTTTGTCCCAGAGTATTAAAACACCAGAACAAGAAATATGTATAATATGTCAGTCAAATATAATGAGTTTGCTGTGGGACCTAATGGATAAAAATAAACAAATGCATACATGAATAATGTGAGGAAATTAGAACAAAGGCATGATTCTATTAAGTCAATTAGAGCAACTTGAGAAAGAAGATGAAAATGAGATAATCCAGGAGGTAAAATAAAAAGGGAAAGTTTCCTGGGACTACTTTGTTTTCAAAATTGGCCAAACAAATGCTTCTTACCCATGGTCTCATCCTTCCGTTTTGAGAGAAAACAGGTATGAAGAATTTTCAAGGTGAATAAATGTAATTTAGTGCATAGAAAATGTTTGCTTCTACACGCAAATTCCATAGGTTGCTGTTAGAGTAAATGAATCTTAGTGGAAAGAACAAGAGACAAGTCCTGGCTCTATCTATTCCCTCTAATAGCAATGGTCATTCTCCATTTGTGGTTTAGAGATGGAACGGAAAACTAAAAGACAGATGAGAGATGAGACTGTTTCCTAGACACAGTATTGCACATGGTTGTCTTGTGGATGAAATGAGACCCATGGTAATTTTTTTAAAAATTATAAAGTTTACTTTAAGTATAAAACTATCCTTATTATATTTATAGTCTTTTATAGTATTTAACTTTACTAATCTCCTTCCTTCCTCCCTTCTACTTCCCTCCTTCTTTCCCTCCCTCCCTCCCTCATCTCTCCCTTCCTTCCTTCCTTCCTTCCTTCCTTCCT